>NW_021963819.1:0-300000 GCF_901765095.1 Microcaecilia unicolor
GAGTCCTTTGCAATTGGGGTAGTGTAGGTTGAGGTAAGTTCGTGAGGTTGTAGACATGTTCCTGGTGGGGAGGTCGATCAGGTCGAGTATATAGCCTGGAGATTCACCGTGGATAATCTTGTGGATTAGTGTGTGGACTTTGAAATTGATTCGTTCTTTGATAGGGAGCCAATGAAGTTTTTTTCGAAGCCAATGAAGTTTACTGTTTACAATCTTTTGAACAATACCTCCAGTGTGACTATACTGGGAGCACCATGTTAGGCTGCCAAATATAACCTTAGAAAAAGCCAGCAAAATATCCAGGTACAGGCAATGTCTTTTATAAGTCTAAAACATGGAAATAGTAAAGGTCCTGTCCTCCTCAGGCAGTGTACTGCAAATGTTCCAATGTACAGTATTAGTGGCTCAAGGGTCAAAGTTGTAAGAGCAAACTTAATTTGTGAATAAACATTTGTGAGTCTGAATGATGAACTGTATCTGTAGCCACTTAAAGCTAATGCACTTCTCCCTCTCTCATTGCACCATTTGATTGCCTTTTTTTTTTTTTTTTTTGACTACTCAAAGGCAGAAGGTAAACAAGATACAAAGGTGTTTCTAGAGCCAGTATATCAGCCTGTTTTGACATGCCTAAAAAGTGGCTGGAAGCTGCCTTTGATCCTGCATGCATGAAAAGCAGGAAGGCAGATAAACAGCCTGAAAGTGCCATAAACAGTTCTGAGAGGTGGTACAAAATTGCCTTGCCCCTCCCCAGCTTGAGAGAACTGATGTAAAGGCCAGAGAAAGGAGCCTGTACATCCTGCTAACATGTATCATGTACCTGAGAACAAAGTGCCTTTGCCCCTTTCTTAATTCCAGGCAGGGACTGGAACCTCTCGCATTGTGGGGCCCCTAGTAAGTAAAACAGGAATGAGGACAAGAGATTAGGAGGGTGGGATCCAGCGTGGGTACCACCAGAAATTTGATAAACTCCGTACTTAGGGTAGTTGGTAAGAGAGAGCAGAGTGAGGGGCATGAGGCAGTAGATTCTGAGGTGGATTGATAGGTGGGGGTGAGGGGAAGACAAAGGGTTTGGGGGAATGCTGTACAAGAATTGGAAACTGCCTCTGTGTGGTGCAGAGGGGGGGGAGAGGGGGTGGTGGTTGGAGGCGATGATAGGGGAGGGCAGACTTATACGGTCTGTAACCAGAGCCGCTGATGGAGAGGGGGTGGTGGTTGTGAGGCGAGGATAGGGAGGGCAGACTTATACGGTCCTGACCAGAGTCGCTGATGGGAGGCGGACTGGTGGTTGGGAGGCGGGAAATACGAGGCTGGGCAGACTTATATGGGTCTGTGCCCTGAAAAGGACAGGTACAAATTCAAGGTAAGGTATACACAATGAGTTTGTCTTGGGCAGACTGGATGGACCATGCAGGTCTTTTTCCTGCCGTCATCTACTAGTTAATATGTTACAGATATTATATATAAACTATAAACAGAAAGCTGCTGCATTTTCTCAAGCAGTTAAATGACCTAGTGCCAGTATGTGCTGTAGGCAGCATATGGTGGTCTGCATTCTGTTGTATAATGTGTAACACCTCTTGTGCACGGTTTAGTGCATGCAGCGTTTAACTACGCTAGGCTAGCTGCTTCACTAGGTTAAAACACTGCAGGGCAGCAACAACCATGTTTTCCTTGGGTTTTGTTTCTCTTTCCCCTTTTTTTCCCCTAGGTTTGCATTTCCTTGCCCTTGGCTATGAGCAAGAGAGCCTTCCTTTTCCCTTTTCGCTATAGTTAGTGGACATACACTGCTTCTGTCCTCAGGCTCCTCTCTGTGTGGCCATGATCTAAGTACATAAGTAAGGACATACTGGGAAAAGACCAAAGGTCCATCGAGCCCAGCATCCTGTCCCCGACAGTGGCCAATCCAGGGTCAAGGGCACCTGGCAAGATACCAAACGAACAAACATTTTAGACAAGTTATTCCCGAAATTGTGGATTTTTTCCCAAGTCCATTTAGTAGCGGTCTATGGACTTGTCCTTTAGGAAACCGTCCACCACCCTTTTTAAACTCTGCCAAGCTAACCGCCTTCACTATGTTCTCCAGCAACGAATTCCAGAGTTTAATTACGCGTTGGGTGAAGAAAAATTTTCTCCTATTTGTTTTAAATTCTACACTGTAGTTCATCGCATGCCCCCTAGTCCTAGTATTTTGGAAAGCGTGAACAGACCGCTTCACATCCACCTGTTCCACTCCACTCATTATTTTATATCTCTCTCATGTCTCCCTTCAACCGTCTCTTCTCCAAGCTGAAAAGCCCTAGCCTCCTTAGTCTTTCTTCATAGGGAATCGTACCATCCCTGCTATCATTTTAGTCGCCCTTCGCTGCAGCTTTTCCAGTTCTACTATCCAGCTTGTAATCGAAAGAGAAAAACGCCTATATTTCGACCCAAATCGGGAGATGGGCGTTTTTCTCGCAAAGGCGCCCAAATCGGTATATCGAAAGCCGATTTTGGGCGTTTCCAACTGCACTCCGTTGCGGAAACGAATAAAGTTGATGGGGGCGTGTCAGAGGCGGGACTGGGCGTGGTTATCAGCCGAGGAGAGATGGGCGTCTGTAGCTGATAATCGAAAAAAAAGGCGTTTTTACCGCGATTTTGGGTCACTTCTTTGGACCCTTTTTTTCACGAACAAGTCCCCCAAAAGTGCCCAACTGCCCAGATGACCACTGGAGGGAATCGGGGATGATGTCCCCGGACTCCCCCAGTGGGTCACTAACCCCCTCCCACCAAAAAAAAAACCCCACTTTTAAAACTTTTTCCCCAGCCTGTATGCCAGCCTCAAATGCCGTACCCACCTCCATGACAGCAGAATGTGTTCGAATCCTCTCACAATGCCTTTCCCTGGGTCAGATGTGGCTCTCGGGTGCACTACAGGGTCACATCAGCATTGCATTGTGGTGGGTGTAGGGTATTGGGCTCCGTGATTTCATTAGCTTGTGTTACAGTCTCACGATGTTGGTAGTTGGTAGGCTCTTCTCCCATGGTGCTTTTCCCCCTGCCTACTGGGTCAGAGTGTGCCCTGTTGTGTTTCCTGTTGTAGTCCATGCGGTAGTGGCCATTTTTGTAAGCCAGTCTTAGTTCCCTTTCCTGTGTTAGCCACGTTAGACAACTTAGTTTCTTACCTTGAATGTGGCTGAAAGAGGGCATTGTACAGCATTCTGCCAGCTCTGACCTACTGCTAATCTCAGTACCAGGGAGACCTCGTTGCCAGTGGGGCACCACCTCTGCAGTTAACTGTGAGTAACGTGCTTATTCCAATAAAGGACTTTTTCCGGGAGAGCTTAGTCTTCAGGTGTCAACTGGTGTGCCAATGTTATACAGCAGCAACAAGTCCTAGAGGCCTGCGTGTATGCAGGTCCATGGAGCACTTTTAGTGGGTACCACAGTGCACTTCAGGCAGGTGGACTCAGGCCGATCCCCCCCCCCCCCCACCTGCAAGCAACACTTGTGCTGGTAAATGGGAGGCCTCCAAAACCCACTGTACCCACATGTAGGTGCCCCCTTCACCCCTAAGAGCTATGGTAGTGTTGTACATTTGTGGGTTTGGGGGAAGGGGGGTTGGGAGCTCAGCACCCTTGGTAAGGGAGCTATGCATGTGGGAGCTTTTTCTGAAGTCCACCGCACTGACCTAGGGTGCCCAGTTGGTGTCCTGGTATATCAGGGGGGCCAGTGTACTACCAATCCTGGCCCCTCCCACGACCAAATGGCTCGGATTAGGACGTTTTTGAGCTGGGCGTTTTTAGTTTCCATTATCGCTAAAAAAAAAACAAATGTCCAGCTCAAAAACGTCCATTTTTTTCAAAATACGGTTCGGCCCGCTCCTTCACGGACCCGTTCTTGGAGATAAACGCCCATGGAGATAGACGTTTGCATTCGATTATGCCCCTCCACATACTCAATACTCAAGGTGCGGTCGCACCATGGAGCGATACAGTGTACGCCCCCTGTTTCCAAGTGCCAGGATTCTATCTATGGCATCCAAAATTGTGAGCCCAAATTGCATGCGCATCTTAATTGAGTAATGATCCATTAACTAGCAATCATTGGGCACTAAACCAATTATTGCCATTAATTGGCTCCAATTAGGTGTTGTCTATAAAGATCTGTGAGCAAATATTTTGGCGTGCAACTCAAAAGGGATCATGGCCATGGGAGGAGCATGGGTGGGCCAGGGACGTTCACTAAAGATACACACGGTATTATAAAATTGAGGGGATCCATGCCTAACTTACATGCCAGGATCTACGCCTGGTTTCGCATCCTTGTGCCCAAAATTGAGTGTGAATACCAGCACTATGCGTTCTATAAAGGGCGTGCATCCTGGAGCGCCCTTTATAGAATACTGTTCTGTGCTGATTTTGCCTAAATACTCTATTTTATGGAATGAGATGTTAAGAACATGTTGTGTTTTCCAAGAGGGGCTTCATACAGTATATGTTGTATTTTCTTCCATAGCTTGGGGGTTGAACCAGTTGATAAAGATGCCATCAAACAGCCACCCCGTAATGCTAAGGATTCAATTCTAAGTAAATCACTAGTACTGAAAATCCTCATCTCTGCTGCTGTTATCATCAGTGGCACCCTCTTTGTCTTTTGGAAAGAGGTAAGAATGATCTTTATTTGTCATCATTTACTACGTAACAATCAGTTCAGTGAGTCTAGATTCCTTTAGCCATTTTAGTTAGGTTAGTATATATTTTTCTATGCTTAAATGCTTACAATATCCGCTCCCCTTATGCCTTTCATGTGCATTCCGTTTCTGATATAGACATGATCCACGTCTGTGCAAGCATGTCCAACGGTGTTCAGTGCAAGCCTCCACTGCCAGGTTGTTTTAGGCCTAGTCATTTCCCAGTCTGGGTCTTATAGGCAACTTCTTAATCAGACATCCAGGCCTTCTCCCATATCACGCTGTAACATTTTGTACTAATACAGCCACCAAAATTTGTGAGGCTACTGGTCAAAAATATCTCACCTCCCGAGGCTCAGTGATGGCCTTAGCCATTGATCACTTGATGCCTTTTTGAAAGTGTGATACAGTTGTAGCATTTCTGTTAGGGTTGTAACTGCCACGCCAAGGAGTCGACCACAAACCATCTTGGAAGTTAGGTACAGTCATCCTATTCCTATTTAGGGTTGCTTATTTTCTGTCCTTTTAAAGATGTGGGTTGTTGTTTTTTGTTGTTGTTGTGTGTGTGGTGAGACCTCTTCAGAATAACTGGGGGAATTATGGCTGTGCAGATGTCTGATGTTGAAAAACGCATGGTTTCAAACAAGGTATCTTCCAAAGATATCACCAAAACAGTGAAGATAGGGTATCCTGTTAGCAAGATTGCAATAGAGACCATAGTAGACTATCGCATATTTTCAAAGCACTTAGCCTTCCAAAGTTCCATAGAAACCTATGGAACTTTGGAAGGCTAAGTGCTTTGAAAATGAGCCCCCAGGTGTTCTTTAAATAAAAAAAAAAAAATCAGACAAACGATTGGAAATTAACACTGTCAACTGCTGAGCAAGATGTAAATAGGAACAACAAACGTAGTTTGAAATGTCTATATGCAAATGCCAGCAGCCTACAAATAATATAAGAGAGTTAGAATATATTGCACTAAATAAAAAATTAGATATAATGGGCATCTCTGAGACCTGATGGAAGGAGGATACCAGTGGGACACTGTCATACCAGGGTACAAATTATATCGTAGTGATAGGGTGGATCGAATTGGTGGAGGGGTCAGCATTGTATGTTAAGGAGGGCCTTGAATCAAATAGATTGAAAATTCTGCAGGAAACAGAACATATCTTGGAATCCCTATGGATTGAAATTCCATGTGTAAAGGGGAAAAGGATAGTGATAGGAGTGTACTACCGTCCACCTGGTCAGGATGAACAGATAGATGTAGAAATGTTATCAGAAATTAGGCTAACAAACTGGGCAACACAAAAATAATGGGTGATTTAAGTTACTCCACTATTGACTGGGTAAATGTAATATCTGGGCATGCTAGGGAGGTAAAATTCCTTGATGAAATCAAGGACTGCTTTATGGAGCTGCTGGTACAGGAGCCAACTAGAGGAGGAAAAATTCTTGACCTAGTCCTTAATAGAGCACATGATCTGATGCAGGAGGTAATGGTGCTGGGGTCGCTTGATAACAGTGATCATAAAATGATCACATTTCATATCAGCTTTGGAGTAAGTACACACAGAAAATCCAATACATTAGTGTGTAACTTTAAAAAAGGAGACTAAAATAAAGTGAGAAGAATGGTGAAAAAAAACATTAGAGGAGCAGTTGCAAAGGTCAAAAATTTTCATTAGGCATGAATGCTGTTCAAAAATACCATCCTGGAAGCCCAGGTCAAATATTCTATGCATTAAAAAAAGAGGAAGAAAGCTTGTTCGGGTTAAATTGATGGGGTGGTTATACCATGTGACGTAATCTTGTTCAATTGTTGGAGAGACATTTTGAAGTACCTTTGTTAATGTGAAGTTTGCAAAGAATATTTATCGTACTGCATATTTCTTGCATGATCATTTTATAGCTCTCATAAGCCTATTTTTGAGCCAAGTTTTATTATTGTACACTCAGCCCCTCTATTTGTTATAGAGAAAAAATAAAAGGGGTCAGTTGTTTTGTGTGTTTTTTTTTTAAATGTACCAATGTTTGTCAAGCTGGATTTTTGGGAACTCCAGGTACCTAATCATTTTGATTGCTGTAATGAACTAATTCCCCCTCCTCCCATTTATTAAACCTCACTAGCGGCTGCCGCACGGCAATGCTGACTCAGCCCGTTCATTAAACTTGTCCCATGTATTCATTTAGTTGACTATGGCATTTTGATGGACAGGTTTCATTTTATTTTTGCTTAACTGTTCCTTGACTAGTGTATCGCTTAGTGTAGTGGAACAGAGTCCTGGACACTTGTTTTAAGAAAGGGACCTTTGATACAAAATTATATTTGGGACTGATGATTGACATTTTGGGAGCATAGATTTATTTATTTTATTAATTAGGATTATTTACCACCTTTTTGAAGGAATTCACTCAAGGCAGTGAACAGTAGAATAGATCAAACATGAGCAATAGACAATTACAGCAGTAAACATATTCAAATAAAAATACAAAGTATGGCATAGTATTCTACTTACAATGTCAACACAATACGTAATAGAACATTTTAATTGATAGTGAAAGGTAAAGAAAAGATGTGAAGGCGAGGACAGGAAGGAACCTCTACGTCAAGAAATCAAAAACAACCAGGTTGACCTAATCTAACTGATAGGTGAATTGAGCTCATTTTCCAAGGGTCTCTTTTCTCACATTATGGGCATATTTATACCTTCTTTATGGGGAGGGAGGGTGTTGAGGAATAGAGGATACCTAATATTTCAGCCATGGGTTCCATTTCCATCACTAACCAAACTAAGGAAGCTAAGAAGAAGAGAGCGATCTACATGTGACAAGAAGAATTTGAGAATTATAAGTAAATTCTCTGAGAGAGTGGGTAGGGCTTACATGCTGTGGAAAAACTAAGGGCCCCCATTTACAAAGGCATAATAGTGTTTGTAGTGCTCGCTAAAAATAAGCGTGCGCTAAATGCTAGAGATGACCATATATTCCCTCCATATGGCCTCTCTAGCATTAGCATGTGCTAATAATTAGAGCACGCTAAAAATGCTAGTGTGCCTTTATAAAGACCCCTCAAGACAGGAGGTCCATGAGATGATGCAAAGGAAGTCAGATGCATGCATAGTGTGCCTCTAACAGGCTTCTAGAAGTTTTTACTAAGTAGAGAGTTTTATCCATGCAGGCTCTGTTGGACTTGCTGTCCCACTTATCCTCAGAGAATATAGGAGTAACGACAAACATAAAGATTTCAGATACTTTAAATTGATATGACGAAGTTTGGCAAGCTGTAGATACTATAGAGCATAGTAAAAAAAAAATTTGTTTGCTTTAGTAGGATTTGAATGCCAGATATTTGCGTACTTTGAGCATAGAGTTTGTTTGCATTTGTAAATCTTCCTCATGAGTTAAGCAACGTGTTCCTGAGTATATGCAGGAGTTCTTTCCCAGAGAGAATTACTTGGAACAGGAAAAGCAAATCATCTCGACATAGTAGCTCTGTAAAGCACTGGTAATGATTCCTAGTTTCATTGCTGTCTTCTTTTGGTTTGTAAGATTGTTTTTGTGGTTCCTCCTCCTAGCACAGTTGGAATCAGAGCTAAGATCTTGGCACCATTAGTTTGGGACTACCAGAGGTTTTTTTTTCTCCCCCTTATTGTAATGTCTATTCTCTCACTGCTGTGATCTGGTCATTGCAAGAATTGTCCTTCCCGAATCCTGTATCATTGATTCTAAATCTGGCCACCAGTTGTCACTCATAATAATGACAGTGACTCCCTCACTCCTTGAATGTTGTCTTCACAGAACAGCCCAGCCCCAGCTGACTCAGAGTACAGGATTTTTGCTGTAGAACCACTGGACCAGTCTAAAATTATTGTACTTTTTTTCTATTTTCACACTTGGCTGTGTGGGTCAGCCCGACTCCTTGCTCCCATTGTCATGTATGGATTTCTTCTGTGTGTGATTAGACTTGGTACTGATTGTTGTGGGTGAGCAGGGTAGGAGTACTTTTGCAAGATTAATCACTGAAAGCATTTGTCAGCTGGCACTTTGAACCTTTAACTTAAACAGGTTTTTCAGGCCCTGTGTTTAAATATTTAATCGTGATAGGTGAGTTTTCGAGTCTTTGTCTTAAAGCCAGTTACTGCTCTGGGACTAAGTTCAGCTTTCCTGTCTTTGTGTTCATGAATTCATAAGAGGAAGAGCAGAACAATTTCAGCCACCCTAACAACTCCTCTGTCCCTTCCCCTTCTTGTGGTTTTATGCGCACTCTCATCTCAAATTGTCCTTAACCCAGGGTCATTGTTAGCCATGCTAGGGCCCTGGTCAAAGGTTTGAGAGAAGGATCCAAGTCTACCAGCAAGAGGTGCCTCATTCAGTTTCCCTGTGGGATGGAGGCCTGGCTATACCTCACTAATGCTCCCCGTCCCCTTCTAATTGCTCTCAACGTTTCCCCAGAACAATAACCCATCCCTGCAAGCACCCAATGGCTCTAGTGGATCTGCTGATACAACCAGAAGCTGCACAGCCTGAGTTTTAATACCTATTCTGTCTCAAGAAAGTGTTGGCACACATCTTTCAAAAAGCAACAACCAAGTTCTGGCAGAGCTAACATGGGGAGCTTTTTTCCCCATGTTCAGGGGAGGAGTAAGTTAAGTTCTCAGGAGGGAGAAGAGTGGTTGTTGGGGAATGAAAGGAATCTGTAGGGAGGGGAAGAATAACATGTAAAACTCAAGAGGATAGAGTAGATAGACGAAGAGAAAAAAGCTTCCAGCCCTAGGAGAACAATTCTTCTTTCCTCTTCTCCCTCCTTTTTGGACTGCTAAGCCTTTGCTATATTTTTCATTTTCTGTCAGCGAAAAAGGAGTCAGTAAGTTATATCGGCACACATCACTAGGGCAGAACAGCTCTGCCACAGTTCAAAACTAAGAATAAAAGATCTGTTTTCCCGCTGTACAGAAAGAGACAAATACAAGGTCTCACAGGATTAATGGATAATGCAGTTTAGAAATTTCAAATAAATATTTACAGAAAGGTTCAAATATATGCATTTCCTGATTATAGGCAAAAAAAAAAGGTTAAGATTTTTGGATAAGCTGTGCTATTCTTGATTTTCCTATGTTCATCAGAAGTAAGATTTAGTAAGAAATATTAATGTGGGAAGATGTATAAAGCCATTGCACTAGTTCACCGAACAAGTGTCTGAAGGAATAAAGGCAAACAGGTGGCAGAAAGAAGAATATAGAAAAGACTACCGCATAAAACTCAAGAAGTAAAGAGAGAAATATGGCTGGCAAAAGTGCAGGTGGGAAAAAATGGCTAGAGACAGAGAGGGTGATGACACCTTTTTTTTGGTATATTGGAGAAAGGAGGAAGGATAGAGAAGGAATTGAGTTTGGAAGCTGCTGAGAACTAATATGTGGAGAGTAATAAGGAAAAGGTGGTCATGCTAAACAAATACTTTTGTGTTCATAGAAGATAATCCTGGAGAAGGACCTCCTCTGTTGGTTGACAGAACATATATAGGAGTGGAGTAGATATTATTCTCTTCGGTGTTCATGGAGGAAAATCCTGGAGAAGGACTGCGGTTGGCTGCCGAGGGAATGTCTGGGAATGGAGTGGATACTGCGCGTTTGCGGAAGAAAGAGTTTATAACAGCTGGAGAATTTGAAGGTGAACAAAGCTATGGGGCCGGATGGATACATCCCAGGATACTAAAGGAGCTCAGAGAGGTCCTGGCGGGACCTCTTAAAGATTTATTTAATAGATCTTTAGAGAAGGGAGAGGTTCTGCGAGATTGGTGACGAGCGGATGTGGTCCCTCTTCACAAAAGTGGAGGACAGGAAAAAGTGGGAAGTTACAGACCAGTAAGTCTCACATTGGTGGTAAGAAAAATAATGGAGTCGCTGCTGAAAGAAAGGATAGTTAACTTTCTAGAAGCCGACAGGTTACAGGACCCGAGGCAATTGGCTTTACCAAAGGAAAATCCTGCCAAACAAATCTTATTGACTTTTTTGACTGGGTGACCAAAGAGCTGGATGAGGGACGAGCGCTAGATGTAATCTACTTGAACTTCAGCAAAGCCTTTGATACGGTCCCCCATAGAAGACTCATGAATAAGCTGAAAGGGTTGAACTTAGGACCGAAAGTGGTGAACTGGATAAGAAACTGGTTGACTGGCAGAGGGTGGTGGTAAACGGAATCCACTCGGAGGAAAGGAAGGTGAGCAGTGGAGTTCCTCAGGGGTCAGTGCTGGGGCTTATTCTGTTTAACATATTTGTGGGCGATATTGCTGAAGGATTGGAAGGAAAGGTGTGCCTTTTTGCGGATGACATGAAAATAGCCAATAGAGTTGATACCCTGGAGGGAGTAGAAACGATGAGAAGGGATCTCCGAACATTAGAAGAATGGTTGAAGGTCTGGCAGTTAAAATTTAATAAGTGTCGTACAAAGAAACCACCCAGTCTTTTTTTTTTTTTTTTTTAGAGAAAAAAAAAATGAAAAATTAATAAAAAATGGTGTGTATTGTGTAATATAATATTTTTTTTTTTTTTTATATGCTAATGGTGCTCAGTAGGAGGGGTCACAGGATCGTCTTTCAGTATAATACTGCTAACACCCCTTAAAACATCATAGCACTCCTGCCTTCCTATCCCTACCACAATATATTCTGAGTTGTCCGTTATATTGACAATGTTTGAAAAATATTTGAAAGATAGTTCTACTTAGCTCATTCAAGAGTGCAGGAGTTCACTGGTGAGTCAGACGTCCTGTGGGGATCCCCATCCGTGTTGTGACTTTAAAAAAATTTGACCGTAGTTAGCACTACTCCCTAAAAGTGGGACTAAAGTCCACTGTTCAAAGCGTATGTTGTTGCAGGTTCCCTACATGCTGGCATGTTTCGCTTCGTTAGCGTCCTCAGGGGAACACTATTTCATCTGTGGCAGGACTTAACAGGAAAAAGGAGGTCGTGATGCTCCTGTATAAGACTCTGGTGAGACCTCATTTAGAATATTGTGTACAATTTTGGAGACTTGCACCTTCAAAAAGAAATTAATAGGATGGAGTCAGTCCAGAGGGTGGCTACTAAAATGGTCAATGGTCTTCATCATAAAGCATGTGGGGACAGACGTAAAGATCTCAATATGTATGCTTTGCAAGATGGGGAGATATGATAGACATTTAAATACTTATGTGGCACAAATGCACAAGAGGCAAGTCTATTCAATTGAAAGGAAGCTCTGGAACGAGGGGCCATAGGATAAAGGTGAAAGGGGTAGACCGAAGTAACCTGAGGAAATACTTCTTCACAGAAAGGGTGGTGAATTCATGGAAAGGCCTTCCAGTGGAAGTGGAGATGAAAACAGTACATAGGATATCTAAGGGAACGATAGGGAGATAGATGGCATGAATGGGCAGCCTGGATAGGCCATATGGTCTTTTTCTGTCTGTTTTTCTGTTTCCAGTGGCTTACAAAATCTGAGGCAGCATGGTTTTACCAAAGGAAAATGATGTTGAACAAATCTAATTTGATTTTCTTTGACTGGTTGACCAGAGAACTAGATCAAGGACACGCACTAGATGTGGACTTCAGTTCATCTTAGGAGGTTTGTGAACTAACAGGCTGATGTTAGGACCCAAAGTGGTGAACTGGATTAGAAACTGATTGACAGACGTCAGAGGGTGGTAGTGAATAGAATTGACTGAGAAGAAAGGTGAGTAGCGGAGTGTCCCAAGGATCAGTATTGGGGCTGATTCTATTCAGTATATTTGTAAGTGACATTGCCAAAGCGTTAGAAGGCACAGTTTGCCTTTTAGTAGACAGCACAAAGATTTGCAACAGAGTGGACACCTCGGAATGAGTGAACAACATGAGAAGTGATCTAAAAGATTAAAAGAATGGTCTAATGTTTAGCAGTTAAAATTTATTGCAAAGATGATGTAGAGTGATGCACATAGGGTATAGAAACCCCAAACCAGGGCTTTATTTTGAGGGGGTACTTGGGGGTACTGAGTACCGGCACCTTTTCCATTGTCTGCTAAAATTGACCCATGGTCCCCAAGTTAAATGAAAGAGCTCAGGCTCTACACACCAGTTCTGCCTTGTCAAGGATTCTGTGACTGGTTTCAGTGGGCCTGGCAATTGTGGGTTGGGTCCCTCAGTGGTCACCCCAACCCTGAAGGTAGCCTGACATTTGAGTACCGGCACCTTTTTTGCTAGAAAAAACATTCTGCCCAAAGCAGTTGTATTTGCCTAGGAGTTGAGAGGCTGATATGCACAGACTGGGAGAGGAACCTTGGGGTGATAGTGTCGGAGGATCTTAAGGCAGCAAAACAATGTAACAAGGTGGTAACTGTAACCAGAAGGACGCTAGGCTGCATAGAGAGAAGCGTATTCAGTAGAAGGAAGGAGATGTTAATGCCTTTGTACAAGTCATCAGTTAGGCCCCATTTGGACTATTGTGTTCAGTTTTGGAGGCCGTATCTAGCTAAGGACATTAAAAGACTTGAGGCGGTTCAGAAAAGGTGACAAAAATTATAAGGGTCTTGTGCCAAAAGATGTATGAGACGAGACTTGAAGACCTCAATATGTATATCCTAGAGGAAAGGAAAGGAGGGATGGGGGGATATGATACAGACGTTTGAATACTTAAAAGGTATTAATATGCAAACTAATCTTTTTCAGTAGAACTCTAGAGGTCATGAGTTGAGGTTGCAGGGTGGAAGACGTATCAGGAAATACTTCTTTACAGAAAGGGTGGTGGATGCTTGGAATGCCATCTCCGTGGGTGGCTGTGAAGACAAAAAGGGTGACTGAATTCAAGAATGCGTGGGATAAACACAGGAACACTATATAGAAAAGGGATGGAATCCAATTAAAGCAAATGACCTCATAACTGGAGTGAGCTATGACGGCAGCTTCAGAGGTTGCAAAGTATGACCAAGGCCAGGCAGACGTCTACTGTGGCAAAACAAATCGGGATCAAGGCTGGAATGGGCTTCAGCAGCAACTCCAGTATTTGGGAAGTAGGATGGTGCCAGGCAGACTTCTACTGTGTCTGCCCCAAAATTGGCAGAACTATTGTTAGTAATATGTAAATTATCTTTAAAATCGAGCGTGGTACCGGAAGATTGGAAGGTAGCCCATGTAACGCCGATATTAAAAAAAAAAAAAGGTTCCAGAGGGGATCCGGGAAATTATAGACCAGTCAGCCTGACGTTGGTGCCGGGCAAAATGGTAAAGACTATTATAAAGAACAAAGTTACAGAGCAATGAAACAGAGCCAACCTGGATTTAGTGAAGGGAAATCTTGCCTCACCAATCTACATTTCTTTGAAGGGGTGAACAAACATGTGGATAAAGGTGAGCTGGTTGATATTGTGCATCTGGATTTTCAAAAGGCGTTTGACAAAGTACCTAATGAAAGACTACAGAGGAAATTGGAAAGTCATGGGATAGGAGGTAGTGTCCTATTGTGGATTAAAAACTGGTTAAAGGATAGAAAACAGAGAGCAGAGTGAAATGGTCAGTATTCTCAATGGAGAAGGGTAGATAGTGGGGTTCCTCAGGGGTCTGTGCTGGGACCGCTGCTTTTTAACATATTTATAAATGATCTAGAGATGGGAGTAACTAGTGAGGTAATTAAATTTGCTGACGACACAAAGTTATTCAAAGTTCTTAAATTGCGAGAGGATTGTGAAAAATTACAAGACGACCTTACAAGACTGGGCGTCTAAATGACAGATAACGTTTAATGTGAGGAAGTGCAAAGTGATGCTTATGGGAGAGAGGAACCCTAACTATAGCTATGTAATGCAAGGTTCCACATTAGGAGTCACCGACCAAGAAAGGGATCTCGGCGTCGTTGTTGATGATACGTTGAAATGCTTTGCTCAGTGTGCTGCAGCGGCTAAGAAAGCAAATAGAATGTTAGGTATTATTAGGAAAGGAATGGAAAACAAAAGTGAGGATGTTATGCCTTTGTATCGGTCCATGATGCAACCGGACCTCGAATATTGTGTTGTTCTGGTCACCGCATCTCAAAAAGGATGTGGAGGGGCATAATCGAACGGGGCGCCCAAGTTTTCCTGAGGGCGTCCCTGCAGGACGGCCCCATGAGGGGGCGGGGAAACCACTATTATCGAAATAAGATGGGCGTCCATCTTTCGTTTTGATAATTCGGCCGGGGACGCCCAAATCTCAACATTTAGGTCGACCTTGGAGATGGTCTACCTAAATGTTGAGATGGTCGACCTTAGAAATAGTCGTCCCCAGTTTTCGGCGATAATGAAAACTGAGGACGCCCATCTCAAAAACGACCAAATCCAAGCCATTTGCTCGTGGGAGGAGCCAGCATTCGTAGTGCACTGGTCCCCCTCACATGCCAGGACACCAACCGGGCACTGCAGTGGACTTCACAAATTGCTCCCTGGTGCATACCTCCCTTACCTTGGGTGCTGAGTCCCCCAACCCCCCCCCCCCCAAAAGAAAAAAACCCCCACCCCCCGCAATTGTACACCACTACCATAGCCCTAAGGGGTGAAGGGGTGCATCTGGAAGTGGGTACAGTGGGTTTTGAAGGGCTCACATTTACCACCACAAATGTAACAGGTAGGGGGATGGGCCTGGGTCCGCCTGTCTGAAGTGCACTGCACCCACTAAAACTGCTCCAGGGACCTGCATACTGCTGTCATGGAGCTGGGTATGACATTTGAGGCCGGCAATTTTTTTTTTAGGGTGGAAGGGGGTTGGTGACCACTGGAGGAGTAAGGGGAGGTCATCCCCGATTCCCTCAGTGCTCATCTGGTCAGTTTGGGCACCTTTTTGAGGCTTGGTCGTGAAAAAAAATGGACCAAGTAAAGTCGACCAAATGCTCGTCAGGAACGCCCTTCTTTTTTCCATTATCGGCCGAGGACGCCCATCTCTTAAGCACATCCCAGTCCCGCCTTTGCTACGCCTCCGACACGCCCCTGTGAACTTTGGTCATCCCCACGACGGACTGCAGTTGAGGGCGCCCAAAATCAGCTTTCGATTATGCCAATTTGGGTGACCCTGAAAGAAGGACGCCCATATCCCGATTTGTGTCGGAAGATGGACGCCCTTCTCTTTCGAAAATGCCCCGATAGTGGAATTAGGGTACAGAGAAGTGCGATGAAAATGATAAAGGGGATGGGACGACTTCTCTGTGAGGAAAGGCTGAAGCGTCTAGGGCTCTTCAGCTTGGAGAAGAGACAGACGGCTGAGGGGAGTTATGATAGAGGTCAATAAAATAATGAGTGGAGTGGAACGGGTAGACATGAATCGTTTGTTTATTTCCAAAAGTACTAGGACTAGGGGGCATGTGATGAAACTACAAAGTAGTAAATTTAATATGAATCAAAGAAAATCTGTCTTCACTCAACATGTAATTCAACTCTGGAACTCGTTGCCAGAGGATGTGTTAAGGGCAGTTAGCTTAGCGGGGTTTAAGAAGGGTCTGGACGGCTTCCTAAAGGAAAAGTCCATAGACCATTATTAAATTGACTTGGGAAAATCCACTGCTTATTTCTGGAATAAGCATCATAAAATGTATTGAGCTTTTGGGGGATTTTGCCAGGTATTTGTGACCTGGATTGGCCACTGTTGGAAACAGGATATTGGGCTTGATGGACCTTTGGTCTGTCCCAGTGTGGCAATACTTATGTACTTAGGTATACCAGTGTTAAAATCATGAAGAAGTGGAACCTATGCAGATTGCCAGATTCAAACCTGGCCACCTTGTTGGAAAGACTGGATGGACTGTGCAGGTGTTTATCTGCTGACATTTACTATGTTACATCGAAATCACCGATTAAGAAATCATTCTGTGTAAAAAGCCATGTTTAAAATCTAGTGTGTGTTTATACTCTTCTTCTAATGCTGAATCTTTACAGTAGCTCAGGGCTGGCATAAAGGTGCAAAAGGTGCACCCAGGAGCAAGAGAGTTATCTGAGGTTGAAGTGTGGCATTTCACTTCAAATAACCAAAGATCCCTAGTAGTGCATTGGGCTCCTGGACCCCACGCCCTCAAAAAATAGTTCCTGTTGGTTCAAGTGGGCCTCTGGCCCACATCCCCACAAAAATAGTCCCTGGTAGTCCAAATGGATCTATTTTCACATTCCCAGATTCCTACACAGTCGTAATGATAGAGAGGATCAAATTGGAGGGGGGGGGGGGGGTTGCGCTATATGTTAAAGAGGGAATTGAATCAAATAAAAGAAACATTCCACATAAGACAGATAGCAGTGTGGAATCATTATGAATAGAAATTTCATGTCTGCAGTGAAGGAGTATTCTTGTAGGGCTGTACTACCGTTCGCCGGGACAGAACGAATTGACAGATGAAGAAATGTTTACAGAAATTAGGAAAGCTGACAAATTGGGCAATGCTATAATGAGTGATTCCAATTACCTCGATATTGACAGGGAGTGCCAGGGAGGTAAAATTTCTAGGTGTAATAAACTTTTAACTGATCAATAGGACTCAACCACAATATTCAGTACAAGCGCTATTTAATATTCCAACGGTGGTTGCAAACAATGTGGCAATAATTATCACCCTATGATGGAGGAAAAAGCCTCTGTATCCCCAGTCCAGAATTTATTTCGTTCTGGTCTACGGGGTGAGATCTTCATTGACTAAAAAACCTCCTTTATGAAATGCACTATTTAAATTTCTCAATATATCCTGTAATTTGATCTTAAAGCATCAAGCACTTAAGTGTCAAGCACCTATCTTAGTATTCCGACGGGGTCCCGTTTTGCAGTCTTCAGCTTTCTCAAGGAAACTGACCTCGTGCTTATGCTGATATTGTTCCCCCAGCATCACTTCTCACTGTGCTCTGCCAAGAGGTTTTTAGCCTCTTCCTGAAGTTGAGGTAGCTGTTTTCTGTTCTGATGGGAATAGGTAGAGAGTTCCGTATTTTGACTCCAAGTATGGTGAATAGGGAGCTGAAAATCTTCTGATTTCGAATTGTCTTTTGAAATGGTGATGCTAGCATTAGTTGTTGTTTAAGTCTGTTAGACTGGATCAGATATAGCGAAGCAGTCTTAGTCAGCAGTTCAGAAGTGAAGCCCTGCAAGATTTGAAAAACTAAACAAGCAGCTTTGAACCTGAGTCCTTCTGCTATGGGCAGCCAGTGCAGTTTGTTTAGATGAGTTGAAACACTAGTATATCTATTCAATTTGTATATTAGTATTGCGGCTTTATTCTGTATGATTTGCAGTTTTTTCTGATACTGACACTTAATACCAAGAAATAGAACGTTACAGTAATCCAAGTGAGGTAGGACTAACATTTGGACTAGTAGTGTGAAGGCTTTTTGGTCGAAGAATGGTTTGACTAAACGTAGCTGTCTCTTTTTGAATAGTGTTTTCTTCAATAGCTGGGAAGAGAAGAGAAGGTGAGTGAGGAATCAAGCAAGACCCCTAATACTCTGGTTTCAGATTCAACTGTAAATCTTTGACCATTGGACAAAGATATCGATGATGGAACCTCAGCTCCCTGATTTCAGAAGCACAGGACCTTGATTTTTTGCACATTCAGTTTGCTTATTGGTCAGGGCCCAGGTGTTAGCAGTCATACCATTTGCTACAGACAGAGTTGGATCTTTGTTTGATGCTGTTACTGGTAAGAGAAGCAGGATGTCATCCGTGAAGGATTATATATAGTAGTTCATTAAGTCCCAGGTGTATTGAGGCAAGGGATTGACACAGAGGTTGAACAGGAGAAGGAGATCCCTGAAGTTGGTTGTTTTGCTTGACAGAAAAGCTTCAATTTGAAGGGAATTCACTGAACCATTTGAACACAGTCCCTGTTGTTCCTATCTCATCTAAGCGTTCGAGTACCAAGGTGTGGTTGGCTTTATCGAATGCTGTCGATATATCGAATTGGAGAAGAATTACTTGGTTGCCTTTGCAAAGGTGGTGTTTGACATAGTTAAAACTAGCAGTAATGTTTCCATACTATGTGACGATCTGAAGCCAAATTGTGACCAGTGTAAAATAGAAAAATTTTCCACATAAAAAGAGAGTTATTTACTAATGTAAGTTTCTAATGCTTTAGTAAAAAGGGGTATGCTTGCCACTGGACGGTAGTTTGAAGGCAATGTTTTATGTCTAGCCCAGATCCCTTCAGTAGTCATGAGAACAATTTTGCCCATATCAGAAAGAGAGCCCGTTTTTAACAGCTCATTGAGATCATCGAGTAACCAGTTTACTGCTTCCATAGTGGTGGAGTTGAGTAGGTGTTTTGGGCATTGATCCAGGGAGCAGTTGGCTTGGGAGCATTTCAACAATATTGATCTTACATCCTCAGGGGTTGAAAAGATTCCCAGTTTTGGTCAGTTTTGAGTCCTTGGGTTGTAGGATCTCTGGAGTTTATGGCTGAACTATGGGTTTGGAATTTTCCTCTGTTGGAGTAGGCTTAGATAGTTCGGACCTAATTTGGAGGATCTTATTGGCGAAATGATTAGCGAGGTCTTGGGCGGTGGGACATGTTTTCTGTGAATGTTCATCCTTACTAGTGGAAGCTATTATTTTACCTAAGAAGAAAAGATTTTTGTTAAGATCATCTTGACCTATTAGGCTGTTATAGTATTGGCGTTTTGAGTCAGCTACCTTCTTTTTGTAGCATCAGAAGACTGACTTCCATTTGGATTTATCAGTAGTATCTTTGTTCTTTCACCATTGCTTTTTAAGGCATCGACATTCCTTTTTTTGTTTTTTAGGATGGATAGCTCCTCTGTAAACCATGGCGAATTTCTGGATGTTTTGACTCTTTTAGTGATGGAGCAATTTTGCCTAGTGTGGCTTTCAGCTTGGTGTCCCAGCGGGATTTGATCAAACCATGTGTAGGAAATGTGGTTGTGAGGGAATCTGTTAGCTCCGACCAGAGAGTGGCCTCGTTAATTTTACCTCTGGTGGAGATGTTTGGATGACTTCTCTGGTTAAGCTTGACTTATAGGTATCAATGGTGAAATCCAGTTGGAAAGGTCAGACCGTGGTACTGGCTTCCATTTGAATGAACTAATCAAGCTATTAGGATAGGACGTCATGAAGTGTAACATATGTCCTTTTTCATGAGTTGCATCCTCGGAGAATGTAGTTAGTTCGTGATCCTTCAGGAATGATTTGAAGTTCTGGACATTGGTGTCTGCATTGTTTTCCAAGTGTAGGTTTAAGTCTCCCAGGAAGGTAATCCTTGAGAATCGTGACATGGTAGAGGAAGTAATCTCTACAAGTAGTGGTTCTGCCTTGGACCAAGCTCCCGGAGAACGGTAAATGAGGAGTAAGGCAATTTGATTTGCTCTTTTCAATCATCACAGAATTTGCATAGCATGTATTCCAGTTCATGGAAAACCTCAGAACTAACTAAAGACATGTTGATAAAACTCTTAAAGATAAGAGCAAGTCCGCCTCCTTTTTTACCTTGTTTTGGAGAATGAAGAATACCATAACCGGGTGGATAGATGTAGGGCAGTATTGGACTATAAACTTCTGTGAGCCATGTTTCTGAGATAAACAGCCCAGATCTAAAGATTCTAGCAGATCCCTGAGTAAGACAGCCTTGTTCCCCACAGATGTAGCGTTGATATAGATGGCTGGGACAGGAGTGTGTTGAGACTTGTGTTCCAGAAGGGAGAGTTGTTTGGTTAATTGCAAAAGGTAGTGGGGGTTTTTTTTAGGCCATTGAATGTTAGCCATTTTGTTCTGGTCCGTAACCATACTGGTATTCTGACAGTATATATTGGCATTGTCTAGCAGGTATCTGACATTACAATTAGGGTGTTTCTTAATACAGGGTTTTCTAGACTGATTATAGATTACGGGGATAGGATTAGGTTGCTGCCCGACGTGCTCAAGAGTCCTATGCAAATCCACGTGAGCCACTTCATGGTGATAGCTTTTTGAGCTAGTTTAAGTCAGGGTTTAGCGCTCTTTGTCAGTTTTAAATGTGCGCTGTTAAAGATTTGAGAACTGAGTTCTCCTTGAAGGTAGACGCTACTGATGGTGAGGAGAGGTCATATTGTCTCAGGAACTCATAAGGTTGGGATGTGTGAATGTGCTAGTGTGGCAGACTTCAAAATTACGCTATGACTCGCAGTAATTAGGTAGGATTCCTCATTTAAGCTGCCATTTTTCCAAAGTCAGTTGTGCTGCAATAGGGAGAGTTTATATCCAGCAAGAGGCCACAGTGTAGCTCTCATAGAGTTGTTGATTTCCTTTGTTTGCTGTTTGAAGTATGGTTATAAGTACAGAGCTGAGGAGGTCAAGTATTGACCTTAAACATTCCTTGAGTTCCTCTAATAGGCTGCTGTTCTTCCATAGTCAGTTGTGCAGCTTTGAAGAGAGAGTTTGTGGCGAACGCCGGGCCACAGTGCGGCTCTCATGGTTACATATCCAGATAGTTCTCTTATTTACTCAGGAAAAATGTCGGGAAGTATTATTTCACAGAGAGGGTGGTAGAAACCTGGAATGCCCTCATGCAGGAGGTGGTGGTGATGAAAACGGTAACAGAATGGGATAAACACAAAGGAATCCTGTTCAGAAGGAATGAATCCACAGAAGCTTAGTGGAGATTAGGTGGCAATATCAGTAATTGGGAAGCAAAGCTAGTGCTGGGGAGAATTCTATGGTCTGTGTCCTGAAAATGGCAAGGACAAATCGAGGTCAGGTATGCATATAAAGTATCGCATGTAATGAGTTTATCTTGTTGGTCAGACTGGATTGACCGTACAGATCGTTATCTGCCGTCATCTACTATGTTACTGTATATTCAAGATGCAGGTTTGGAATTACTGCAGGAAATGGAGAGGGGAGGGAGGCGATGATCTAAGCAGTTCAGGTATTTGTAAGACAAAGAGGCATCATTGACCTTAACTATATCTTGGAATGTAGCCAGGGAAAATGCTTGGTAATTTGGTTTTTAAAGTCCAGTATCTAATATTTAACAGGCACATCTGTTCATTAAATATTCAGAACTACTTCCTCAGCCTCACAAGTAGTCACTAGACTGGGAAGCTCTGAACAGCATCCATCAAGTAGACCCCCTTACCAGCAGTGAAAATGTAAAGCAAGTCATCTTTTGTTCAAAACACCCAGTCTCACATTAATAGTTATCTTCCCATCACACTGTGACCCTGCACAAATTCCAACAAAGGCTGGGCACAGGATTTATTAGAACTGGTTCTCCTTGTTTGGAAGGCTCATGGTTCTACCTGTGGAGACAAAACAGATTACACCGCCTCCTAGAGGGCGGTGAAATTAAGAATGTGAATTAATTAGCATTCTGGAATTTAGGAAAATCACAATCATGTTCTTTGATTTATAGATCCAAGTCCACAGCCCTGTTAAGTTAGCAAGCACAAGACACAAGGCCCAAGTGTTATAAAATTAGAATTAACTTTATTACAAGCCAAAGCAATTAAATAATGACACAGACAATGTTATATACAAAGACAGAATCAGAACAGAGACTAAGTAACTTAAGAAAAGTAAAAATAATGCAGAGTAAATGCACGCTTAACCTAGGCCCCAATTAAAGCCTTCTGATTATCTCCCTGTTAGGATAAAGAGCTTGGTTACAACCTGACAAGAGAAGCAGTCTCTGGGTGTCCACAGTTTCAGATCCACATCTGCTATTTGCTGTGATGAGTCCCTCTCACTGGAATGCAGGCAAGAAGATGCAGAGAAGTCTTTGCAGGAACCAGGGGCGTAGCCAGACCTTGCCAGGAGGGGGGGCCAGAGCCTGAGATGGGGGGGCACTGTTAAGCCGCCTCCCCCCCTCCGGCAACCCCCTTCCCCCGCTCGATTGCGCCGACACTCTTAAACGCCCCCCCCCCCCCCCCCCCCCCGCTACCAACCCTCGGCCGCCGTCGCTGCCCGCCCCATGAAGTACCTTGTTTGCTGGCGGGGCTGCCCAAACCCTGCCAGCCAAGAGTGTTCTTCAGCGCTGGAGTTAGTAAACTCCAGCGCCTTCATTCAAGGAAGTTCATCTGAAGGATCAGCTGGTTTTGACGCATTTACGTCCTGCACGGGGCTACATGCACGGTGCAGGACGTAAGGCGTCAAAACCAGCTGATCCTTCAGACGAACTTTCTTGAATGAAGGCGCCGGAGTTTACTAACTCCAGCGCTGAAGAACACTCTTGGCTGGCGGGGTTTGGGCATCCCCGCCAGCAATCAAGGTAAATCATGCGGTAGCGGGGCTGGCGGCGATGGTGGGGGAAGGTTGGTGGCGGGAGGGGGGTCGTCGGCAGGGGGCCAGGGGCGAATCTGCGGGGGCCCGGGCCCCCTCAGGCCCCACGTAGCTACGCCACTGGCAGGAACACTGATGTTTCTCGAGCTGAGAGACTGCTAGCTCAGTTCCAGTGCTAACACCTGACCCTGTGACAGCACTAGACAAACACTGTCCTTGAATATGCCAGTTATGTACAGTTCTGGCTATAGCACCTGGTCCACAGGTACCGCCCATTGTTCTGGAACTTGTGACCCTGTAAACCACAAGGACATCCAGTTTGCATCATTAAGGTGAAATTCCAAGAACTCAGGCTCCAAACGGTCTAGTGACATGGGTGCTGTGACCGTCCTCCATGCCCAGACTACAGAGTTCTTGGTATAGTACAAGAGGATCAGGTTTCAATCCAAGTCGGGTGATCTGAGCAGTCCTTGAACAATTTCTTAGAAAAAGCAGCTCTCTTTTGGATTGTAGACCTTAACAAAATTAGGGCACAGTTCATGCACTATCCATAATAATAGCATATAGTTGTTAAACCAAGCTCTCACCTTACATTCCTCCCCCCCTAATTACTAGATGGCAGGTAAACAAGTGCATGGCAGCTTGTGCACATTTACTCACAGAACCAAGATGTAAGGGAGTAGTGCTAATACAATCAATTAACACATTGTAAGCTAGCATTGTGACTAAGTAAAGCAACCCAATAATCCATAATATAATCAAGCCTTAACAACAAATGTAGCTTCTAATGTCTTATGGATTGACAAAGCATGCAATCAGTAATGATAAGACTACATTCATGCAAATGAGCTTGATAAAGCGAGCATACAATAATGTGATATGAAATGCAAAAAGTGAAGCAAAACCATGATGTATAACATAGCAAATTCAGAGCAAATGATAGAGGTCTATAAAATAATGAGTGGAGTTGAACGGGTAGATGTGAAGCATCTGTTCACGCTTTCCAAAAATACTAGGATTAGGGGGCATGCGATGAAGCTACAATGTAGTAAATTTAAAACGAATCGGAGAAAATTTTCTTCACTCAACGTGTAATTCAACTCTGGAATTCGTTGCCAGAGAATGTGGTAAAGGCAGTTAGGTTAGCGGAGTTTAAAAAAGGTTTGGACGGCTTCCTAAAGGAAAAGTCCATAGACCATTATTAAATGGACTTGGGGAAAATCCACTATTTCTGGGATAAACAGTATAAAGTGTTTTGTACATTTTTGGGATCTTGCCGGGTATTTGTTACCTGGATTGGCCACTGTTGGAAACAGGATGCTGGGCTAGATGGACCTTTGGATGGCAATACTTATGTACATAATGAAGCAAAGTGGATTGATCTGCTTTGAATGGTGTCTTTTGGAGATGCATTTAAGTGACATGAACCGCATATAGTGAATATCCATGGAAGTGAAATCTACAATTACAGAAGCCTCCTGTACCCTGGGACCTCATACTTTCATCTGTGATTATGTTTTGGGCCTTTTTAACATATCAAGCAGCTCTTCTGGAAAAGGATGTTCAAGCTTCATTGCTTTTTGGGATAAATTATAGTCAGTTTCGTAAGCAAATTAAAGCCTGCTTATTCAGAAAGTTTGTTTTAAACCACAAGTATATTTTTGTTAAGTTGTATGCTGTCTATGGAAAACATCTGTTACAGGTGTGAAACCCTGCTTAGAAACACATTTGATCTTGTTTACCTTCCTCTTTGCCTTTCATTTGCTAGCTATAGATGTGGATTGGCCTTAAAACATTTTTGTGCATGATGTAGATAGATCTGAGTCAGCAAAAAAGGGGACAGAGGATATGATTTGTGTGAACTTTTTAGCACAATCTAGTCTATTTGCCTCCATATGTCCAGTGTTAAAACTCAGCTTTTAAAGATATATTATTCTGCTTGTGACATTCACTGATTTTAAGCAGTGACTATTTTATTAGTTACACACATTTTGGCACAGCTGGCAGAATCCCTGTGATTTTGGTATATAGAAAGCAGTATCACATATGCTTCATAGAGGTAATACTTAAACATTAATGAATGTTTTAAGATGTGAGCATTCAGGATCTCATCCAATGTACTTTTAACAATCTGTTTTCCATTTGAATTTTCAGATTCCTGATGGCAAAGTAACACCTAGAACCACAACCATGACCTTCACTTGCTTTGTGTTTTTTGATATGTTCAATGCGTTGTCTTGTCGTTCTCTGGTGAGATAAATTTCTCTTTATACTCTCATATTGTAGGTAATTTAATTATTGCTACCAGAGTTGGCTGTATTTTTAATGAAAGAGGAGTATCTGTTGTGAATGTCGAGTCCTGCCAAGCATGTTTGATGGTAAAACTTTGAAAGCCAAACTCACAAAGCAAGAGACACTTTATATCTCAGGTTGATTTAAAACTTTTGTAATAGTTATTTTGTTTTCTGTATCAGCACTTTTGTAATGTTCCATGGAAATAGTAGTTACAGAATAATGTACAATCCAGAGCTGAAACTTTATGCCAAATAGAGGGCAGGAGAACTGACTGAAACTTTTGCTTGCATTTTCAGACCAAGTCTATATTTGAGATAGGGCTTTGCAGGAACCCCATGTTCTTGTGTTCTGTGCTGGGATCAATTCTGGGACAGATGGCTGTGATCTACATTCCTCCGTTACAGAAGGTCTTCCTCACTCAAAATCTAGAAGTACTAGGTAAGGTAACCAAGCACATCAAAAAAGGAAGAAAAGAAATTCTTTATTTCAAGTTTTCTGTACCGCTACAAGCAGAACTCAGCGGTTTGCAGACTAAATAACATGGACAAAGTACTACATCTTTTTGATAGGACAAAGAGGAAGACATGTTAATCAATCAAACCTAGCATAAAAGAAAGATTTGGGAGGACAGGGAGGAAGAAAGGGAGAGGACAGAAGGGAGAAACAGAAAGCAATTTACAGGACCACACTGGATTTTCCGGCAAGCCTATTGGCTGCTTTAAATTTAGGTAAAGAAGGTTCACAATGAATCTCCAAAGGGAGATTGTTCCACACCACAGGAGCAAGAAAATAAAAGGCTCATGTTGTATAAGTCTCTGATCAGGTAGAAGCATAGGCTGGTCGTTGATGGAACAGGCACAAGAGGCGGACTATGGCATGGTAAGGGATGAAAGATAAGAAGGCTGTCCTAAGTGAAAGGCATTAAAGACTAAGAGAAGGATTTTGTACTGAATGTGCAGTAATGGGTTAATTTCTAGTTAGCATCAAAACAGCAAGAGAGCCCATATGGTAAAAGTGATAAGATTTCTCGCCACACTTCTTTTGCAGATCTCCTTTTTCTGACTGGATTATCATCATCCGTCTTTATAGTGTCAGAGCTGATAAAAGTATGTGAAAAATTGTGCTGCAGAACAAAGCATGTGAAGATGCAGAATGAAGAAATCGTACTCAGTTGAACTGTCTCACTTTGAACCCCAGCTGTGGTCTCTTTTGAGTTTTTTTTTTTTAATTTAACTGACACTGCAGCAGCCTTGGCTACTATGCACATTCTTTTTTATATTACACACACATAACACAGACCTTCAGCCATTTCTTGGCACAGCAGATTGCCACCTGCCATGTCAATGCGAGAGCAAAAGGCACCTTCATGGTTAAAGTACCTCAGTGAGGTGATGTTCAATCAGCCAAGAGATACTTCCACGTCCAGTCAAATTTCGACATCATTTCCAATGATCATTCCTCTGTTTATAAAAAGAACTGTTTACCTTTTTGCAAATACCAGAAAAACACAAATGGAAAAAATCTTCCCTTTGATTGGATGAAGCTCCGGCACAATTGAAAACTGCTGAATACCTGCCTAATAAATGTGAATACTTTTTTTTAATCTGCACTTTCAAGCACATCCACTGCTGGCAATGGACATGGTGCTCAGAAAATCTAACAGCTGGTAGCATGGCCTAGGAAAGAACAGGGTGATAATCTGCCCTAAACCCACTTAATTTTCTTTCTACATGCTTGGTTCATCATGTATTTGGTTAATAAACTGGATCTAAGAAAACGGTGACAGAGACAAATCTTTGGCCAGATTTTCCAGATGATATGGAGAGGAGGTGTGATTGAATGTTAATCCTACTGCTTCTGTACATCTCCTAGCCTTCACTGTGTATTGTAGGCAACTCTTAACTTGTCCCACTCTGCTCTTTTCTGGATGGCTATTTAAAAATGTACAATACATTGACATTGGATGTTTCTTTAGGGCAGAAGCTATAGTGTAGCATAATATGTGGCTTCTCTGTATAGGATTTTAGGCTGTTTTCCCAAAGGAAGGGGGTTGGTTATAAATCACCCTTTGTGTCTGTCACCTTTACAAATAACTTTCTATTTGGTCTCCTGCTAATGCTACATTTTTAAGGCATGTCAGGGAAGGCCAAGAAAAGTAGGAAAAAGAGATTGTTCAAAATTCTTTAGTCCATGAAGATGCATGTACAATATGCTTGATAGCTGGTCCACATCAGAATTTTTCTGCCATAGGGTTCTTAAGGCTCATGATAGGTATTTAAAGGGGGGAGGGGGTTGGTATCCACATAGTGCATGACTATCACTGTTTGTTAGTCTGATCCACACCAGATTTTTTGGATAGGTCAGAGGCTGTACATAGATCATGAAGGAACATTTAGCTTTGGGGGGGGGGGGGGGGGGGGAGGAGGGGAGGGAGTCCACCAATGCACATGTGTAAGCTAGTAGCTTTTTTGTTTTGCACCTGATTCATACCAGATTTTCAGTTAACCTCAAGGTGAGTCAGCAGAGCAGCAGTTTTTTTGGATCCATGTGTTCCAGGAAGCAGGTTCTATGTACTATGCCTGCTTTTATATGAATCAAGAGGGACCTCTGTCCAAGTGGCCAAAATGAAACATGCCTCACCAGCCAGGGCAACAAAACCACGGTAAGCCTCTATGAACTCTCCAATGCTGCAGGTGTGAAGGTTTAGACTGCTATGCCAAACAGAGGGGATTGTTGGGCATTGCATCCTAGAGGTATGCTAAGAAGCACCAGTACTATAAATCTGTACTTTCCTGCTTTTATTGTAAATGTTAAAATTGGTTTCTTCCCAAATGTCTTGTTGCACTTTATTATAAAGACCTTACATTGTAACATAGGTTACAGTAGGGTATGACCAGTTAAGGGAAGCTTGCCTGGTCCTCCATAACATTGCTAATACTATTTCCCAATTTTGTAAGTGTTGACACATGCAGGATTTGATTCCTTTATCCTAGACAGTCTTTGGTTCTCTGCTATCCTAAGTCGATGAGCAATACATGTTCCCATACACAGCTGCACCTCCACAGTAGTCTTAAACAGCTGCCACAGCTCATGAAGCTGATAGCTGGTTACCTAGGTCCTGTGGCCTTCCTGCATGCTCCCCGACCACCAGCAACTTTCTTTCAGCAGCCACAATGATTTCAGTACCTTATGCTAGAAGACAAGGATTTGATTTACTAAATAATAGAAAATGAATGTACAATGCAGTAACATCACAGATTGCTGTATCTTCCTTGTTGTGGATGACTGCAATATTATGTATCAGGTATGATTAGCAACTGCTTTAATAGACAAGAAGTTCCATGCTGAGCTAATTTAGCAGATTTTATGAAATGCACGCATGCATGTTTGTGCTTTCACATGGATACATTCACCCTAAAAAAGTGGTCATCAAGAAGCTGGGGAAGCTCCTGATCCATCCTGAAAATCTAAGAGGAATAGGACAAGCTGGGGGAGGAGGATAAGAAACACAGACATGGTGATGTATGCCTAATTATCTTCAGAAAGTAGGCTGAAAACCGAATCTGCTAATACCTTCCTTACAGAGGGGGTAGATTTCTAACTGGATTCAGCTGCTAAAATTTTAGAAAATCATCAGAATAAATATACTTGTTTTTGTTTGTTCTCCATCTTTGACCCTGTCTCCCAAACTGACATGCCCAGTCACAGGGCTGGAGGGGCAGTCTTCTAACATGCAGCCTAAGCCCCCACCTTTTTGTAGTAGCTCTCATCTTCTCTTCCTCCCCAGGCCTACCTTGGTCTGTCAGATACCCTACACCACAGTGATATGACTTGAGCCAGTAGAATTCTGGTACTGAAATTGTTTTCTATTGCAGGCAATATAACAAGGCAGTTTACATTATAAAAATTAAAATACTTTGATGCAAAGAAGGGCTAAATAGGAAAAGAATCCAGGCTTACAGTGCCATACCCTCCAATATGAGGCTCATTCTAACTCAAAACCGAAAGGAGCAAGAGGAAAGTGCCAGCCTAAAAGAAAGTCGTCCAGTGTTATGAGCATTGAAGCTCATTTTGGGGGAAAATATTTTACCTTTTCACTCTGTACTCTTTTCAAATTGCTGTAGGTGGAAAGTTTTCTTGGCACAGCAGGAAAGGTGAGTGTGCTGTGGTGCATGTATGTTTTGTACCTGCTTTACTTGTGTATAATTATGCAGAATCAATTCTACCTTGTTTAATTACTGACAGATGAAGGCATGGGAAAAGAGAGCCCTTAAGCTCAATTATCTTTGATGACTTATAAAAAATTCTTACTGTATAAATAACATCCACACAACACTGTCTATATATGCTTTCAGAATTTACTCTGAAAATGTGTTAATTACATAGAAACCAAATTAACCATTACTGTCTGCTGAGCATTCATTGGCATATCTTGAAATGAGTTGGGACCTAATCCTCGCACTGCTGCTCCAGAACTCGTGTAGCAGGTCATATCAAACTTCTAGTCCATCGGCATGCTTATAGAGAGCCTTGTGACTGAACAAACTACTATGATTGCTTTCCTGTAATCAGGAGGCTGGGTCAGCACTGTGTGTTCACCAGTCAGACCGCTAAAGTTCTTCTGTAGTTTGTCCGCAAGAGTCATTTTGAGAAAGTAATGTCATGTATTTTGTAAAACAAATTATGTGTTTGGCAGCAGAGAACAGACAATAATGTGTTCACAGTGCATGTACTACTGTGAAATCCTGAATTCTGTCACCAACATGTACAGTATAAGCCGCCTTGGGGCCAGCTGCACTTGAATGTAGGACCACGTGTCTTCAATAGGACTGAATTTGTGTTTCATGTCTCACAACTACTTTTTCCTTTAAATAGGAACTGAACTTCAGTTATTCTGCACTAACCAGACCTATATTTGTGTCCTTCATACACAGCTCTCTGTACCATTTTATTACTGATCTGCATTACAAAAATTAAGATGTCCCAGTTTCAAACATTCCTTTATTTATGTTTCCCTATTAAATAAAAATATGTTGATCCTTGGCTATTAATTTTCTCTTTTATCATTGGCATTTGATGGATCACAAGACACTTTACTCCCACTTTCTTTAGAGCCAGTTACATCTTGGTTTTCCTTATCATAAAGCATTAACTACTACTATTACTACTTAACATTTCTAGAGCGCGACTAGGGTTACGCGGCGCTGTACAGTTTAACAAAGAAGGACAGTCCCTGCTCGAAGGAGCTTACAATCTAAAGGATGAAATGTCAAGTTGGGGCATCTTTTACTAAAGTTTAGCTCCAGTTATCTGCAGCAGGGCCCATAAGAATAAAATGGGCCCTGGAGCTAAGCTTTAGTAAAGACCCTCTAAGTTGCTCAGATTTTCTTTATGCCTGTTTGTGCCATCTGCTGCAAATCTTTTCCGGAGATGGGAAGGCGGTAGAACGAGAGGACATGAAATGAGATTGAAGAGGGGGGCAGACTCAAAAAAGACATCAGGAAGTATTTTTTCACAGAGAGAGTGGTGGATGCTTGGAATGCCCTCCCGCAGGAGGTGGTGGAGATGAAAATGGTAACGGAATTCAAACATGCATGGGATATACATACAGGAATCCTGTTCAGAAGGAATGGATCCACAGAAACTTAGCTGAAATTGGGTGGTGGGGGGGGGAAAGAGTGGTTGGGAGGCAAAGATAGTGGTGGGCAGACTTATATGGTCTGTGCCAGATCTGGTGGTGGGAGGCGGGGCTGGTGGTTGGGAGGAGGGGATAGTGCTGGGCAGACTTATACAGTCTGTGCCCTGAAAAAGACAGGTACAAATCAAGGTACGGTATACACATGAGTTCATCTTGTTGGGCAGACTGGATGGACCGTGCAGGTCTTTTTCTGCCATCATGTACTATGTATGTGAGATGGCAGAGCTTCCCGTGATTCTTAAATTTGGATGACTGAAAGAAAAAAGTGCATTGCCCAATTCCACTATCATCTCAGATTGCAGTGTTACCTGGCTGCAGTAGATTTTCAGAAGGCTCATTTTAATAATTGATGGTCCAGTAATACTATTGTAGGGCTTCCAGGGAGAGTGCTATAGAGGGTTCAGAATGCTGCTGGAGGTGAATACCTTGTTCATGTTGTCCCAACTTTACTAGAGTTGCATTAGCTTCTGGTTGTATGGGGAGCAAAATTCTGGGGTTCCTTGTCCAGCAGCTGTCCTAGTGGGTACTGGAGCAGAGGGATGAGGTACAGAAAGGTGAAACATGACCGGGGAGGAGGCAGCAGCAAAGAGAGAGAGAAGTTGAAAGAGAATTTAATATCTATGCTTATATTCCTAGAAAGAACAGCACAGAGTATAACAAAAATTTCCCTGTTTCTAAAACAATCTTAATAATCTTTGTGCCCAAGATCAGAAGGAGCAGCAGTGAAAGTTGAACCCTGGCTTTACTGGTTCTCGGTGTGCTTTGAAAAATATTTTATTTGGCTATTGCTTTGTCAAATTTCTTTATTTGCATTCTGAAAAAGCACAACTGTTCTTGGCAGACTATAACTGCAAAATGCCTGCAGGTTCAATCTCATGAATCAAGTAAAGGAACTGAAAGAAGGTGAGGAGGCTAAGAAGCAGCTATGACAAGGACAAATACATAGATGAAATGCTTCTTGTGGCATCAAGGAGCTCCAGTAGAGAAGAAAACACTGTGCTGAAAGAAGATAACTGACTACAAATCACCAGACCCTGCAAAATTCCCTGTGTCCACATTTCAAACCAGAAGTGGAGAAGGTAAGAACCTCCCAGGAACAGGAGGAAGCAGAGCTCAAAACCCTGTTACCAGAAGTACCACTACGCCACAATGGGTATGGTTGCTGACTCCTGAATGGTACCGAGCTGTCCCTCTGCTGATTTGATACGACATCTTAGGAGGTGCAGTGTTTGCCTGCTGCCAAGATCTGAGCTGTTTTAGAGATTTTGCAGAGACTCATCAAGCCTATTACTTAATTGTGCTCATCCGTGTTGGTTTAAATGATACTGCTACCTACTCCTTTGACCTAGGGCCAAATCAAGGCATAGGCAAATAAGGCATGGCCTAGAGCCATAACATTAAGCAAGTATTGTTGCAAAAAAGGATAGCTAAAGCATATGGATATTTTTAATACCCCTCGTTCCACTGCAGAGACTGTCACAGGATCCAGCCAATTGGAAGGCTTCTAGGCACAGCAAGGCGAGGCTGTGGAGACAGTGTGAGGGGTCTGCTGCAGGCTAAGAAAATCAAGATCATAATGGGAGACAGAATGAGCACAACAGTAGCAGAAGCAACACCACCAGAAGAGAAGGAGTGGGCCTAAAGATTTAAGATGCATGTGTGTGCGTCTGAGTGAATGTGTATTCATGTGACTAAACAGCAAAAGAGTGCATGAATGGGTGGGTGGCAATGTATATGAAGAACACACACAGGTCTATGTCTCTGGTAGGTACAGTCTCATATAAAGAGTGCTTCCCTTTGAAAATTTGGTACAATGCACATACTAAGAGAAGGAAAATTTTCAGCCCAGGGTATTTACACACCTCCCTTTTAAGTTAGTTTGGTAGATTCTTTCGAAAACTATCCTCTCTCTCAGCCTCCACTCTGCCTGTATCATAAAAACATTTCAGAAGCACCACAGAAAACTATCACTTTCTTTTGGTCTTCCAGTTCTGAAATTTTTACACAAAACTTTGTTAAATTTATACCTAAGACACCACCCATAAATCTTACTGTCTGAGGCAACCTACCCTTGGCATCTCTAGTTTCTATCAGAGGCAATGGAGAGTGAAAATTTGTTCATCTACCCTGGTTTTTATTCCACTGCTCTAGAGCTACCAAGTTACCCACTTCCAGGAGGAAGACTATTTGGCCAGTCCTGGGTTTTTTTTTTTTTTTTTACTTAAATGCCAATTCTGTGTATTAGGTGTAATCCCTGATTCTATCCACTGAAATCAGCATTACATCCCATAATGCATCAAGATGGGGTTGTCAGAAATCCAGGATTGGCCCAAAACCTCCCTCCTGGAACTAAGTAAATAGGCAGCCCTGACCATTACTTCCATTCACACCATGTGCTTGCCTAGTCGCTATGTTTATTCACAAATTATTACTGTTACCACACCTACAGTCATAGTAGCAGACAGCAGATAAAGACCACTTTTCCCTGCTAAGTCTGAAGAGGTGAAACAGATGGGGGCAGGGAAAATGAATGTGACTGGGGAGGGGAAGAGCAAAGAAGAAATGTAGGCCTATGGGTAGGGGGGGGGGGGGGTCCACAAATATATGTTCAAATATAATCTAGGCCAAGTCTGAATGCATCAGAAGTCACTCTGGCTCTGTTCAGCACTCCCAATGAAGAGCTGAAAGCAGTGGTGTGCTGGGAAATATTTAACAACAGCCTCTCTCTCTGGGTGTAGCCAGCCCTGATATTTGGGGAGGAGGGTGTGGAGACAAGGGGGTAGAGGGGGGCAATGCATTCTTACCTTCCTTCCCTCCCCGCAGGCAGGCACACTAGGGATACCTTTGCTATAGTGATATTGAGCCCCATCTGCCAAATAAATGGATTACTGCCACTCCCTGCTGTTTGTGGCTCTGAGCAGCATGCCAGGACTTCAGTGTGAGAATTCCTGGCATACTGCTCAGAGCCAAGCAAGGTGCAGTGGCAGTCCATTTATTGGCTGGCAGGGCTCAGTATCCCTGCCAGCAAAGGTGAAGGACTTCAGCAATGCCAAGGGTGGCCCATCGCAAAGCTGGAGCTTGAAGGCCAATGAGCACAGTCTCCTTGTACATTTGGCACTTCTTTTCTCCTCTCTGTGCCCTCTCCCTTCCTTAGTCCCCCCAATGAATCTCTTCCTATCCAGTACCTCTCTTCCTCATTACTTCCCCCAATGCAGTACCACTCTCCCTCGCCACCTTTCCTGATGCAGCCTCTCCTTCCTTGACCCCCCCCCCCCCAATCATGCAGCACCTCTCTCATGCCTTGCCACCCCATGCAGCATCACTTTCCCTGCCTCTCTTGATGCAGCTCATCTGTCCCTCACTCACTCCCTCCCTCCCCCATGCACTGCCTGTGGTCCCTTGTTGCCCCACCACCACTACAATGTAGTATCTGCCTGCCTCATTATCCCACCTGAACCAGAATCTCTGCTTTTTCCCTCATTGTCCCCCCCCCCCCACCTCCTTGCCTCTTGAGATACATTTTTTTAAGCAGTGCTGGCATACATCAGCAAGAGCAGACTGCTTCAGCCAATCCAGGGGTCTTCCTTCAGCATGTCCCGCCCCTGAGGGCTAAATGAAGGTGCCCCAGGATTGGTTGAAGCAGCCTGTTCCTGCTGTTCAATTTGTTTTTGGAGCCTCTGGCTGTTGCAGTTTGGGCAGAGACAGCTTGGATGTGAGTAGCAGGACAGTTGAATGTAAGTTGTCTGCTGCACTTGTAGGGGTGAAGTCATCAGAAATAATCACTGCTGAATACCAGGAGGTGCAGGCGGGGGAGGTCAGAGAGTGATCAGAGAGGTACTGAATGGGCAGCAGTGGCGGCAGAAGATGCCCAAGCCACTGTGGAGGAGGATCCCAACACCGCCAGGAGGGGACACAAATCACCTGAACCCAAATGTTGGGAGCCGGTTGATGAAGCAGCTTACTTTAACAACCGGCTCCCAAAATTTGAAAAAAATTCACAACCGGCTCCTGTGAGCTGGCTTCAGCACACCACTGGCTGAAGGCTACAAAAGTTGAGCGATGCAAGCTGTGAAAAAAAAACTAGGTGAGAAGAAACTCTAACAAGTGTCTTTACTGCTCCATGGAAGAAAGAAACTGCCTGGTCCCAAACAGCAATGCGAGTTAGGAAGGTGTGCACACACGTATACGGTGGAGCTTCCAATGTCTTCTGGAAGTTTTTTTGCACCAGGTTCTGATGACTTCACCCCTACAAGTGGAGCAGACAACTTACATTCAACTGTCCCACTACTCACACCCAGGATGTCTCTGCCCAAACTGCAACAGCCAGAGGCTCCAAAGACAAATTGAACAGCAGTGGAGACAGAAGGCACCCCTACTTTGTTCCACCAAAAAAAAAAAAAAAAAAAGAGGGAAGGCTTCTGACAGGACCCCATTCACAAGCCTAGGAGGAGCTATACAACAAGCCCACCATCTGAATAAACTACTCGCCAACCCCAAACCACTCCAAAACTCTAAACATAAAGACCCACTCTATCCAATCAAAGGCTTTCTCCACATCCACTGCTAGCGCTACAAGACCCAGCTGACTAGGCAATAGAGAAAGAACGTTCCAAAAAGTACCCAAATTATCCGGTAGGATACCTCCCTGAGATAAAACTATTCTGATCCCGCTGAACTAAGCAAAACATATACCTAGAAAGCCTCATCTGCAAAACTTTTGCATAAACCTTACAATCCACATTGATCATAGAAATGAGCCTTTAATTATCCACCTTAGAATGATCACGCCCTGGCATAGGGATTACCACAATCTGTGACTCCCCAAAAGTCTCTGCATCCCCAAACCCCAAAAAGGCCTGGAACTACTGTCCCAAATAAGGGACTAACAAGACCCCCCAGGTTCCACCCCCCCAGGGTCTCCAGCCCCCCCAAACTCCCAGAAAATGTCAAGTGGCCGCTGGCCAAACCGTCTCCCACCCAGCGAGCGATGGGGGGGGCTGGAGGTCCGGTGGACCTCCAGACCACCCCAACTCCCCCCCCCCCCAGCGTTGTCCGACCGATCCCTGGTGGTCCAGCGTGAGGATAAGTAGTAGTGGTAGTAGTAGTAGTAAGGACAACCCCCCTCCCGGCCTTCCTACCTTAAGTTGGAGGAGGGACGCAGCCTGCCTCCATCCTCTTCCTTCTGTTGACGCCGCTGCAAAATGGCGGCGCCCAGCCCCGCCCATTGCATCCTGGGATGCGCTGGGCGGGGCTACAGACCATGTAAGGGAATTGCTCGGGGAAGGGGTAGACAGGGCCTGGTGGTCCCATGGACGTCCAGCCCTGTTGATCATGAGGGTTTGACAGATTTGGGCTTTTGACAGCCCCGACCTGTCAAACATGTGCGGGGGGATTGTGCTGAGCGCATGCTCGGCACAATTCGCCCGCACTTCTACCCCATGATCATTGCGCTGCTTAAATTTGCATGCATTATCTCTGATCATCAGTGTGGTAAAGCCCCGCGCTGTTCCAACGCTATTTTTAGAGCGCTGTTTGGAACAGCGCAGGGCTTTTGATCATGAGGGTGCCGGTATCCAGTTAGCACTGGCTGGTGTGGTTCAATATTTGGACACACATGGAGAGGATTCATTGATAAGCGAGGGTCCTAGAAAAACTAAGGAGTTCTTAAAAGGATAGGAACATCTGGAGGAGTGGCACAGGCAGCTCCTTGTGACTCTGGGCAAGTCACTTAACCCTCCATTGCCCCATGTAAGCCGCATTGAGCCTGCCATGAGTGGGAAAGCGCGGGGTACAAATGTAACAAAAATTAAAAAAAAACCAGGCCTGCTTTTCTGAAGTAGGCCATTTATAGGTATTCTGCATGCTGTTCTAGATTCTTCAGTTTTTAAATTTTTCAATGTGTATTTCTTTTCATTACTTTTTATTGTTTAATGTTTTTTTTTTTTTTTTGGGGGGGGGGGGGGTTGAATTTCAATTAAAATTTGTAATTGCAATTGTGTGAATTAAAGTATGTTATTCCTTTCCACACACACACACACGCACATTGTGGCTCTAGGCAATGGAAGGTTAAGTGACTTGCCCAGAGTCACAAGCAGGCCCGCTGAGAGGAGAGAGAAAGGGGGAGGGGCAAGATTTCCCAGGCCCAGCTGACTCAGTGGCATGGGGAAACTGGGGCCCTCCACTTTGGGCTCAGGCCCATCCAACTGCAGTACCTTGAATGGCTGTCAGCGATACCCAAACCCCCACCTGCCAAATAGCTCCGAAGCCATGAACTGAGCATGTGCGAGGAGTACCAGCATCAGTGGTTAGAAAGGATGCTGCCGACTTCCTTACACCAGGGGAGGTTCGGGCTGCAGAGCTATTTTGCTGGCAGGGCTTGGGCATCCCCACCAGCAAAGGTAATAATTTTAATGGGGGGGGGGGGGGGGGAAGAGCACAAAGGAATGGGTGGCCCCAGCATTCCTCCACCACCACGGGCTGCTGGCTACCCCCTTACATTTGGTACAGCAGGGTGGGGGGCCCCCCTAAGAATGTTTGCCCCAGGCCTTCTTTTGTCTCTCAGCAGCCCTGGTCAGAAGGAGCTGCAGTAGGGGGAAAATAAATAAATAAAATAAATAACATGATTAATCACAATTAAAGTTTTAATTGAAATGCAGTCCTAAAAAAAAAAAAAAGCAGTGGGAACTGAGATATAGTACTGGGGCAAAAATGTTTTGTTAGGAAAGTGAATAAAAGTAAGAGGGAGAGGGAATCACGCGACGCTATGCTCGGGGGAAGACACTAGTTTCAGTCTCTCCGGGCCCCCAAGCAACTCCCGCGACCTTTGCAGCGCACTAAATCTTTACAAAGCCTAGGTTTTGTTACCTGGTGAGAGCTGGACCACTGTTACAGCAGTTGCTTTGGTGTGGCGACGAGATCGGCGCACAAGGAAAAAACCCGAGGCAAAACGGTGGAGGACAAAATGGCGGTGCCTTCGAGTCCAGCTTCCCCTACAATTTCCTCAATGTGGATTGCGGAGATTACTTCAGAAATGACTGTAGTCCTGGAAGATCTGCTGGAAGAGAGGCGATTAGCTCCTATACATACTAAATTGGAGCGATTGCACGCCCAAATGGAAGAACTTTCAAAAGACTGTGTGGCCTTCCAGACTCGAACAGCAGCGGTAGAAGATAGGGTCACGGTGGTAGAGGAAGAATAGAGCGCACTACAGAAGAGAGTAGCGGATCTAGAGGCCAAAGTGAAGGACCTAGAAAATAGGTCCCGCAGGAACAACTTGAGGCTAAGTCTGCCAGAAGCGGTACTGGACAAAACTTACCTGGTTATCTGGAACAGTGAATTTCTAAGGAGCTGCAACTTCCAGAAGGTAATGGCCCCTTACGTATTGAAAGAGCTCACAGACTTGGAACAAGGGCACAGGCATACCATAGACCTAGGGTGATTATCTTAAGGCTTTTGAACTTTGCTCAGAAACAAGAGAAACTACAAGCACTTTGAGAAGGGAAAACATTGAAATATGACAACCAGAAAATTTTGTGCTTCCAAGATTACTCCGCAGGGGTGGTGGCACAGCACAGAGCCTTCTCCCCCATTTGCTCAAAGTTGTTTGCCCTCAACATTAAATTTGCATTGAGGGGATCTCGAATTCAATGATGGAAGCAGGGATCTCTTTGTTGCTTAAGCCAGGAAACGATCCCACTGTATGTGGCTCCTATAGACCCATTTCACTTTTAAATGTTGACGTAAAGATACTGGCCAAGGTGTGGGCCAACAGGTTGGGACGGGTCCTACCAAAGTTGATAGGGGGTGACCAGTCGGGGTTTATCCCGGGTCGACAGGTGGGTGACAACATTCGCAGTACCCTCCACTTGCAATGGGAAGCACAGAAGAGACTCCCAGGGGCAATACTGTTAACACTAAATGCCGAAAAAGCGTTTGACAGGGTTGACTGGGTGTTTCTGAAAGAGGTTATGCAGCGTATGGGTCTTGGGAATAATTTCTGCAGGTGGAAAGCAGCCTTGTATGCGGCGCCGAAGGCCTGTATACAGATCAACAGCCAGTATACCTCCTTTTTTGCTATTGAACGTGGGACCAGGCAGGGCTGCCCCCTGTCGCCCTTATTGTTGCTATATATATATATATAGAGAGAGAGAGAGAGAGAGCCCTTGGCAGAGAGGTTACGTAGCCATCCGGGGTTTCACAGTGGGGAAGAGGGAACATCGCATGGCACTGTATGCGGATGATCTGTTGCTTTATGTGACAGATCCAGGGAAACGTTGGAGGTGGTGGTGGATGTCCTGGGGAATTTGAACAGTATGCCGGGTTGCGGATTAATATGGAGAAATGCAAAATATTAGGCATTTTGATCTCCCAGGAAGAAGAAAACTGTTTGAAGCAGAGGTTTGCTTTTAAGTGGGCCGGAAGTCATATTAGGTATCTGGGGGTTTATATTCCTAGAGATCTGAGTAGAGTCTATGGACTTAATTATGGCAAAATAGTGGAGTGCATTAGAATTGAATTATCACAGTGGAAAGGGTTGTGGCTGTCGTGGTGGGGGAGGATGGCGGTTATAAGGATGAACGTCTTGTCTAGGCTGTTATTTCTGTTTCACTGTTTGCCGGTGGCGGTCCCCAAGCGGGAGATGCAGCAATTACAACGCCAGATATTGCAATTTGTATGGGACGGCAAACATCCCCGGTTAGCGGGAAGGGTGATATGGGGAGAGATTGAAAGAGGGGGTAGAGCAGTGCCTCGGCTTGAGTGGTATTATCAGGCTGCTCAGGTCAAGATGGTGCTGGAGTGGGAAGGGGGCAGGCTTAAGCCAACAAGTCAAGTGGAACAATCGTACTTCCCACATAGGGGTTTAAAATTGTTATTATGGACCACTGAGGGATTGGGGGGAGGGGTGTTGGTGGGCGTGAATAACCCATATCTTAGGCACATTTTGACTATGGAAGGAGTTTCGGAGGAAGTGGGGACAGGGAGAGGGGGTCTCCACTAGGGTGGGGATAAGATGGGAGCCGAAGTTCGGGGCCAGGAGGATAATCCGGTTTGTGCAATGGGTTCACTTGGGCCTTTCGAGTTTTGGAGATGTGCTCCAAGGGGCCCAGATTAAGAGCTTTGAGGAATTGAGGTTACAATGTGGACTCCCCGAAGGAGATCGTTTTTCTTACTTACAGATAAAGTATTTTATGGGAGCGATGGGATGGAGGGGGGGGCAGCCCTCAGGATAAGGAGAGCTTAGAGAATTTATGGGGTATATTACGGAGGGTGCCTAGATCCATCTCGGTGCTATACAAATTTATGAGAGGCAGTGACCCTGCCCCCTTTCGCTTCAAGGGAGCATGAGAATCAGACTTAAATTGCTGCTTCAATGATCAGGAATGGGAGAGGATATGTGGGGAGGTTCAAAAGGCCTCCACGTGCGCTCTAGTGCAAGAGAATGCATACAAGGTGCTATCGAGGTGGTATTACACTCCTGAGAGAATTAGGGGTATGTACCCTAATGCTTCTGACTGGTGCTGGAGATGTGGTAAAGACAAGGGCTCATTTCAGCACATTTGGTGGTCCTGCCCCCGGTTGATACCGTTTTGGGAGGGGTGATGAAAGCATTGGTAAGAATGTTTGGAGATTCCATGGTATGTAGTCCACGGGTGTGCTTGCTGGGGATGTATAATGACAGTGACTCATGGGAACGGAGCAAAATGTTACGTTGGGGTCTGGCGGCAGCAAAATGCCTGATAGCTTGGAAGTTGCGAGTTACTGGCCCTCCTTGGGGGATTGGAAAGCAAAATTAGAACTCATAGCTATGGAGCGCTTAATGGCATACCGTAGAGATGGGGAGCTACGGCACAAGAGAGGATGGTCTCGACTGCAAGAATGGGTGAGGACAATCAAACTTTGATAGGAACGGGTGGTAGTTGAGGAGGGGGGGAAGGGAGGAACGGAAGACGAGGGCTAGAGGGGGAAGTGAAGCAATTATATGCTTGAACAAATTTAAGGGGGTAGGACAGAGCTGAGGGTGTAGACCCTTGTTTATAGTGATTGGGAGTTGATAGTTCAATTTTCACCATAAGGGTGACTGGGTTGTTGTTTTGTTCTTTTCTGTTATATTATATGGATGTCCAATATTTTAGGACAACTTGGCATTATCTGTACTGTCTTGAATGTTGTAAGTTGCTTCATTAATAAAAATATTTAAAGTGAAAAAAAAAATTTGCATTGATATGCCCGGCTACCCTCAAACTTACACATGGAGATTCGACTCATATACCTCGGTGGAGGAAGCGTGCAAATTTCTTGCATGAGTGGAAGGCACAGACGGGGAACGATCGAGAACGGCCTGAGGGAATACCTAGATGATCTGACAAGGGAGTGACTCTCACTGGGAAGAAGGATTTCATGGGGGCATTCAATATAATACTATTATAAAGGGAGAATATGGATGGAGGGAAGTACTGAAGTACAGACTTGTGACTTTTTTTTTAGGCCCCGGTGACGCTGTGGTCGGCGTTCAAAGGCCCCTAATTTGTTGGTTATTGACTCATGGAGGACACAGAATTAAGCTTGTTTGGAGGGAGCTTGGGAATACGCCGGTTGTTGGCTGTGAGGGGGCGCATATTGATGGATATATGGGGGGGGGGGGGGGCAGTTTGTTGCTTGCTTCTGCAAGTTGCGATTAGTTTTGTTTTATTAAGTATGTAACGGGGGTTGGTGGGGAGGCGTTTGAAGTGATTGTTCCTATGGGGGGAACACTGTTGGGGGAGGGGAGGGAAGGGGGCATGGGTGTTGGGAAATGGGGATTAGGCTTCAGGAGATATTTGGAATTTGGAGGTTAAGGGTGAAATACTGGCAAGATGAGGAGAGATGGATTAGATTGGCAAAGATGTTGGGTGGGGGATGGAGGCTGGGACGTCTCTCACCACTGAATACTATAAAAGAAGTTAAGTTGAAAGCGATCCTTACCAGTATGACATGGTAAAATTGGTAACTTGGAATGTGGGGGGGATACATTCACCAATTAAAAGATCTAAAATATTACAACATATGCATAGGCATAAAGTGGACGTGGCCCTGTTACAGGAGACACATCTCAATGCGATGGAGCATGCTAAGTTAAAAACATGGTGGGTGGGAGATTTGTGTAGCAGCGGCAGCCCAGGGGAAGAAAGGGGGGGGTGCCATTTTGTTTAAAAAGGGGGTGGTTGAAGAGGTCCAGACCATAGAGGCAGATCCTGGAGGCCGTTTTATTTTGGTTAAGGCGGTCATCAACAAGCATCTAGTTTACATATGTAACCATTTACGCCCCGAACCAATGTAAGAAATTCTACAAACATGTGACTAAAGCACTGACTTCTCATGAGTGTGCTCCCTTGGTGGTGGGGGGAGACTTTAATGCAGCGTGGGACCCCAGTATGGGTAAGTCAACATCGGGACCTTTGTCTGGTTATTATGCTAACAAAGGTTTAATCCAGTTGTCAGTTGTTGGACCTTGTTGATATTTGGAGGGAGCTGCACCCATCAGATAAGGATTATACTCATTTATCTCAAGCGCATTCTGCCCAGGCACGAATTAACTATTTGCTGGTAACCATGGGGGAGTTTAGCAGAGTGCAGAAATCGGATATAGGACCCTATGCTATATCGGATTATGCCTGGGTGTGGATGGATTGGGATTTAGGGCATTTTGGGCCACGAGGTGGGCATTGGCAGTTCCCCATTGAGTTATATAAGGACCCTATGTTTCGGGAGAGGATGTTGAAGTGTTGGAAATCCTATAAGACTCTGAATGTAGAGCATGAGGCTCACCCTGTTTTGTACTGGGATGCTGCAAAAGCGGTTCTAAGGGGAGAAATAATAAATTATTCCCATTATAAACGTAAGGCCCGTGAAAGAGAAATCTTAAGGCTGGGAGGGCTGTTACGTAGGGCTAGGCAGTGTTATGCGATCTCGCCAACAGTGGATCATCGGAGGACTCTGCTGGAATACCAAACGGAGTTGAACACGCTTCATCAGAGGGCCCATAAATCGCAGCAGTTTTACCGGTATATGCTTTATAGACACGGTAACAAAGCAGGACAGTTGTTGGTAAGGTTGATTCGGCCTACAGGGGGCCCTCGCAAAATTCGTACAATTCAGGATACTGGAGGACATAGGGTTCTTTTAGATGAGGGGATCTGTGAGATCTTTCAGGATTATTATCGAGGTTTATATGTGGCTCCCCCGGATTAAGGTCTCCGGGGGCATTGTACTTGGATAATATTGCACTGCCTTCCATAGGGCACGCAGAGACCAACAGAACGCTCCAATAACTGAGGAGGAAATAGCAATGTCAATCAAGCGTAGTCCCCTGTTAAAGGCTCCAGGGGTAGACGGCTTTAGAGCTGAGTTTTATAAGCTTATGGGAGAGGTGGTGGTTCCTCCTTTAACTAAAATGTTTAACAAAATTGTAGACAAGGAAGCCTTGCCCAAATCCCTGGATTTAGCTCAAATTATAGTGTTACCTAAGCCAGGAAGAGATCCAACCTGCTCGGCATCCTATCATCCTATTTCCCTATTGAATTTTGAAGTCAAGGTGTTGGCAAAGATAATGGTGAATCAAGTAGCTCAGGTCTTACCGGGTATTCTTCATGAGTCTCAGGTAGGATTTGTGGGGGGACATTCGGTGGCAAAGAATCCGCGTACAATACTGACCACGTTGGAATATAGGGAGCGAAGGGGGTTCCAATCTATACTTATTAGTTTTGATGCCAAGAAGGCCTTTGACTGAGTAAAGTGGGATTTATTTGCCACCCTAAAGGCATATGGGTTTGGGGGTCGCTTTGTCTCGGTCATCAGGGCACTATATTCGGCATCCCACGCTATTCGGCATCCCACGCTAAAGTGTTGGTCAACGGGAGTGAGTCTCGGCCCTTCCCAGTACTTCGGGGGACTAGACAGGGATGCCCTTTGTCACCTCTTCTTTTTGTGTTAACATTGGATCCCCTTATAAGGGAGATTATGGCAAATCCTGACATTAAAGGTATTCAGATTGGTCCTCACTGTTTCAAGGTGGCGGCTTTCGCTGACAACTTGTTAGTCCATCTTGGTACACCACGGGAATCCCTTGAGGCATTATTGGAGACATTTCTGGAATATGGCGATTATGCACGGTTTTGCCTCAATTTGGATAAGTCAGTCAGAGGCTTTGCTGTCCTCACCGCAAGTTAAGCAGTTGTGGAACTCAGATTTTCCATTACGTTGGGCAGATAATTCATTTAAATATTTGGGGATTCATTTGGCAATGGAGGTACGTTCCTTGTATCGCAGTAATATCTCAGTCCTCATGGAGGCCACTCAGGGGCAGCTGGATTGTTGGAGGGCCCCGCTGTTATTGTTGCTTAGGAGAATAAACCTTGTACAAATAGTCCAATTTCCTCATCTGTATATCCTTCAGAGCCTGCCCTTGCGCATGCTGCAAAAAGATTTAAATTTTTTACATAGCATGTTGAGCAGATTTTGTTGGGCGGGTAAAAAGCTCAAGGTTAGACTAGTTAATATGTTGGGGTCATGGAAAGAGGGAGGGATAGGGTTGCCCGATCTAAAACTATACAATCAAGCGTGTTTAATGCATCATTTGAGTGACTGGTTTGGGCAAATTTACACGACTGCTGCATTGTAGGAAGAGTCAAGCACCTGACCATTTTAAGAAGAGTATTTTGTTGGGACCTCTGAGGGAAGCATGGAAGGTGTTAGTGAGTAAATTGGGGGGCAAAGTATCAATCTCAGACCAGTTATCGATTAGGGGAAATGGGACTTTTGAGCCGGGTTTAGATGGCCCTATCTTTAGGCTTTGGGAACAAAAGGGAATAGTCCTTCTAGAACACATGCTCATAGAAGAAGGGAAGCTGCTGCCATTTGAAACTTTACAAAATCGGGTAGGACCCACATGGGGCAATAGATTTGCATATGCACAAGTCAAACATTACATGTCCAGCCTCGATGGGTCCTCTCTGGGGAACTGGTTGGGTTCCCATATACGTGAGTTTTTCCAACAGATGTGGGAGTGTCGGGGCTGAATAAGGCTCTGATTAAAGGGAACCCAGCCAGGGACTTTACAGGGTTAAACAGAAGATGGGAGGAAGATTTGGGGAGGTCCCCGGCAGACTGGGATATTGCAGCAACCCTCAGGAGTATTCCCCTAGTGACTAAGGATGATACTTCGAACATACATAGGAGGAGTGGCCTAGTGGTTAGGGTGGTGGACTTTGGTCCGGGGGAACTGAGGAACTGAGTTCGATTCCCTGCACAGGCAGCTCCTTGTGACTCTGGGCAAGTCACTTAACCCTCCATTGCCCGCCGCATTGAGCCTGCCATGAGTGAGAAACTGCGGGGTACAAATGTAACAAAAAAAACAAACAAAAAAAAAAGTACAGTTGGTACATATAAATCCACAAGAGGGGGCACAAAAGCGCAAAACCACTCTGCCAAAAACTACACTGGCTCCCAATCAAAGAATGCATCGCCTTCAAAATCTGCACCCTGGTTCACAAAATCATCTACGGCGAAGCCCTGAGATATATGACAGACTTGATCGACTTAACAATTAGAAACACATTCGAATCAACACGAACTTATCTAAATCTGCACTACCCAAACTGCAAAGGGCTTAAATACAAATCAACTTACGCATCCAGTTTTTTCTACATAAGCACACAACTGTGTAACGCATTACTAAAAACCTTGAAAACTACGTACGACCACCTAAACTTCCAGAAATCACTCAAAACAAACCTGTTTAAAAAGGCATACCCTAGCGATCCAACTTAAATGCCTGATCTCTGCAACACAACCAAACTAAAGCACGTAATGGACATAACACAACTCTTCCGTTCTATGATTCCCTAATGTGGCTGTGCCACATGAACTTTATCGTACCACAGCATCACTTTGTATTTGTTCACACCGGAGTCTGCAAACGCCTCTCCGGTACTATGTAAGCCACATTGAGCCTACAAATAGGTGGGAAAATGTGGGATACAAACGTAACAAATAAATAAAATAAATAAATGCCTCAAAAGATTTTAACATTTTTAACATTGTCACAAATGTCTCGCCCAGTAACTTTCCGCAAATCATATGGGCTGGTGCCTACAACGATGGCTAGGAATCAGCACTGAAATTCTACCTCTCCCTTGGACAAGCCACTTACTCCTCTCTGAGTGTAAGCTCATTAGAGAAGGGACTTCAATCCAGAATATACTTTGTTGATTTCAGTGCTTGTTGATGCTTAAACAATACTGAAATTCAAAGTGACATATACATATCTGAATAGAGTGGGAATTTGTAGACTAGAAAAGTGCACATCTAACACTGGCTCATTTTGCCTTTTCCCATTTTTTGAAGAAAATTAATAGGCTGATGTGGAAGGCCCATGTGAAAATGTACAAGCAATCTCTTTGTAACACTAAGGCACATTTTAGACAGAAGCATCAACAGATTCTTAAATACTGCTACAAGAAGTTTGCAGCTTGATAGAGCTTACAATTTATTCAAAACAGACTAACAGGACAAAGATTAGGGAGTTTCATTTATTATGGGGCTAAAAAAAATCTTTAACTATTTTCACTTGGAAAACAAGCAGTTTGTATAGTGTCTGCATTTCTATCCAAGGGCTTTAAGTTGCACTAAACTAGATTCAAGAAAAAAATAGATATACAATGAGGTTAAAGTTTTATAAAGGCAGAATGGAAATCTCCCCTAACAACAAAAGTCATTACAAAATGTAATACTGGGGACATGATTTATAAAGATTTTTTTTTCTTACAGGTTTCATTACAGAAAAAATGTTAATAAAATCATGTCTTAATTTGCTGCTATAATGAATTCTGAAATGTTCAGCATCAGCAAAAACAGTGCACCAAGTTAAGACATCAGATATTTCTAATATATGTACAAAAAAATATACAAACATTATTGCTAACTGTGGGGGTTCTTTTACTAAGATGCGCTGAAAAATGGCCTGTGGTAGTGTAGGCGCATGTTTTGGGTGCGCGCACAATCATTTTTCAATGCACCTGCAAAAAATGCCTTTTAAAATTTTTTGCTGAAAATGGACGTGTGGTAAAATCAAAAATTGCCACGCATCCATTTTGGGTCTGTGACCTTACCACCAGCCATTGACCTAGCGGTAACCATGCAGTAATGACCTATGCGCGTCAAATGCCACTTGGCATGCGCCCAATACACGTGTCCAAAAATACATTTTTGGACGTGCGCGTTGGGTGCGTGTAAACACTTACGCAGCTTAATAAAAGGGCCCCTGCAGTCTTATTGTTCAAGTACATATCCAGCCAAATACGAATGGCTTCATGAGGTTTTAATCAGCTTATCCAGGAGTAGCCATGTTTCTTGAATGGTAAATCCAGAGTTGGATACATATGAGAAAATAACCTGTTCCTGATAGTCAGTTCTCCAACAGATGTTGTTCAGTGTGCAGTGACTATTACACAGCTTAGTTTTCATCCTCTTCCACCTGGTCACGAAGTCCAGCGCTCTGGCGACTTTTTCCAGTCATTTCTAATAAGGCCTGAGCCTCAGGATCCACATCTAGGATGCTTGTTTTCCCTTTTAACTAAAACACAAAAATATGGTTTGGAATGAGGTTTTAAGAAGTCTTCAATTGCAGGATTGAGTCACAGTAAAATGTCAGCTACCCCACTGGCTTGGTCACAGCTCCTCTCCATTCAGTTTGTCACTTAACCTCACGAGTCAAAACCAGAGTGTGGGGGAATGTATTACACGTCCACAGGCAGATACATAAGAAGGTAAAATTTACATTTACTTATAACCTGTGGTTTATGAAGGCAGCATTTCAAGTCACAAACACAGATGGCATCATTCAATGGCACTGACAAAACAAATTTCTGCAAAAAGCCTAAATGAACTCCCATCTCCATGCTTGCCTCATTTGAAGCTAATGAGCACAGCTCTAGAAGGGGAACAGAGTGAACTGCTCTCTTTGGAGAACACCTGTTACAGATAAGCGGTGCACTGTAGTCACACCATGTGACTGCCAACTAAGGATTGTAAACAAAAAGGGAGGTGGGGGAGAACAGTCACATCAATAGGCAGAGACAATTTTTTGGCAGGCTATATCTATTAATTTTTTTTAATCAGAAAGAGAATCCAAGGGGCCTGATGCTTTACTCTAACCCTCATCAGAGAAGTAGCTAGCTGGGTCACCAGGGGAGCGGCTGCTCGCCTAAACGGACTTCCAATGGCGCCGGTGCCTTTTTCCAATGCAGTCTGTCGTATTTAAAATATGCGCCGGTGACATTGCCCATCTACTCTCTGCTCCCCCCGTGCCCTCAACCTGGCTACGCTTCTGACCCTCGTAGATATTGAACAATGCTTTGTCCAAACCTCTGTAATGCCAGAAATAAATATCTGAATAGTGAGATGCTAATGTAACCTGAACTTCATGTGGCAGCTTCTTAGAAGCTAACCTCAGATGGGCCATTGCTGGAGCCATAGTCCAAACAATTTGGGTCTCCATATGACGTTTTCAAGATCAAAACCCGCTTGGACATAAAAGAATATGCAATCTGCTAGTCAATTTGATTAAATTCTCTTCAAAACAATCATCTCAGGGCTTACTAATGGGGGAAGTGACAAGTATCTTGTAATCCAAAACGAGATGGACTGTAGGAAACAAATTTGACAGATTATAGTGGAAAAATGGATCACAATGTTCAGATGCACGTGAAGGATCACCTGATCATGAGAAAACTCATACTGTCACTAGGACCTGCAGCTCCTCGACGCAGCTGGCTGCAGGGACCACCCAGACCAAGCACTTCAATGTACAAGAGCGCAGGGGCTTAAATGGGGCATTCACCAGCTACATTAAAACTATCCTGACACAGTGGGAGGCTTTAAGTGAAGCACGCTCCAGAAGACTGTTACAGCTAAATATTGCATGGAAGTTGGCAGCTCTAAACAAAAACAAACAAGCAAAATACCTCTGCAGCCAATCATGCACCAAAATTACTGCTGGCATGGGAAAAGCATAACCACTTTTATTGCTGTTGGAGACAGGAACTGCCACACACATTAAAAAGGCTCTGGAAATATGTTACATGTTGGCACTGTGGCATGACAGCATGATCCATGCGTGTACCTGTGGTGAACTGTTCATCTTCAGACAAATGAGGATAGAAGTTTGATGGACTAGTAAGGGATAACTTGAATCATCTGGGAACTTGTAGTATTTTAGAACATGCAATCACTTTGCCAGTCAGTTCAGAGCACTTAGGGCCTCCTTTACAAAGCCACGTTGTCAATTCTCGGTGCGGTATACGAGAGGAAATCCATTCAATTCCTATGGGCTTCCTCTAATCTGCTGTGCAGGATTCACTGGTGTGGCTTTGTAAAAGAAGTCCTTCTTCTATTTTGATCATTACTTGATTATGGTTAAAGTACTCTTGGTTATTATTTATCTTGTGTCCAGCTAAATCCCTATTTCTTTCTATTTCACAACCACATTGCCATAGTTATAAAAGGTTTACTACACTTCAGTACACTAATACAATATCAAAGCAGTTTACAATAAAATAAGGAAAGTAACTCCAATAAAAATAGGAAAGCACACAACACACATAGCAGCCATATCAACATATACAATAGAGAAAAACACTCCCCTCCCTTTAATTAACTGTAGAGAAAGCCAATGAAAACAAATGAACTTTTAAGCATTGCTTAGAGCACTTCAGACAACGTTCTGCCCTCAACCTTAAAGGATTCCAAAGAACAGGGGCCACTATGGGAAAACTCCACTGAAGTGATCTATTCAACTGGGCCACTTTAATCCCTGGAATAACCACACAAGGATTCCAAAGAATGTAAATCCTTGGCAACACCCCACAACATGATGGGGCCAAATCTGAGCAATGGGAAGCCCAAAAGATGCTCCAGATCTGTCTTCCACAACAATCGTATGTCGCAGATTGATACAGTATCTCCGTTTTGACATGATGGATCCCACCTGCAGTCAGGAGGCAATTTAGTGTCATCCAGGTGGTTCATCCCTCCTTACATCCTGGCTGTTGATTAGTGTGTTTAAAATGCTTGATGGTTTGCTTTCCTAAGAGATTTCTACTCTTTTCAAAACAAATTTCAAAGTTAATTCTTGTTTCTGTTACTCAATATCATATAAAAATAAGAAAATAATCTTGGTATTCAGTAAAAATCCTCTACAACACAAATGTTTATCAGTGCAAATTTATAAATTATTCAGCTGATGTTTTGTTATGACCAGTAAGGAACCTTTTTACAAAGGCATAGGAAGGCCTACGCATGTACAGCACACACAAAATCAGCACTACTGCCCAGTTAGCGCACAAGCCGGGTGGTAATTCTGAATTTGGCACACGCCAAATCCTGCGGTAGAAAACAATTTTCTACCGTGAGCTGCTTACCCAGCGGTAAATAGTAGTTGGCACGTGCTGCATGCTTGCCACGCTTGTAACGCGCAAGACCTTACCGCTAGGTCAATGGGTGGCGGTAAGGTCTCGGGTCAAAAATGGCCGCGTGCTGGTTTCAATTTTAGCGCATGTCCATTTTCTGGCCCCTTACAAAATGGCCTTTTCCTAGACGTGGTAAAACAATGGCCCAGCGCACGCCCCAAAAAAGACACGCTCACACTACCGCAGGCCACTTTTTACCACGGCTTAGTAAAAGGACCCCTAAATGATTAGCTATGCCCTCTAAGAGAAAGTTAATATCCAGCCACTAATATCATTTTACATGTGGAGTTCTCTTGAAATTTGTTTACCTATTAAAATATGTTTTATCCTTGGGGGACTGAGTGCTTAATTCTTAAGAAGGCTGAGCAGTTCTTAAGTTCTATGACAGTTTGCACAAGAGGAGATCACAGCCTAACTGAAATCGTAATCCAAATGACACAATGTCGATATTATATAAAACATTAACGAAAGTACAACTGAAAAAAAAAAAAAGAGGTAAGATTTTCTTACTAAACAAATGCTTGGTCAATACTGATTGACTCACAGTGTAACGGTCAAACATTACAAATATCATACCTGTAAGAGCAATTCCCCCTGTAAGAACGCTGTGAAAGTTTTTCAAAGCAAATTACTATTGAACTTTACTTACAAGCACACTCTCTGGCAGATCTCCGACGGCCCACACCTCCAACGCATCCAACAAAAAGTCATCCTGTGCTGAGAGCTGGGGGCTGTTGTAAGTAGTGCATTTGGGTTTGGCTTTGCTGTGTCCTTTTCCATAGTTACTGTCTATCCAAAGTCCAAAGTAATTGTGCTGTCCACCCATACCCTGTAAAGCGAGATTAACATTATATCTCACATACAGTGGTCAATTTCTACACAACTCGCAGTGCTATGCATCACCTAATTAAGGGGCCCTTTTACTAAGCCACATAGGCGCCTACGCACGCCCAACGCACATCAATTTGGAGTTACTGCCAGGCTACCACGAGGTCTGGGCGGTAATTTAGTTTTTTTACGCGCGTCCTCTATATGCGCCAGAAAATAATTTTTATATTCCTGCACGCACGGAAACCGGGTGGTAATCGTCATTTTATGTGTGTAGACGATTACCGCACAGTTAGCATGTGAGACCTTACTGCTAAGTAAATGGGTGGTGGTAAGGTCTCAGACCCAAAATGGACGCACACCAATTTTTATTTTGCTGCAGTTCCATTTTCGCCCCCCCCCCCCCCTACAAAAAAAAGGCCTTTTTTGCAGGTGCACTGAAAAGTGGATCTGCGTGCGTCCAATACACGCATATACACCAGCGCAGGTCACGTTTCGGGGCACCTTAGTAAACAGACCTCTAAGTCTCATTTATGCAGTTCTTTAACAATACACCAGCTGATACTGAACTGCAGAAGTCAGCTTTAAGCAAAACACTGGCGATCACAGTTAAAACAGGACATTCAGCATTGACCTATCTGGTTAGCAGCCACATTCAGACTATTAACCAGATCAAGTTAGGATAGCCAGGGCCGTGTCTAGGGTCTCCGGCGCCCCCTGCAGTTGCCCCCCCCCCGAAAACGATCGCTACACTACCCGCCCTCTTCTCCCCAGATCCTTTTCCTTTTTTTTTTTGTTTAAATTTACCTCTGCCCGGCGGCAGCGTAGCGTTAGTGAGAAGGAGGCGGCGCTCCCCCGCCCCGACGTGTCAGTCTTCCCTTCGCTCAGTGGCCCACCTTCTTCTGACGTCATTTCTGATGTCAGAAGAAGGCGGAACTGAGCGAAGGGAAGACTGACACGTCGGGGCGGGGGAGCACCGCCTCCTTCTCACTAACGCTACGCTGCCGCCGGACACAGGTAAATTTAAACAAAAAAAAAAGGAAAAGGATCTGGGGAGAAGAGGGCGAGGTAAGCATGGTGCGGCGGGGCGCCCCCCAGAGGATGGCGCCCTCCTGCCATGCTTACCTCGCTTACCGTGTTGGCACGGCCCTGAGGATAGCCTTTCTGCTGTTTTAAACTTTATCCAAGAAGAAAAAAAAGAAGAGGTTCACACCTTCCACAAAATCATCAAGGAGATCGAATGCAGAGTGAAAGAAAATCCAATCCAAGAAACCAGTCAAAACTCAGAATGAAAACTAATAAAGTCTATTTGGAGTTTTCATTCTGTGAGTTTTGACTGGTACCTTGGATTGGATTTTCTTCCACTCTGCATTCGGTCTCCTTAAACTTTATCCAGCCATTAACTGGATAACCTAGTTCTGCCCAACGTCCAGATTAGAGAGTTGCATGGGGACAGAAATCTCACACATTCCTGCCCGTCCCTGCCGCAAGAAATCTCCTCCATCCCAGCCCCCCCCCCCCCACAAGAAACAGATCTGCATGAAAAATGTATTTTTATTATTTTGACTTATGAAAAACCACTTGTTCCTGAAACATGCTCAAAACAGAATAATCCATTTGTACAAAAGAGATTAGGTGAAGATGTGATTTCATGTGCCCCAAAGAAAGGAGAGTTTAATTTTACTTCCAATCTTTATAACACCAGGCTTCCCAAGGCAGATTACAACAGTTAAGATGAACCCGTCAGTAAACAGGATATCCTCACTGAGATTTGGCCTTGTATTACTGTATTGTATAGAACAGTGTAGAAAAATGAGCACAAAATACAGTCTTTATTAGTGCTGTTTCCACCAGCTACAATAATTTTGAAGCTATTTTAGTGATATTTAGTTCTGATTTCATGATATTTATATCTACACTAGTAAAACAGGCCCATTTCTGACACAAACGGGTGCTAGCAAGGTTTTCCTCGGAGTGTGTATGTTAGAGAGAGAGAGAGAGAGAGTATGTGAGAGACAGAGTGTACGTGTGTGTGAGTGAGTGTGTGAAAGAGAGAGAGTGTGAGAGAGTGTATGTGAAAGAGAGAGAGAGAGTGTGAGAGAGTGTATGCGAGAGACAGAGAGTGAGTGTGTGTGTGGGGGGGCTCCGAGTTCCATGACCCCCTCCTTCCCTCTCCTCTGAGTTCCAGGCCCCCCCTTCCCTCCGAGTTCCATGCCCCCCTCCCTCTCCTCCCCAGTGTGTTCCATGCCCCCCTTTCCTCGGAGTAGGTATTTTTGAGAGAGAGTGTGTGGGTGAGAGATGGAGTGTGTATGTGAGAATGAGTGAGACACACACAGACAGTGTGCGTGTCAGAGAGAGAGAGTGTGTGAGAGAGAGAGTGTGTGTGTGTGTGTGAGAAAGTGAAGCCTTCAAGCCTCGAAGCATTCGTGCTCTCTGCAAGGCTCCATCTCCTCAATTGACGATATGTAGTTCCGGAACGTTGCAGGAATGCTTCAAGGCTTCACTTTCTTGGCTTCAGAATGGAGGTGCGTTTTATTATATAGGACTAGTAGAAAAGGCCCGTTTCTAACAGAAATGAAACGGGCGCTAGCAAGGTTTTCCTCAGAGTGTGTATGTTTCACAGAGAGTGAGAGTGTGTGTGTGACAGATGGAGTGTGTGTGTCAGAGAGAGAATGAGAGACAGAGACAGAGTGTGTGTGTGTTTGTGTGAGACAGTGTGTTAGAGACAGAATGTCTGTGTGTGTGAGAGAGACAGAGAGATAGAGACTCTGTGTATGTGTGTGTGACAGAGATAGAGTGTGACAGACAGACTGGTCTGTGTGTGAAAGAAAGAGAGAGAGTGCGATACAGAGTTCACTCTCTGTGTGTTGTATTTTCTTTTTCTTTTTTTTTTTTAAATATCTTTATTGTGTCTTTGGTGTACAATATTGTCAGAAAAAAGTACAACATAAAGTACATAAACATGTCCCTATGAGGGGACTTCCGCTGATACAACAACAAACATATTGATAACCAATACACAGGTATATCACAAGGAAGGCTGCATGACTGTGTCTTGTAAATTTGTAGAACACCTTAGACTTTTTTATGATTAAACTTCCCATCCCTCCCATCCCCCCCTCCCCCCCCCTGTTGCCCATTGCTGTTAACCCGACACTTCTAAATCTCCTTGATTTCTGCTTGGAGATATCTTTCACTCTCTTTTCCGTGTATTAGCTTAGAATCCATCAATTAGCCCTCAATTATTCTCTGCCGAGGGATCTATTAGCAAAGTTTCAGCCTCTGGAAAACTACCCCAAATCAGTCGGTATTGCTGCAAACCTGTAGATGCCTGGGGTTGTATTGTCTTCAGTACCCAGCTAGCCATTTCTCTCATTAGACCCATCCACACATTGAGCAGGGGAGGGACATTGTCTATCCAAGACATCAGGATACACTTTTTGACCAGTATGGTGGCCACTATAATGAACTTACATTGGGCCTCATTCAGCCCTTGCTCTCTCAGGTTTATCGAACTACCCATGTATACAACTGAGTAGGACCATTCAAATTCCGCTTGTACCAGACGCTCTATGTGAGTAAGAGCACCCTGCCAGAGCTTATCCAGCTTGGGACATTCCATAAAAGAGTGCAGCAGAGTCCCCACATGCGCCCTACATCTCACACAGTGATCATCTGTCCACAGCCCCAATGCTTTCCCCTTTGCCCTGGAAATGTGAACCCTGTGCAAAATGCGAAATTGTATCTCCTGCAAAGCAGCATTGGGTGTAACTTTGCAAAGCTCTCCAAAGGCCGTCCCTAATTCTTCCTCGGTTACTGTGCCCCCAATTTCTTTACTCCACGTATTTGCTAGTTGTGTCAGGTATGTAGTTTTTCTGTTGTCCCTGATAATCTTATGCCACATAGACAACTTGTTTAAGATAGGTGGCACCTGCATAAGCATTAAATCCAATTTACTAAAGGTGACCGGGCCCCCGTTCTTACGTTCTATTGACAATACATAGTCCCTGGCTTGCAAAAAAGCATAAAACTGGGTATTAGGGAAGTTCCATGCACGCTTGAGCTGCTCGAAAGACGGGAAAGTCTGTTCACCCACCTGACGGAATTCCCCAATGTATCTACACCCCCTTGCTTTCCAAGATTGAAATACCGTGTTTCCAAGACCCGCTGGGAAGTCTGGGTTCCCCGTCAACGTGACAAAAGGACTCACTCCTCCCCTAGTGCCACCAAGCTCTTTCCACCATTTCCAGGCCCTCCGCAATGCAAGCAAGTATGGACTGATTTTTACCTTGCCAAGACCACTAGTCTGAGCCTTGTCTATAAGTACGAATGGATCTAGAGGAGCACACCAACTCTCCCAAAAATCATCCGGGGAGAAAGTCGATCCCCCGGAATGTAACTCATGTATCCAGCGCATCAGTGCTGCCACGTTGTACGCTCTAAGGTCGGGGAGCCGGAGGCCTCCCTGTGTTTTATCTAGCACTAATTTAGCAAATGAGATCCTGGGTCTTTTCGCGTGCCAAATGAATGAAGTAATTATGCTGCGATATTGGCCCTCTTCCCTTTTACAGATCCATAATGGCACCATCTGTAGGGGATACAATATTTTCGGTAGCAGGACCATTTTTACTAGAGCCACTCGCCCCATAAAACTGACTGGAAGGTCTTTCCATTTGTTGCATAACTTTTTAATGGCTTCCAGCCTTTCCACTACATTTTTTTTGTACACCCAGTCTACCCTTGCACTTAAGTATACTCCCAGATATTTGATCCCTTCACTGGCCCATCCCAACGGAAAGTCTGACATCTGAACACAGGCACAGGGATTACTAATTGGAAGTGCCTCCGACTTCCCAAAGTTAATGCACAAACCCGAAAATTGGCCAAACTGTTTAATAAGGTCCATCACTTGGAAGATGCCTGTGGATGCATCGTCCACCAGTAACAGCATGTCGTCAGCGAACATATTTATGCGGTATTCCCGACCTCCTACCTGAACCCCTTTCAAAGTCGGCTCTTGTCTGATTTTTGCCGCTAATGGCTCGAGGGTGAGGATAAACAGAAGAGGCGACAAGGGGCACCCCTGTCTGGTGCCTCCCCCCAAGCGCACCACCGGAGTCAGCATATCATTTATTATAATTTGGGCAGTGGGATTGCTATATAATGCCTGAACCCACTCCAGGAACTCGCCTGTAATACCAAATTTGCGGAGTACCCAAAATAGGTATTCCCACACTACTTTGTCGAAAGCCTTTTCGGCATCTAGACTTGCCATGATCTTGTCCCCTGCTATTTTCCTGCCCTCCAACAGAATGCGGCTGACCTTCAGTATGTTGGCTGAGGCGAATCTGCCCTTTACAAAGCCCACTTGGTCTTGGTGCACTAGATATGGGACCACTGCGCCCAGACGCGCTGCTAAGACTGCCGCCAAGATCTTAATGTCCTGGTTCAGCAGGGATATAGGGCGGTAAGAACCTACAAGCTCCACATCTTTACCGGGTTTTGGTAGTACCGTGATATGTACATGGTTCAGAACAGTACCCATATCACCAGAGTCACGTACCTCCTCACACATAGCCACAAATGATGGGACTAACTCACCCTGCAGAATTTTATAGAACTCTGTTCCCAGGCCATCAGGTCCAGGGGCCTTTGCCAATTTCAATTGTTTTATGACCTTCAGTACCTCCTGCCCCTCAATTGGTCTGTTCAGACTAGCCACCTGAGTCTCAACAAGGGATGGCAATCTCAGCCCTGCAAAAAAACTCTCACAACTGGTCTCTGAGAATGATCCCTTTGCATAGAGTGAGGAGTAAAATTGAACAAATTCTTGTTGAATCTCTGTCCTCCCCGTTTGAATTTTACCTTGTCTATCTTTAATTTTTCCTATGAAACTTTTCCCACTTCTTTGCCGCACCAGGGTTGCTAGCAGTTTCCCCGTTTTGTTGCCCCATCTGTGCATGCGGTATTTATATAGACGGATATCGTATAATGCTCTAGCATCTAGCGCTGTCTGTAATCTCTTTCTTGCTGCTGCGTATTCCAACCTTTTAACCTCTGAGGGCGCGAGGACGAGCTCTCTCCTTGCTCCCTGCACCTGGGCTATAAGTGTGTGAAGCTCCCCATCCCTTTTCCTATTGAGTGCAGCGGTGTACGCCAATATCTTTCCGCGGATTACTGCCTTTGCCGCTTCCCAAAAGACTCTATTATTTACTGGCTGCTTTGAATTGTCTTCTACATATTCTTTCCACACCTGCTTTAGATATTTGCAGAAGGCCTGGTCCTGGTACAGTGCCGGGTTCATTCGCCAACGGTTCATCTTTTCCATTCCACCCCACCTCAGTTGGACCCATACTGGGGCATGATCAGATACGACCGCCTCGCCAATATCTGCTTTCTCAGTCAATCTCACTAAAGACTGACTTATCAGCACATAGTCAAGGCGTGCATGGACTCCGTGAGGGTGAGAAAAAAAAGTAAACTCTCTCTCTTCTAGGTGTAATAATCTCCAAATATCAATTACTCCCAATTCATTGATAAGAAAGTTCACCCCCCTCCCCTCATGGTCTTTGCTGACTATCTTGGCTGGTTTCCTGTCTATCGAGGGGTCACTGGTTATATTGAGGTCTCCCCCTAGTATAAATGGGTAGTTGTCAAAGGTGGTGAGCTTTGCAGCCAATAGGGTAAAGAACTTCTGTGAATATATATTAGGTGCATATATGCTACATATAGCTACTTTCTGTCCCTGCAAAAGGCCTGCTATGATTACGTACCGGCCCTCCGGATCTTGATATAATCTGTGCAGCTCAAAGGCCAAGTTCTTTTTTAAAAGGATTGCCACACCTCTCTGCCTATTATTGTAGGAGGCGTAGTATACTTCCCCCACCCAATCTCTACGTAATTTGATATGTTCAGCGTTCCCCAAGTGTGTTTCCTGCAATAAGGCGATGTCAGCTTGTTGTTTCCGTAATGTCTGTAAAATTTTAAAGCGCTTGACTGGTGAGTGGACTCCGTCCACATTTAGTGATATCACTCTCAAACTAGCCATATAAAAGCAATCTCCATAGCCAAATGTTTTCAGTAAATATCATGAGATTCATACCAAGGGGGCCTCCCAGCCAAACCCCCCAGGAAGATCTTGTACCAGCATACAGTATGTTAGTTAGCTTCTTCATTTGTGTAGTGAGCAACTTCTTCCCCAATCCCTCCCCCCTTCTCTTCACTCCCTGCCCCCCTCCCCTGGAAGGATACCCCCCCTTGCCTTCCAAGCTCTCCCGCCCAGTCATCACATTCATTCTCCCCTCCACACACAACCAGTACTTCACATCATTCATCCCCCTAACACTAACTCTCCCCGTTCCCTTGAGCTTACCCTCCGCCCCCTACAAGTTAATCTCTTATAACCTTCTTTGAGCCTGTCCTGATTCTACTCCATGATGCCCTGCCTGTATCATGCGATACATTATTAAACGTAATGCCTTTAAACTTAAGTCTCTTAACGGAGACCATTTAGCAGGCCACCCACTAAAGGAGCTTATAACATTTGGAACATGTTAACCATAGCATGTAAAACGTAAACATAACTAAACTCGTACAGATAATCAATTACAAATTACAAATTGAGGGGCTCACATTCTTTGCAGGCCATATCTGAGTGTGGAATACTTCAGGCACTACCACTTTTCTCGTCTCGTGCCCCACAGCTTGGGCAAAGTGAAATATAGTAAAAACTTTGAGGAGGCTCTCTTTGTTGCCAGACCGTGAAGGGTGTCAGCTCGTTGCTGAGCATGATCCTTCTCCTCCCATCTCCACGTGCATCCATCTCTAGCAGGCAGCTTTTATTAGTCTGATCCATTAGCCTGCAAAAGTCCAACACATGTCGAGAGCCTCCTTCCCCTTGCTGAACTTGCTGTGGGGCTCTGCCCATTGTCAACTGACATTTGCCATCAGTGCTGCGGCCATATCTTCTGTGTCTCAGAATTTTTGAAATAAGAAAATTGGTAACTGTACACTGAAAAACATACTTTCAAAGCTGCATACGTTCCACATAGTTCTCCAAGTCTTTAGGTTCTGTGAAGAAAAGTACCTTGTTATCCTGCATGATACGAACTTTAGCAGGGAAAAGCAATGCAAACTTCACTCCTTTCTCATACAGCCTCTTGCAATGCTGTCCCATCTTTCGACGCTGTTCAGTTACTGCAGCAGAGTAATCTTGAAACAGTAAGATTTTATGCCCCTCGTATTCCAGGCCCCCTTTTCCTTTCCGAAATGCTAATAAAAGTTTTTCCTTATCAGCATAATTTAGGATTCTGGCAATAACCGTCCTAGGGCGTGCATTTCCCTCTTTCAGAGCACCGAGTCTGTGTACCCGCTCAACCTTCAATCCCTTCTCAGGCTCCTTTAATCCCAGCTTTTCCGGTAACCATGTCTCCATGAAATGCCATAAGTCTTTCTCCTTTACTGTTTCTGGGAGTCCCACTACTCTCACATTGTTTCTTCTGCTCCTATTCTCCAGATCGTCTAGTTGCTGCTCCAGTTTCCCGCATTTCTGTTCAAGTGCCACCAACCTCGTGTCTGCTGCCTCTGCCCTGTCCTCCTGCCTGGAGATTCTTTCCTCTGCTTGTTGCAGCCTCGCGCCCTGCCGCTCCACAGCCTCTCTGATTTGTTCCACTGATGTCTGAAACTTTGATAGTTTTTCTTCCAGAATTGCGGTAACTTGTTGAATCAAGTCTTTAAAGGCGTCTGCTGGCTGGCTGACCTCCCCCGCGGCCATGTTTATCGTCGCCATTTTGGCGCGCGCTTCCACCTCGCGGGTCTTTTTAGGCCGCTGAGTCTTAGCGGGCATGCCCGTCTCTCGTCCTCGTAAAGCTGTTGATTAGGGCGCCGATGCGCTGCCCCGCTCTTCCGCTGTACGCGACTCCGTTTTTTGTAATTTAAAAGAGCTTCTTGCGGTTAAATTTGCAGATTTTCAGGGGCGTCGGGAGCGGAGCTAGATCGCGTGCGTCCGATCAGCCGCGTTGCATCATGGGACCCCCGTATTTTATTTTTCTGTTGTGTTGCACCCCATTGTTGCCTCTCAGTCTTGATTGATGTCTCTTTCCGGCTCAAGGGCTTCCTGCCATGTAATTTTCCTGAATTATAATAATGTCACTGTTTATGTTTTTTTTTCTATTCTGTTGTTTCCTGCTTTTGTGTGACACAGTGAGAGAAAGAGAGACAGAGTGTGTGACACATTGTGTGTGTGAGAGAGTCACATTCTGTGTGTGTGTGACACAGAGTCAGTGTCTGTGTGTGTGTTTGAGACTTGAAAAGACAGTGTTTGTGTGTCTGACAGAGACAGAGTATGTGTGTCTGTGTGTGAGCCAGCAGTGTGATAATTACCTATTGGTAGGATAACTGGACCATCGTCTGACGCACATTTAAATTGTATACCAATATTTTACCTATTAAATCATTCTAACATTCTGCAGTGACAGAAATTAAACCTCAAACAGAAGCAAAATTCTTATTTATTAATTTCAGTCTACCCTGCAATGTCGGACTGCTGTATACCTGCAGCTCCACTTCCTGGTTGCCTATGATCAGCTGACTTTCAGTGACTCTGATCTCATGACCTGCTTCCCCACCTCTCTGTCTCCGTCTGGTTCCTTCAACCAATCTTATGAATCTTACAGCCGGTATGGTGGGGATGGAAGGAGCCAGCAAGGAAGTTTAAGCAAGGGTGTTGAATTCACGAGTAGCCGGGGATGATGTCATAAAGCTGAAGCCAGTTTGGTTAGTCGCTGTTTCCCATTCCCCGCACGCAGGCAGAGAAGGAAATCTTCTAGTTAAAATTAAATTAGAGGTGATGGTATCTTTATTTACATAAGTACTCTCAGTTTTGAAACACACAGTGTCTTTACCTGAAGACTTCAGTAAAGCTAATGGAGGCCACTCCTTTTTCTTAATTGGGATTATGTAATTACCGATCATTGAAGTTATTGTGAGCTTTGGGGAAATGGAGAGGAAGGACTGCCAATACAGTAGCTGGGCAGCATTTGAAAGAAAAACCCTCTAAAACTCGTTTTATTATTTAGTGGTGGCTGTTTCTTAAAGTTTTTACCTGCTGCTTTGCCGGCAAAAGTGAAAGGGAGCATTGACGGACGCCGCTTCAGAGTGCCTTCCCTTTCACTTCAGTGTCAGCTGTTCCTGTGTTCCCGCCCTTCCAGAAACAGGCTGTCAGTGGCGAGGGGCTGAATCTCGAGTGCTGTAGCGGCGAGAGCAACGTCTTTGTTATTGTGGTCGCATGCTTCCCACCTCCCTGGTAGTCGCCGCCCTGCTGGACAGTGACGTCAGGAGTTGGTTACAGTCATAGTAGCCTCATGGTTGGAGGAGCAAATTATTATAGAAATAAGAAAAAAAATCTTTTATCCTCCACTTTTAAGGCACTGCCTACCAGCTTTTGATTTTATAGATGGGCCACTCATAGGCAGTCCGTTATTTCTAATAATCATCTTTTGCTATTGTTTTGGGTAAACCAGTGTGGTGGCAATCTCTGCCTGTCTTCAACCCAAATAATGTGCTAGATAGCTTCGTACAGTCTACTGTTCTCAAGCTAACCTCCTTGCCCCCTTACCAATCTTTTTTCCTTCCTCCCTACACCCACCCTATTTACAGCCCCCTCTCTCCCACCCACATACACGACTGCATCCACCTCCCCTCCAGCCCTGGGTGCCATCCCTGCACATACCTCAAGGCACCCTGGTGGTCTAGTGGCTTCTTTGGGGCAGGAAAGATCCCCAACTCTTTCCTGCCTGCTGCCGCCGCTTGTTTAAAATGGCTGCAAAGACTTCAAGCAGTGACCTCTCAAGATTTCTGCTGAAGTCTCGGCAGCCATTTTAAACAAGTGGCGGCAGCGGGCAGGAAATAGTGGGGATCTTTACTGCCTCGAAGAAACCACTAGACCACCAGGGTGCCTTGAGATATGTGCAGGGAGGGCACCCTGCAGCTCAGGGGAGGGAATGCAAAGCTCCTCAGCTTGCCGTACATTTCTGCAGGAACCCCGCAGTACCTGGATCCATATCTGCGGGATCACCTCAGACCTTGGTCCATCCTCGCAGAGTCCCTGCAGACCTGGAGGGGATTCCCGCTATCCCCATTCCTGTGCAGCTCTCTAGTCCAGATAGTGCCGAAAGAGTAATAGAAAATATTCAGCGGCACTATTCAATATCCCACTCGCTGACACTTTTCTGATTAGCAGCACCTGCTAACTAGATCAGTGCCTTTGAATATTGATCCCATAATATTTTACCAAAATGTCATCTAAGCCATATTCCTGTTCTGATGGAGCAGGGCAACAGGAAAGTGATTGCAGACATGCGATGAGAGCCACATCAAACTTTGCTGACGACACAAAGTTATTCAAAGTTGTTAAATCGCAAGAGGATTGTGAAAAATTACAAGAGGACCTTATGAGACTGGGAGACTGGGCATCCAAATGGCAAATGTTTAATGTGAGCAAGTGCAAAGTGATGATTGTGGGAAAGAAGAACCTGAACTATAGTTATGTAATGCAAGGTTTCACATTAGGAGTCACCGACAAGGAAAGGATCTAGGCATCATTGTTGATGATACGTTGGAACCCTTTGCTCAGTGTGCGGAGGCGGTTAAGAAAGCAAATAGAATGTTTGGTATTATTAGGAAAGGAATGGAAAACAAAAACTGAGGATGTTATAATGCTTTCATATTGCTCCATGGTGCAACTGCACCTCGAATATTGTGCAATTATGGTCAATGCATCTCAAAAAAGATATAGTGGAATTAGAAAAGGTACAGAGAAGGGCAATGAAAATGATAAAAGGGATGGGACGACTTCCCTATGAGGAAAGGCTAAAAGTGGCTAGGGCTCTTCAGCTTGGAGAAAAGATGGCTGAGAGGAGATATGATAGGAGGTCTATAAAATAATGAGTGGAGTGGAACGGGTAGATGTGAATAACTTGTTTACTCTTTCCAAAAATACAAGGACTAGGGAGCATGCAATGAAGCTACAAAGTAATAAATTTAAAATGAATTGGAGAAAATATTTCTTCACTCAACGTGCAATTAAACTCTGGAAATCAATGCCAGAGAACGTAGTAAAAGCAGTTAGCGTAGCGGGGTTTAAAAATGCTTGGATGGTTCCTAAAAGACCATAAGCCATTATTAAAATTGATGGGGAAAAATCCACTGTTTATTTCTAGGATAAGCATCATAAAATGTACTGTTTTGGGATCTTGCCAGGTACTTGTAACCTGAATTGGCCACTGTTGAAAACAGAATGCTGGGCTTGATGGACCTTCGGTCTGTCCCAGTATGGCAATACTTTATAAACAAGGTCTCAGACTCAGAAAAATTGCTTTGATCAGTGTGACTGAGAATGGATATTATGTCCAAAATCAGAGGCTCAGGACTTTTTCTTTTTTTTATAATTAAATTGCTCCTGAGATCTTTCCCAACAAAATATGCAAATTTCTCATACCAAAAAACATCTACTGTGCCAAGCATGAGACTGAGGGTTTGATCATAAGTTTTGCAGAGTCCAGCTTCTCCATGAGTAAAATGACTTGGTATGAAAAGATGGCTGCTCAATCTTCAACAGGATAGAGAGAAGGGAAGAGCTGAAATACTCTATTCTAAAAGCAAAGATAGTCAGATTCAATGCACTTTTAGACCAGCTTCAAAAGAAAGTTGCAGAAGACCTTGATACATTCCAGCATGGGTGTCCAACTTGTGACTCATAGACCAAATGTGGCCCTCTTGAGAATTTTAATTACCTAATTAGCAAATATGATTTTTGAAGCATCACAGACTCTCAATCTCAGAAGAGATTCACACATTTTTGATGAGTATAAATCATGCTATAAAAGGCTGAAATATTCATGCTGCCAGCACGCAAATGGATTTCTGATCACACGGCCAAGTGTTGAAAAGACCTGGATGCCTCTGCATTACAGAAAAGCTTTTGAGTTTTCTGACCCAAGAGGGAAGGAAAGGAAAAGAAATGCAGTGTGTGTTGGTGGGGGGTGGGGGGGGGAATACCTGAACTGCACAAGAGAGACCAACATATTTAAGGTGACTAAAGATATTGTACAGCACAGAATAACTTTGGACAATTGAAAAACTAAGAAAATAGCAAAAAAATCTGTCTTTCCTACAGACCAGATTAAAAAGACCCATGAAGTTCTCACAGTTACTGATAAATGGGAGTGAAAAGTACAAGGAGCCTTCGAGAAGGACACCAAAAAAGCACAAGAGAATTGTGATTTTGTTGGTGTTCCTTAATGTTTTGAGACTATTGCCCGAGACACAGGATTTTTTTTTTTTTTTTTACTCATTTGACACATTAGAATACCATCCATTCTGACAGACCCCTTATGCAGGTGGTTTTGCCACAACATGGACCATGTTGTGTCTTTTCAACAACATTTTGAGTTCATGCCTCTATTCTCGAAGGCCCCTTGTGCTTTTCTTTTCACTCCTGTGCAGTGGTGTAGCTACGTGGGGCCACGGGCCAAAATTTCCTCTAGGCCCCTGGTTTTGCTGGTGGGGGTCCCCAACCCCCGCCAGCTGAAGCCTAGTCCAACGCCGGTCTCCAGCACCGCCGCATTGCCTGCCCTCTCTTCCCCCTCACATCCTACACGCTCCTTTTAGTGAAATTGAGCATGCTCAGTTTCACTATAAGGAGCATGCAGGACGTGAGGGGGAAGAAAGAGCAGGACAGGAGACCGGCGCCAGAGAAGGCTTCAGCTGGCGGGGGTTGTGGACCCCCACCAGCCAAGGTATTTGCTACAGCAGTGGGTGGGGGGAGGTGGCGGGGCGGCAGACCAAAATGTGCCCCCTCCCACAGCAAGGTCTGGCTACGCCCGTGCTCCTGTGTGAGTGTACTTTGGATTCCCTCTCCTGTGTTTCTTTTTTTTTTTTCCTTTTATTTATTGCGTTTAATCAAATTTTATACAAGATATACTCTTGATTGGAAAAGTGTCCATAAAATAAAGTTTCACAAAAATAAGAAATTAACTTTAACATATATTGACACTCAAGTCCATAATTACAGGTCCAAGATTTAGGAAATATGGGGACCTCTTACAGAAATTATAAAAAGCAAGGATAACACAAAAACTCTTACTAAGCTGAGTAATTATTACATTAACGCTTCTCCGTTCTCATCGAGGTTATAAGCGCTGACACATGTGATGGCTCTGTAAATACACATTTCTTCTCCACAAATCTTATTATGCACTTGCAGGGGTATCTTAAAAAGAAGGTATCCCCCAATTGCAAAACTTCAGGCTTGTGGAGTAAGAATTGTTTCCTCCGTCTTCTTGTCTCCTCGAAGACACTGGGAAATAATAAAATCTTAAAACCCAAAAAGGGTTTATCTTTGTTCCGGAAAAACAGACGGAAGATCCAATTTTTGTCTGGTAATAGTGCAACAGTCGCTACCAAAGTTGCGGCTGTTGCTAATTCAGTGTCAGAAGTTTCCAACAAGAGAGAAACATCTAGTGGGAGTTCAGGTAATTGAGTCAATTCTTTTCCTGGGACATAATATGCCTGAGTAAAAGGTGGCAAATTCTGTTCTGGTATATTCAAATGTTCACGCATATAGCGCTTTAGCATATCAAGAGGAGCAACAGTCTTTATTCTAGGAAAATTAACGAATCTCAGGTTATGATTTTTAGTATAACTGTCAAATATCTCCATTTTTATCCTGAGACTCGTCAAATCATTTGTCATTGCTGGTTGTATCGTCTCAAATTTCATAATTCTTTGATCCATTTTCTCAATTTTTCCCTTTATAACTTTAGTCTCTTCCTCTGTCTTTTGTAAGTCTTTCTCCAGTAGGTTAACTTTCAGCATAACTTCATTAGTCTGTTTTAAGAAAGTCTGACCCAGGTTAGAAACTAAGTTCCAAAGAGCATCCAGTGTTACCTCCTTTGGTTTAACTGCTAACTCTATTGGTAAAGCAAACCTTTCAGAAGTCTTCTCGGGTGTCTGGCTCTGTCCCTCGACTCCTCTCCCCTCACACCGCGGCGTTTCTATGGGCACTAGGCCCTCCGCTCCTTTCTCAGTTGTAAATGAAGCCTCACCTCGGCGTTCTTCTGGGTCCATGCTACCTGCTAAGGGGGACCCCGTCGAGTTGAGGAAGGAGCTCGGTCCAATCGGCTGGGGAGGCGGGATGCGTGTAGCGGGGCTGAGGGTGGTTTCAAGTCCAGGGGAAACCGATTCTCCCCAAACGCCGGCATTCCCAACTGGAAGCATTCCGCTATCCAAAACTACTCCCTGCGGTCTCACGAAATGATCAAGTGGTCCAGGTAAAGAGGGGGGTAGCGGAGAGGCTCTAACCGCCACTCTCCCTCTACGCTTAGGCATTTTCGTCGTCAGGCAAATCGGGAGACCGCAGCACCTTAGTAGAGTGCGGCCATCTTGGATCCTGCTCTCCTGTGTTTCTATAGATAAATGGGAAGCAGGGCAGCAGATGCAGATAATAGCAACTCTTAAAATTTTCAGAATCTCCATAAATCACATCCTTTGAGTTTGGAAAGGGATTAAGAAATTTAATTCTAAGTGTTTAATAATTTTATCGCCCTTGAAAGATCAAGGAGTTGAAAGTAGCATAACCTCAGGCTTTATGGATCAAAAACCTTGACTGTCCTTGGGCATCCAGATGCTCTTCCCCTATTCCGTACCCTCACTCATATCAGCTAAGAGGACACAGCTGATGTGAAAAAAGCAGATGCAACAGGGTAGGGCAACTGCCTACAGACGCTTGTCTCCTCTGCCCACTAGTAAATCCTCCCTTGTATACCTTATTTAAAAAAAAACCACCACCAATAAAGGTGTAATACAGGAACTTTTGAGAGCATAAAAAATCCTATTTTCTCCAGGACCAAATATGGCTCCTAGTGCTCTGCATCTCAGTAAGCAATCACAAATAGCAATGACTGGGAAAAATCATAAGGATTTTCTCATGAGATATCGCAAATTAAAAAAAAAAAAAAAAGCACTTAAAATATGAAGTGAGGAGCCTCATTAACTAGCTGTGCATGAGTCACACAAAGGGGCATTTTCAATATGACGTCCAAGTCCGACTTTAGACATTTTGCAAAAACGTCCAAAATCAACGTCTTATCATTTGTTTTAGAAAATACTGATTCCAACAAGGTTTTGTGCTTTGAACGTTTTGTTTTTTTGGTCCATTTTCAAAACAAAAATGTTCAAGTGAAACCATAGACAATCAAGCCATTGGGGGGGTGTAGGAGGGGCCAGCATTTTTAGTAGACTGGTTTCCCAGACATCCCAGGAGATAAATGAGGAACCCTAGTGGACTTCAAAAACATGCTCCCAGGTACACATCTCACCGTTGCTCCCTTATCTTGTCTGCTGAGCCCCTCAAAACCCACTGTCCACAGCTGTACACAATAGCCCTTATGGGTGAAGGGGGCACCTATATGTGGGTACAGTGGGTTTATGGTGAGTTTTGGAGGGCTCACAGTTTCCACCACAAATGTGACAGGTAGAAGAAGATAGGGACCAGACTCCCCACTCTATGGTGCACAGCATTGATCACTACACTACTCTAGGAACATACGTGCTGATCTAATAGACCTGGCTCTACTACTACTATTTAACATTTCTAGAGCGCTACAAAGTGTACGCAGCGCTGTATAAACATAGAAGAAAGACAGTCCCTGCTCAAAGAGCTTACAATCTAATAGACAAAAAGTAAAGCATTTAAATTAAAAATATTTAAGCAGTCAAGCACAAGAGAACAGTCACAGAAGGACTGAAGATGTTGAAGGGTGGTCAGTGTGATTAGGTGTAACTCTGGTTGGAGTAGTGGGAGAAGGTGAAAGAAGAATAGAAATGGGTGAGGTAAAAGTAATGAGTGGGTTGATAGGGAGGTTATATAAGACATGTCACTCTAGGGGTGGGTGGGTAGAGGGGTAGGGTAGGCTCTAACATCTGAAGCTGTCATAGAGGTTGGTAAATCATATTTGTATTCACATTTGTGGGGGGTGGTAGGGGGTCAGTGACCACGGGGGGGGGAGGGGGGTTGGGGGGGGTCACCCCCCCCCCCCCCCGAGTCCCTCCAGTGGTCATTTAGGGCACCCTTTTGTGCCTTATTCGTTATAAAAACATGTCTAGCTCAAAACGTCTTTTAGTCCTGAACGGTTTTGTTTTGTTCCATTATAGCTGAAAAACGTCCAGGGTTAGGAATGCCTAGATCCGGCCTTTAACACGACCCTGACATGCCCCCTTGTGATTTGAATGCACTTCTGATGGACGTCATAGAAAAACGTCTAAAAATTGGTTTTGAAAATACCAATTTGGACATTTTTGTGAGAAAAACGTCCAAACGCAGATTTATGCCACTTTTTGGACGTTTTTCTCTTTTGAAAATGAGCTCCACAGACTACTAACCTAATGAAACAGACATTAAATCTTTTAGGGTACTCACTAGTCCATTTGGCATGGTTTGCTGGCCGTGATTCAGGTACATGTAGTGGTCATTGTATCCTGTATATGTATAAACTTCCAGACGGGGGAAAACGGAAAACAAGAAGCACCTGTTGTCTCCTGGAAATTACCACACAAGATCATCAAGACCAAGACAGTAATTGGAACTTCACTCAAAAACAGGAAAAAAAAAAAAGATCCCACACATACAGACCAGCTCTCATTGGTTACATTTTCTCCAAAGCAATATTTACTGAAAGACCCAATGCGGCTCGTGTTTCGGCAAAGTTGCCTGTTTCAGGAGTCATTTTACAAACACTGTCTTTTCTTTCGGGTAGCATTCGTGATGATTATCGCAGGTTTAAATGGTTTTTCTATTATCTCTAAATACTCAAAAATCAAAAAATATATACTGTAGAGCAAAAAAACCATCAGAAACCTATCATAAATTAATTTACTCTGAGATTGGCTTTAACCCAGACCATAATATATATATCATAAATTCTAAACAAAAAGAAACCTCAACAGCCTAGGCTGCCTACAGAGATGGTCTCCCCCAATTTCTATATCTCTACCACTGGAGTGACATTTGACTTAGGAAGCAGACAGACTGTGAAATCTATAGGACCCCTAAAGCAATCAATGTTGACAAAGCAAAGACTGTGTCATAATCTGGTCAAAAATGACTTCAAGGTTATTGTATAGATGGTACTATATCCCCAACAACACATCAGTCGTATATATAAAACTGGGAATGACTTGTGCTGGAGAAAGCATGGGGAACGAGGAACCTTCTACCAGTATCAGGCGAGTTCCCACCCGGACAATTCCCACTTAAGGGGACAATTCCCACCAAGGACTCCCCCCCCCCCCCCCTGACATTTCCCATCCTCCCTAGCCTGTAGCTTCTTTCTTGTATCGGGTCCCATAAGTCCTGGTGGAGCTTTTTTTTTTTACGGCATCTGAAATAAAGAGGTTAGAGCAGCATATGGATGTACACAGAGGACGTATAATAATGGAATAACTTTTCATAGGTAGAGTAGTAATTTGTTATAAATCATAATCAGACTGTCATTTTGAGGGGCTGAATTAGGTTGAAACCTAGTTTGGAGAGGTGTAGGGGGAGCATTGCTCCCCCCCCCCCCCCCCCCCGCATGAACGGCACTTTGTATTTATCTATTTATATATTTACTTATTTATGGCATTTAGATCCCAGATTAAACATGAATTAGGTTGAAACCTAGTTTGGGGGGGGTGTGAGGGGGCATTGCCCCCCCCCACATGAACTGCATGTCTGGAAGGGGGAAGGGGTGTGTAAAATATAATGTTGTTGGGGGGGGGTGAAGGTATACTGACCCCCCCAAACGATGTGGAAGAGAAAAGGGAGGGAGATTGTTTGTCCTACTGTTTTTTTTTTGGGGGGGGGGGGTTATGAGTGGGAATTGTCCTCCCTGGTGTGGTGGGAATTGGTTCAGTGGGAATTGTCCAGATGCAAATTGGTGGGTGGGAACTGACCTAGAACCCTCTTCTACCATATATGGTGGATATGCCCCAAAGTATGGGCCTTCTAGCAGGAACTGCTGGATAAGCTGCAGCAAATCACATTTTCTTACCTGCTAAATATTGCCTACTACATTTTAAGATACCATGTGTACAGAATGAAATTCAAAAACTAGCCAATCATTTGTTTACAGCTGGTAAATTGGCACTAGCAGCTAATTGGAAACAAGAAAACACACCCTGCCTGAACACAGTTTTGAGAAAACTTTGTCATTAAGCAAATCAAGTTAACATGGGCGAATAAGCCCAGATTTATAAAATATGGGATTAATATACATCCTGGAGAGAGAGCCAAAGACAGCTACATAAAGTAGATTTATGAGCAACTGGCAACTTAATGATGGACCTTCTGAACATGGAGAAATACTTTGCATTTAGGGGAAGGGGAGAATAGGGAGGGATGGAGATATTGTGATATCACAATGGATGTATATCGCGATCAATTCAGTAAGATGTCTTTTGTGTCGCCTTGATAATTTTCAATATGTTTGAAGCTCTGGTCTCTGCCAAATGGTACAGGGCTGTTCATTTTTTTTTTTTTTTTTACTTATTATTGCACTTTAAACAATAAAAGGAAAAAAAATGCACCTTTTGGATCTTTCAATAAATTGCTTCCTCATTAAAGAGACCTTCAAAATTATTTCATCTGCCTTCCCGTTAGTGGCCGACTACATTTCTGTGTTGGTGTAGTCTCTCTGCTTTCACCATTTACGTTTTCCCCAAGATAATGGGACCTCTTGCAAAAAGTATAATTATTAAAATGTTATTTGACACCCCCCTGTGGTGCTAATCTCAAAGAATGTTAATCTCATTAGTTGCAATGTATTGTCTAACTGAATTTCAGTGCTGTTAAATGTGAATATTTTTGATCCTGTTTCTTGGTAGTCCTATTAGGTTTTAATTTGCTATTCTCAAGTTTACCTCATTTAGAGGCCCTTTTACTAAGCTGCGTAGGCACTTATGCATGCCCAATGCGCATCAATTTTGAGTTACCGCCCGGCTCCGCATGGCCCTTGCGGTAATTTAATTTTTGATGTGCACCCGCTACGTGCGCTGGAAAATATTTTTTTCTGGCACAAGGGTGGTAGTCGGCATTTTACATGCGTAGACCATTACCGTGTGAGACCTTACCGCTGGATCAATGGCTCAGACCCAAAATGGACATGCAGCAATTTTCATTTTGCCGCACGTCCATTTTGAGCAAAAATTTTAAAAAGGCATTTTTTACAGGTGCGCTGAAAAATGATTATGCACATGCCCAAAACACGGGTCTACACTACCACATGCCATTTTTCAGCACACCTTTGTAAAAGGACCCCTTATTGTATTTATGTTTAAATTTGGTCATTGTTACTATTGTTATGCTGTTAACAAAAATTGTAAGTTTTATGTTAGGCTGTACCTGCTGCACACCGCCTTGGGTGAATCTCTTCATAAGGGTGGTTAAAAAAAATCCCAATAAATAAATCTCCAAACCAAAAAAAAAAAAAAACTCTTAATACTTGTGCATTGAAAAGTTTCAAACACATTATCTAACATTTATTTTATTCGCACTGATTTAGCTACTTGATTAGTTTAGCTCACCTTGTCAGGATTTTAACAAATGAACCTTGGCACAGTCCCAGACACTTTCTGTACAGTCAGAGTAACACATGACTCAAAAAGTCCATGGTATGAAAAATATAGGGGGGGGGGGGGGGGGGGGTCTTGTATGCCACACTATGCACAGAAGCAAAAGCAGCCTTTCATTGTGGTTCTATTCTGAAATACGAAAGCATCACAGGTGGAAGACAGAAAGGCTCCATACAGAATAAGACCTTTAAAAAGGAGCTTCCCAGACTCTGTATCCACCACAAAACAGGCAAGATGCCTATGAGATGCCTGGTCACCAGCTGGAGAGGGGACAGGAGCAAAGAGGGAGAGATGCTGAACTATTTTTGTGGGCACGGGGAAAAGAGAAGGTAAAATGCTGGTCTATGTACGGCTGTGGCTTGGGGGTGGGGGGGGGGGGGGGGTAGAAGGTAAAGTGCTGGACCATGTGTGGGAAGTGTTCTGATAATTTTAGCACTATGTAAGTGTGCTTTGAGACGAAAAAGGTTGAGCTTAGTGCATGGTGCAGCCAGTAGATATGTTAAATGACACATTTACTCTATGCCCAAAAGATTAAAGCTCATAAAAATAATATTAAACTCATAAAAATACACATAAAGAAACCTATCTTTTAAAATATTATTTTGTAACCTAATAGTCTAAGCAAAGGGGTTTGATAAATTTGTTTGTTTTTGGAGGGAGTTTGCAGAAGTAAATCTACTGAAATAAAACAGCACCACCTTCTGGATTTAAGAAACCCATTCAATACTCAGCTAATGTGAGGATAAGCCAAAGGTTCTGCAATATCATTAAGTCTATGGTAATACTCGATTGTAAGGCAAAAGTAAAAACTTACCCTGAAACTGAGGTTTAACATCCCAGGTTTGTGATGCAAATCCACCAAAAATGAATCCTTCAGAGTCTTTTAAAACCAACAGGCAGGGGCCTTGGTTCACAATCTGCCCACACAGCCTGGAAAAGCTTTCGCCATGAACCTGAGAGGAGAAGATTAGCCGCCACCGATGCTGCAGCTCGGTGGGAAGGTGCGAGTTGATGTACATGACAGACGGGAAATCCAAGAGGCTAATGAATGCCGTCCGTTTCGTGCCTTTGCACTTTGGGACTAAGTTTTCTACCTCTGTCTGATTCTCTATATGGGACTGAAGGACTGAGAGGCTATGTGTAACAATAACACTGAGAAACGTTGAGATCAGCGGCGTTTTGAAGATCCAGTTCTCAATGGCGTTTCTTTCCCAAGTGGAATGTATGGGCTGCGATCCTGTAAGCTCCTGTCGGTCTAAAACATCAGAACCAGTAATGCAACACTGCCCATAGTATCACTGAAAACTTAGGGGCCCTTTTACTAAGCCGCGAAGGCGCCTACGTGCACCCAATGCACGTCAATTTGGAGTTACCACCCAGCTACCATGTGGCCCTTGCAGTAACTTCAATTTAATGCGTGTCCACTACACGCACTGCGTGCTGGAAAATGTTCTTTTCTGGCGCGTGGCAGAAACCGGGTGGTAATCGTCATTCTACTGCGTAGACGATTACCGCATGGTTAACGTGTGAGACCTTACCACTAAGTCAATGGCTGGCGGTAAAGTCTCAGAGCCAAAATGGATGAGTGCCAATTTTTATTTTGCCACACATCCAATTTCAGCAAAACTTTTTAAAAAGGCCTTTTTTACAGGCATGCTGAAAATGGATCTGCGCGCACCCAAAACACGAGCCTACACTAGCACCACCCATTTTTCCGCACACCTTAGTAAACGGACCCATTAGAGGTATTGACACAGTTAAAGTATATTCTCTCCACAAATCAATTACTTGTGCTCAGTCTGGGAGGAAATTCTACATATGGCACATTAAAAATCGACGCCATAAAACCACATGGTTAGTGCAATTCTATAAACCGCCTAAAGTTAGGCAAAGTTTATAGAATATGCTCATGTGCCATTCCTACGCTTAAAATTTAGGCGCACCAATTTAAGTCACCGAAAACCAGGCCTAAATACCTGCGCCTAAGTTAAGCGCAGATCAGGTGTATTCTATAATAGTGCGCATAGTTTTTTGAAATGCCCACAACCCGCCCATGGCTGCGCCCTCTTTTTGACTGTGCACATTAGAATTTACGTGTACCGCTTTCTTAGAATACGTTTAGAAAGTTGTGCGTGTAAATTCTAATTAAAAACAATTAGAGCCGCTAATTGGTTAAGTACCAATTATCAGCACTGATTAGCTTGATGATCAATTAAGCTGTGTGCGCAATTTGGCCACGCGGCCAAATTAGCGTACATAACTTAAGGCGCCATTTAAAGAATTTAGGGGTTTGTGCTTTCTGATGGTTAGACCTGAATTGAATGAAATTACACCTCAGTAGGTAATGAAAGAAGCATGCACATCGTTGCTGCCCAATTTCCACAGCTGCATCTCTGCACGCATAAAATCACAGTACATACGCTTGCAAATGAGATCTTATGCCACCTATGAAAACTAAGGTTTCAGTTGGGAGAGGTCTGGCAGTAATATACTTCAGTAGTAAGCAACAGCAGTCCCACCACCTGTCCGTACACAATTGCTTACCTGGAGATCTCAGTTCTAACAGCAACTGTGCAGCCAAGACCTTTCCCCCAGCAACATAGTCCTGAGTGTTTTCAAGGTTCCAGCCTTTCATAAGCTTCTTGTGTTTTAGGAGGTACACCACAGACATGATCAAATCCTCAGTAAACTAGATAAGATGAGAGCTGTGTCACCGTCTCTCTGGATTTGTGATATCAGTACATATCAGCAATTCCAGGGATATTTTGCATTTAACACTGGTTAGTATCTAAGAAAATCAGTGCCCTATACCAATATTAGCTCTCGATACACCACATTTAGACTGCTGTATTAAAGCAGTTCAGGCAAACTGATCACCCTGGGCCAGGGAAAGTTAACAGCAAGTAAATAACTTTTAAGGATTGACTGAAATCTTTCATAGGAAACTTTGGAACCAATATCCAGTGGGAGCAAGGTACAGAAAATGGGGGGGGGGGGGGCAGTGAAGAAGGCAAACTACAATAAGGGTCAAGAATGAATGAATTTGCAGGTTTCTTACACTCGGTTCATACAACTGCTCACGTCGCCAATTGGGTTTTTTGCAGCAACACTGACTACCAGAGCTGCATTTTAAGATCACAGTGCCCTTGACCTATCTATTACACATTTTTACTTTGCTGTTAAACTGGATTTGACAATAGCTTTTAGGACAACAAATATTAAAGCAAAGGTCAAAAGACAGCGAATTAGCAATCCCTGCTTTACCTCCTGGACTTGTCTTTCTTTCACAATCTCACTGCCATCACCCAAAATCATTCTGGAGACAATATAACTTTTTTCTTCCGCTGTTCCTCGTAGCAACTCTGAAAGAAACACTGTGAACTGTTCCTTGGAGATCTGTTCACTCAGACCAGATGCCTTTGCACTCACACGGATGCTTCTCATTCCATCGTACAGTCTGACTGTCATAGACTCTGGAAAGCCTTTGAAAACAAAGGCCTATCAAAAAAAAAAAAAAGTGATTTAATTACCAAAAACAGGGCAAACTACAGGTATAAAACTATTCATTTCTGCTTGTTACAATTTTGTTTTGAAACAAAATCAGCAACTTCTTTTTAAATCAGTGTTTTGAAATTGAAAAAAAAAGAGAGAGTAAAGGTCTACAGGATACAAGAACACATTGTATCAGACTGTTGTATATAAAAAGTTTGCGAGCACACACTGATGTACTGTGTTTATAAAAAAAAAAAAAAAAACTACTAATAAGAAAAAGAAAATATCTGGGACATAGGCGCCCGTATAAGAGGCTTGGGGAGAGCCCAGCTGTGACCTTCGCGGCAGCCCCGCCTGCCTCCCTCTCCAAACGTACCCCCAGACTCCCGACGACGAAATCTTCTGCTGCCGCCGCTTCTATTGAGCAGCGCAGCAGCAGCCAGGAACAACACCTACGCTCATCCGCTGCCGGAGCCAGCACAACATAAGAAGAAAAAGAAGTGCGGGGCCGCAGCAGCGTTCAGACATGCGCTGTCGGCTCTGCCGGTCTCTGCTCCGTGACGTCAATTTCCCGTTCCAGGGGCAGAGGACTGGCAGAGCCGACAGCGCATGTCTGAACGCTGCTGTGGCCCCGCGCTTCTTTTTCTTCTTCTGTCAGCGCTGCTGTAAAGAGGCCCGGGCCGGAGGGAGAGAAGAGAACGTGTGGAAACGGTAGGAGGAGAGAGAAGGAGAGCAAGGGACATGAACAAGAGCAGTGGACAGCCAGAGAGCGATAGGGAAAGAAAGAGGGGACATGGAAAAAAGCAGGGGAGAGCCAGAAAGAGATGGGGACAGAAAGAGGGGCCATGGAAAAGAGCAGCAGAGAGCCAGGGACATGGAAAAAAGCAGGGGAGAGAAAGAGGGGACATGGGCAGGAGAGAGAGAGAAGCTGCTGGGGAGAAACTGGGGGAGACCCTAGCTGTCAGACTGAGAAATGCTGGCTGGATGAAAGGAGGGAGAAAGAGGAAAAATGCTGGAAGGAGGGGGCAGAATGAGGGAAGACGCTGGTAGGGAGGGAAAGAGGAAAAACACTGGAAGGATGGGGTGAGAGAGTACATGCTGAATGGAAAAGGGTCAAGAGAGAACTGTCTAGAAGGAAGGGGAGTTAGAGGAAGACAATGGAAGAGGATAATGGGTGGAAGGATGGAGAGAGAAAGAGGGATGACACTGGATGGAATGGTAGGAGAGAAAGAGGGAAGGTGCTGAACATGGATGGAGGGGAGGGAAGTATATGCACATGGATGGAGAGGAGTGAGGAGAAATGCTGGATATGGATGGAGGGTAAACTGTTGAATTTAAGAGCTGGATCGGGATACTGAAGGATAGGGACAGGGCTACAGATGGTAGACAGGACACATAAGGACACAGGAGGATGGTGGACATGGTGAGAGAAAAAATATCAAATGGAAAGAAGACACTGCATAAAACAGAAGACACTGGGACCAAAGCAAATAGAAAAACCAAATGATCAGACAACAAAGGTAGAAAAAAGTATTTTATTCAGAATTTATTAACTGGAATATGTCAGCTTTTGGAAATGTGCATCTGTGATATTTTGCATGTAAGTTTCAATTTTTCTAGTATTACTGCATGCTGAGTCTGACTTCTTGAGGTAACTTTCCAGTTCAGTATTTTGCCTTCATATCTGTTGTGTCATGTGTTTTTCATGCGTGATCAAGGTGCAGTATCCTGCTAGCGTGTAGCATTTGCAGCCCTTTTTGTCTTGTTTTTTTTACGAGGTAGTGTATTGGTGTTTTAGAGCCTGGTATAATTACAGTTCTGCCTTTCCACGCATAAGGTTGTGCTCGTCCTGTCCTTGGAATTAGTGCTGTTATGGTTTGGTAAGGTTATGAGTGTGTTTTTGCACAAGTTTGTGTATAGTGTTTTGCAGTGGCTTTCTGAGGTGGCACCAAATCATCAGAAAGGGTTTTAGAGCCTAAATCATGAAACACTACCTCTTGAAGGATCTACATATAGCCGTTCATAAAAGGAGCTCATTGTGAACACTTTCCACCCTAAAAGGGTGTTTTGTGGCTCTACATGAGAATTGTGATATTATGATCCCTTGTTTCATATTGTTGACGGTCTGCATTTTCCGTATGGGTGGTATATTGGTGTATTAGGTCTGCCCAGTGTAATATTTATGGTACAGTAAGGTTCTGAGTGTGTTTTTGCACAAATTTGTGCATAGTGTTTTGCAGTTGAGCAATTGTGGTTAGTACATGCTTTGAGCAACCACTTTATTCTTTGACATATGATACATATTTAATATCTAAATTTAATAAAAGGTATTGTGACTTATTTTTACTTATTTTTTTCTGTGTTGTCAGACAATTATGGATGTAAGCCCCGCCCCTGGCCCCACCCCTAACCCCGCCCCATTTAGCCTCCCCAAACAGTTGGGCCACCGACCGCCTATGGTTATACATAAAGGAGGCAATTCTGTAAGTTGTCCCTCTGTTTAGGCATCTCAAGTGCTGCAGGGTGAGAGCCAGTCATAGTCGTGGCAGGGGAGGGAATGTAAAGGCAGAAAATGACCAAAGGAATGTAAAGGATAAGAGGCACTGGAAGAAAAGTGCCTGAAGAGTGAAGGGATCAGAGATAGGATTGGCCTAACCATTATACAAGACTAGGTGTTTGACAAGGGCTGCAGCTTTGAGATGGGCAGCAAAAAGCAGCTACTGTTAAAGATTAGTGATAGCCTTGACAGCTACATAAACTCAAACCAACCATTAGCCTCTACTTTTATGCATATGGAAGATTGGAAATTCCTAACACACCACTTATTCAGGTAAATGGTGTAAGAACATAAGAATAGCCATATTGGGTCAGACCAATGGTCCATCTAGCCCAGTATCCTGCTTCCAACAATGGCCAATCCAGGTCACAAGTACCTGGCAGAAACCCAAATAGTAGCAACATTCCATGTAGAAACCCAAAGAATAGCAAGATTCTGGAATCCTAAAGAGTGACAAGATTCCATGCAGAATCTCAAAGAGTAGCAACATTCCATGCTACCAATCCCGGGGCAAGCAGCGGCTTCCCAATGTCTATCTCAATAGCAGACTATGGACATTTTCTTCAGGAACTTGTCCAAACCCGGAGGAGTGGCCTAGTGGTTAGGGTGGTGGACTCTGGTCCTGGGGAACTGAGGAACTGAGTTGGATTCCCACTTCAGGCACAGGCAGCTCCTTGTGACTCTAGGCAAGTCACTTAACCCTCCATTGCCCCATGTAAGCCGCATTGAGCCTGCCATGAGTGGGAAAGCGCAGGGTACAAATGTAACTAAAATAAAATAAAGTCACCACATTCTCCAGCAACAAGTTCCACAGCTTAACTATTCACTGAGTGAAATATTTCCCCTTATTAGTTTTAAAAGTATTTCCATGTAATTTCATTGTGTCCCATGGTCTTTGTACTTTTGGAAAGAGTGAAAAATTGTTGCACTTCTACCCATTCTACACAACTCAGAATTTTATAGGCCTCAATCATATCCCCCCCCCCCCCCCCCCCCACACACACACACACACACATCTCTTTTTCAAGCTGAAGAGCCTTAACCTCTTTAGCTTTTCCTCATACAAGAGGAGTTACATCTCCTTTATCATTCTGGTCACTCTTCTTTGAACTTTTTCTAATTCCGCTATATTTTTGTTTAGATACGGCGACCAGAACTGAATGCAGTACTCAAGGTGAGGTCACACCATGGAGCAATACAGAAGCATTATAATATTCTTTGGAGTGGAGGAGTGGCCTAGTGGTTAGGGTGGTGGACTCTGGTCCTGGGGAACTGAGGAACTGAGTTCGATTCCCACTTCAGGCACAGGCAGCTCCTTGTGACTCTGGGCAAGTCACTTAACCCTCCATTGCCCCAGGGACAAATAAGTACCTGTATACAATATGTAAGCGCACTGAGCCTGCCATGAGTGGGAAAGCGCGGGGTACAAATGTAACAAAAATAAAAAGTGTTCTCATTATGTATATAAGTTTTATATATATATATATATATTTATTTATTCAAGACTTGATATACTGCTGAAGCTGATGGACAGACCATAACAGTTTACAAACAAAATAAAAAGCATAGGAAAGAACTACAAAATTCAATAGGAAAGAAACCATGCACACAAGGGAACTAATTAAAATAGCATTCACAATCGGGGCTAACATTTATACTGCCAACTCCCAGGTACCCACACCAGAGAGGGCTGCCTCACTCACTATAGTATGCCTTTTGGAAAAACCACGCTTTTTTAAAATTAGTTTTGCTGCGTATAGTGAGAGGCAGAGAGAATTCCAAAGTTGGGAAGCAACAAAGAAAAAAGCACTATGACGTGTTATCTCTAGATGGGCAGAGTGTGGTTCTAGTAGTACCATATGGTGATCGTTAATAGATCGCAAGACACGAACTGAACGTATGGTACAGTCTGTGAGGAAAGATACAAGGGAGTGCCCCGATGAAAAGCTTTTAAAGCCAGAAATAATGTTTTGAATTGAATGCAATAAACCACCGCTAGCCAGTGGTGATCCTTCAGAGTGGATGATCAGATCAAATTTCCGTACTTGACAGAGGAGACGAACAGCTGTATTCGAGAAGCGAATTGGATATCCCTAAATTAATGATATTGCAATAGTCCAAACGGGACATAAAAAAGGAAAGGATTAGAGAGTGAATGTATCGCCATTGAATAAAGAACGTACTGATCTTAACTGACACAAAAGAAAAAACTGGGATTTACAGAGCGCAGAGATGAACTTTTGGAGCTGTCTTCTTGGTTTGCCAAACTCAAGCTGCTGCTTTTCCCACTTTTCTGAAGGTCCTTAACATTATCTGTCTTTTAGAAAAGAAGCACAACACAGCAGACAGAGCCTCTGATCAAGCCGCGCTAGTGGTTCCTGCACGGCAATCCCGACGGAGCCCGCTTTGTCAGCATTACCGCACTGGAAGTCACTAGCATGGCTTGATAAAAGAGGCCCTACGTGCCTTGTTGTAAATTTTACCATCTTAGAGGAAACTTCTGTAAGAGGTGCCTATATTTAGGCGCCAAGAATACACCTATTTAGCGACTATTCGATAAAATAAAAAGTAGGCACCTAGATTGGGGAGATACATGCATAAATTATATTTTTATATACCGCCCTTAAGCCCAAAGCTATTGAAGTGCTGTCCATTCAGGTCTAGTAGGTATTTTTTGTTGCTGGAGGGTTCACAATCTGAATTTGTACTGGAGTTAATTCAGGGGTCCATTTACAAAGGCGCGCTGAAAAATGGCTTGAGGTAGTGTAAGCGTGGGTTTTGGGCACACGCCAATCCATTTTTTAGTGCGCCTGTAAAAAAGGCCTTTTTTTCCCCCCGAAAATGGACGTGCGGCAAAATGAAAATTGACGCGCATCCATTTTGGGCCTGAGATCTTACTGCCAGCCATCGACCTAGCCGTAAAGACTCACGCGGTAACTGGGCAGTAATGACCTACACACACCAAATGCCACTTGGCGCATGTCCGTTACGTGCAAACGAAAATGAAAAATATTTTTCAGACGCAGATATCGGACGCGCGCCAAAAATGAAATTACTGCAAGACCCATGTGGTAGTCGGGCGGTAACTCCATTTTGGCATGTGTTGGGCGCGCATAGATACTTATGCGGCTTGGTAAAAGGGCCCCTCAGGTTTCCCATATCCAAAAAAGCACAGAAGTACCCAGTGGATACAGATGTTAAGTAGTAACTGAAGCCAAAGATTTGCAGGTACAAATTCATACTGAATGTGAAGTAATCTAGTGCTACAAGCAGGGCCATCTGGCTCTTACCTTCAGCTGCTGCAGGTTCACCGTTTTTCTAGAAGCCTTTTCATTTTTTTCTCCAGACAAGCTGTCAAATGCTTCATCAATCTCTTTCTGTTCTTCTGGAAGAAATCTTAAAAGGCATTTCTGATAGGAGCTGCTTTCTACATTCCCCATCTTTCCTGATATCTGAGGGAATCCTACAGAGTACAGCAAACAAAACAAACAAAAATAAATAAAAATAAAAAAAAGACATGAGCAAAAAAAAAAAAACACCCCAACAGAGAAACAGATGATCCAGTAAAACAGGCAATCTACTGAGTGCTGCTTTGATTCTTCCACCCACAGACAAGTAAAAAAAAAGCAGAGGGTGGTAGGAAAGGTAACAACTGTGGAAAAAAACAATGATCCCTCTGCACAGGGCCAGCCCAAGGGAAGATGCCACCTGAGGTGGAGCTAACATGCTGCCCTCCTCCCGGGCTGAGATGCCACCCCCCCCCCCCTCGTAGTATTTTACCTCACAGTGACGTTCCAAACCCAGCAATTCCCATATGCTGCCCTGCCGCCGGTGGCACTCACCTCTTCCCTTTACTGCGGCTGGCTGAGCCTCTGACGAAACAGGAAGTTACATCAGAGAAGCGCCACAGTAAAGGGAAAAGGCAGGTGCCGGCGGCAGTAGAGCATGTATGGGAATCGCTGCCGCTGCTGGGTTTGAAATGTCACCGTGAGGTGAAATGCAGCGAAGGGGGAGATGTCGCTCCTGATGAGTGCCACCTGAGGCCCCCTTAATGGTCGGGCCGCCCCTGCCTCTGCATGTATATTAGTGCATGCATTTGTACCTGTGTTGCCTGTGCACATGTATCCGTCTGTCCTAGAGGAGAGTGAAGAAGGGCAGTTTGAATAGAGCAGTTTACTTAGGCACCTTGAATGAAACTAACCTGCATTTATGAGCAGCCTGTACGTCAGGCTGCAGCTGCTTGGGAAAGACAGCTCACTGCTTGTGAGACTTATTCTTTGGGCTGCATTGCACTAACCAAACAGGGAAAACATTGGACTGTTCCTGCTGGTTTCATGTTAAGCCCCTAATGCAGCCCTTGGCCATGTTGGGCGGTTAGAGGAAAGTTATACGCTGATTTTATGTATGTGCATTGAATAAATTTTGTTTTGTTTTACCACGAGGGTCTGCTTTTCCTTTCCCAGACCCAACTGTATTAACCTCTCAACATCAGAAGCCAGGCTAAAAGATTGGGCATCTAAATGGCACATTTGTAATGCTTCTATCAATCCATGATGTAACGTCGCCTTGAGTATTAAGCACAGTTCTTCTTGTCACCCCATCTCAAAAACCAGTACATATATCAGAACTAGAATAGGACAACCAAAATGATAAAGGGCTCCCTTACCAACAAAGGTGGAACATATTAGCATTCTTCAGCATGGAGAAGATCAACTGAGATGGATACGACAGAGAGCTCTAAAATCATGTATTGGGTGGAATAAATATGGAACTTTTATTTACGCCTTCAAAGCAGAAGCCTGAACATACAAGTCCGGAGCAATAGCCTTAAAAACCACTGGAACAAAGAAACTAAGGATACTGTTGTAGCATTTTATTTTTAAAGGGGAGAACACTATAAAATGAGAAAATTAAAAAAGAAGAAGAATTATTGCCAGGGTCAAAAGTTTGCTTCAGGTATGGAAACGGTTTTAAATAACATTTTGGAAGCCCTCCAGTGACAGGAACTTATCTACTGTGCCTGAATGTAACTTACCTCGAGCTACCACTGAAATGCCATGAGCAAGAGCAAAATCCAAATCTGGTTCCATGAATATTGAACAATGGATATTTATTTGCACGCATTGAAGTTAAAAAGTTTTGCTCTGGCTTGAGACTCAAATAGCCCTTGTACACCGGCATCCTACTGAACATTGAATACTGCACCAGCTACAATTTACATAAAGCTAAGTTTATACTATTTCATCTATTAGATGCAGAGATTGTTCCTGATGTTCTCTGATTAGATAGTGGTGTGGCGGTAGGGTGTGCTATGATGGTGATACAGGTGATTTTACATATCTCGAGCCTTCGAGTCACGGTGAAACACCAAAAAAAACTGAGCACATTTTAAAAAATGTTTTCATAAACGTTTGGTTTGAAGTTGATTTTTTATAGTAGTTAATTTACTTATTTTTAGTTTCCTTTGGTTTCCGTAACATTTTGTAGTGCACTAATTGGGAGCCGAATAACTTCTTAAACCCAGGATTAGCTTTGTCTTAGTTAAATTTTAATGCCAAGAAGTGTAGAGTGATGCACTTAGGGTGCAAAAACCCGAAAGAGAGATACTGGATAGGAGGGGAGAGATTAGTAAGCTCGACTCAGGAGAGACCTTGGGGTGTTGGTGTCTGAGGATATGAAGGTGAAGAAACAATGTGACAAGGCGACGGCCATGGCCACAAGGATGCTAGGCTGCATAGGAAAGGGGTATAACTAGCAGAAGAAAGGACATGTTGATGCCCCTCTACAAGTCGTTGGTGAAGCCCCACTTGGAGTATTGTGTTCAGTTTTGGAGGCCATATCTAGCTAAGGATGTAAAAAGACTGGAAGCAGTGTAAAGAAAAGCTATGAAAATGGTATGTGATTAAAATTGCAAACCTGAACATGTATACTTTGAAGGAATGGAGGAACAGGGGTGACATGATACAGACGTTCAAATATTTGAAAGGTATTAATCCGCAAACAAACCTTTTCTGGAGATGGGAAGGTGGTAGAACTAGAGGACATGAATTGAGGTTGAAGGGGAGCAGACTCAGGAGTAATGTCAGGAAGTATTTTTTCACGGAGAGAGTGGTAGATACATGGAATGCCCTCCTGCGGGAGGTGGTGGAGATGAAAACGGTAATGGAATTCAAACATGCATGGGACAAACACAAAGGAATCCTGTTTAGAAGGAATGGATCCAAAGAATTTTAGCAGAGATTGGGTGGCGACGCTGCTAATTGGGAAGCGAAACTGGTGCTAGGCAGACTTCTACGGTCTATGCCCTGATCGTGACTGAATAGATAGGGATGGCCTTGAGTGTAAATTTTAAGGGGCTTCGACGTTAGTTTCAGAACTTTTAGTACAAGAAGAGTGCTGGGCAGACTTATACAGTCTGTGCCCCGAGAATGGCAAGGACAAATCAAACTCGGATATATATTTATATAAAGTATCGCATATCAAGTGAGTTTATTGCATTGGGCAGACTGGATGGACCGTACAGGTCTTTATCTGCCGTCACTTACTATGTTACCATTATTGTGTTCAGTTCTGGTCACCATATCTCAAAAAAGATATAGCAGAATTAGAAAAGGTTCAAAGAAGAGCAACTAACATGATAAAGGGGATGGAACGCCTCTCATATGAGGAAAGGCTAAAGAGGTTAGGGCTCTTCAGCTTGGAAGAGACAGATGAGGGGAGATATGATTGAGGTCTACAAAATCCTGAGTGGTGTAGAACGAGTAGAAGTAAATTGATTTTTTACTCGTTCCGATAGTACAAAGACTAGGGGACACTCGAGGAAGTTGCATGGAAATACTTTTAAAACAAATAGGAGGAAATATTTTTTCACTCAACAAATAGTTAAGCTCTGGAACTCTTTGCCAGAGAATGTGGTAACAAGGTTAGCGTATCTGGATTTAAAAAAAGGTTTGGACAAATTCCTGGAGGAAAAGTCCATAGTCTGCTATCGAGGCAGACATGGGAAGCAACTGCTTGCCCTGGGATTTGTAGTATGGAGTGTTACCACAATTTGGGTTTCTGCCAGGTACTTGTGACCTGACTTGGCCACTGTTTGGAAGACAGGATACTGGGCTAGATGGACCATTGGTCTGACCTAGGATGGACACTCTTATGGACAAGGGAAGAGGAAAACAGCCTTAGTAAATCAGGCTCTAAAGAAGCTGAAGTACACCTCAGAACTGTCCCCCCCCCCCCCCCCCATTCCTCACTTCAGTGGAGATAAATGTGGGGGGGAGGGGGGACAGTGAGACAGTTCTCAGTGGCTGTATCCTATATTCAAAGAAATTTTCAAGGCCTGACTTATGCCATTCCAATTTATGATACTATGATACGTGGGGATGAAACTTGAAGGACAACTATTACATAAATGATTTTTTGTTTTGTAATTTCATAACTTTGTTTCTGGTTCTAATAAACTGCACCTCTTCTGTGCTTTCCTTTATCTCTCCTTGACCTGTACTGCAATACAAGTACCACTTTGTTCCGTAATCTATTTTCAGAATGCCAAAGCAGTGTTTTGAGTAGTTAAACCTGTAATTGCCAGTTAGCTTGTTTACAGCTGATGGTTAACAGACTGTTATGAGTTAACAAAAAAGAAAAGGTAACACCCCTGCAAACAGGGTTTCCATACTGTCTCGTTCATCTATAATTTTCTGGCTAATGAAATTATTTTTAATAAGGGAGATCTCTCTTTGTGCTAGGACTAGAAGGTTTTTTCACCATAAAATCAAAGCAACCTAGCTATACAGGAAATGACCATCTCAAGGAATCCTGAAAGACAGTCACTGACCCTGAAAGAAGGGCAAGATAAGAACAAGGCAAATACACAAAGGCCTGACAATAGAACAGTGGTCTTCATTAATTTTTAAGCTGGGGCCACTTTGGATTTTAATGAGCTAAAGGACAGCGGCCAACTATCTCCCCATGCAGGGCCATGACACTGCTGACCAGTGTATGTCAACGACATCCATCCCTACCAGCTGACCTTCAAACTTCATTGGGGGGGGGGGGGGGTATCCTCAAGGTTGTGAGCATTTCCAAATACATTCTCTTGTCTATTGAGAAATGCCTTGTTCTTCGAGTATTCAGCTGTTCCCCCCATCCGCTCTCCCCTTTCTGTCCTGAGTCTGGGTAGACAGGCAAAGCAAAAGGGGGGGGGGGGGAACCCCAGAAAGAAAACAGGGGCCGCCCCAGGGGTCTCCAGAGGCACCACTGGCTTCTGAGTCTTGATTGAAGAACACAGTTAGAATATGACCAGATCTAGGGTCACTGGCTAGTGAGCTGATGGAAAATACTAAGCAAAGAATAACACCTGAGTAAAATGGTATAACTATTACAGACTTCAACCTGTAGGATCTCTCAAACAATCAGTAGAGGAATAGTGACTGGTCAGCACTAGCTGGCAATTGTGTTTGCTGTTCTTGAATGTTTTCGTGGATGGATAAGTAAAGCTAGAAATAAGGTAGCTAGGCTACTGGTTAAGGGAAAAAAGTGGTGGACACCTCACAGGACACTTCTCAACACAGCATAACTGTCAGTTGAATACACAAATCTGATTATTATTATTATTATTATTTATTGCATTTGTATCCCACATTTTTCCCACCTATTTGCAGGCTCAAAGTGGCTTACATAATGTTGTTAAGTAGAGAGGTGTGGTAGCCGTGTTAGTCCACTCTTAAAGGTTATCAACAGAAATCAAACAAAATAAAATATGGAAAAGATCATGTAATCATCTTATTTTCTTTTGTTTGATTTCTATTGATAATGTTGTTAACAATGTCACTACAAGATATTAGATGCAGTTAGTATTGTGCAGAGATTGAGTAGGGAAGAGAGAGGAAGGGAGAGAGTGATCGGGAGTTATGTAGTTGGATTTTCATCACTGATTGGGTTGGTGAGGTGAATTATCAAAAAGTAAACCAATTTTGTTCTGCTTTAATAAACTAAGACTTAAAGAAACAAAGAAAAATGCAGGCAGATAAAGACCATATCGCCTATCCAGTCTTCCCATCCATGGAATCTACTCTCCCTATCACTCACTTAAGAGAGTCTATGTACTTGTCCAAAGCTCTCTTGAATTCAGATAATGTTTTCATTGCCAACACTTTGACCAGGAGCTGTTCCACGAATTCACCGCTCTTTCCGTGAAGAAGTATTTCGTCAGGTTACTTCTGAGTCTATCCCCTTTCACCTTCATCCTATGCCCCTTCGTTCCAGAGCTTCCTTTCAATTGAAAGACTCGCCTCCTGTGTATTTATACCATGTAGGTATTGAAATGTCTATCATATCTCCTCTCTCCCGCCTTTCTTCTAAAGTACACATATTGAGATCTTTAGGTCTGTCCCCGTACGCTTTATGACGAAGACTACAGACCATTTTAGTAGCCACCCTCTGGACCGACTCCATCCTATTTACATTGTACACAATATTCTAAATGAAGTCTCACCAGAGTCTTATAGAGGGGCATCATCACTTCTTTTCCTACTAGGCGTTCCTCTCCCTATGCACCCAAGCATCCTTCTAGCTTTCGCCATCGCATTTTCTACCTGTTTGGCCACCTTAAGATCATCACATACGATCACACCTAAGCCCTGCTCCTCTTTCGTGCACAAAAGTTCTTCGCCCCCTAAATTGTACCATTCCTTCGAGTTTTTGTAGCCCAAATGCAAGACCTTGCATTTTTTAGCATTAAATTTTAGCTGCCAAATTCCAGACCATTACTCTAGCTTCGCTGTCCTTCCTCACATTATTCACGCCATCAGGGGGTGTCTACCCTATTGCAGATTTTGGTATCTGTCACAAAGAGGCAAACCTTACCAGAGAGCCCTTCAGCAATATTGCTTACAAAAATGTTAAAAAGAACCAGCCCAAGAATCGAACCTTGCGGCACACCACTGGTTGCACCTTTTACCTCAGAATGAGCAGCATTTACCACTACCCTCTGTCGCCTTCCACTCAACCAATTCCTAACCCAGTCAGTCACTTTAGTGCCCATACCGAGGGCACTCAGTTTATTTATTAGCCGTCTATGTGGAACCGTGTCAAAGGCTTTGTTAAAATCTAAATATACCACATCTAGCACTCTCCCTCGATCCAACTCTCTGGTCACCAAGTCAAAGAAATTAATCAGATTTGTCTGACAAGACCTGCCTCTAGTGAAACCATGTTGCCTCGGGTCCTGCAATCCATTGGATTCCAAAAACTTTACTACTGTATGTTTTAAAAGCATTTTCATTAATTTACTTACCACGGAAGGCAGACCTACCGGCCTGTAGTTAACATCTTCCTTACTTCTGCTTTTGTGGAGATGGACCACATTCGCTCTTCTCCAGTCCTCTGGGACCACTCCCAACTCTAGAGAAGCATTGGAAAGGTCAGCCAGCGGAACCGTTAGAACTTCCCTAAATTCCTTCAGTACCCTCAGATGTGTGCCATCCGGCCCCATCACTTTGTCCACCTTTAGTTTAGCCAGCTCCTCACAAACAGTCCTCTGAAAATCATTCAGGGATTACCACCCTTCAATTCCTATTTGTCATCTGTGGTCCTGCTCTTGGCTCTTCAGCTGTAAACACAGAATACAAATATTTGTTAAGCAATTCTGCTTTATCTTTATCAGCTTCTACATATTCCTCCCCTTCACCTTTGAGTCTCACAATGCCACTTTTACACTTCCTCCTATCACTAAACACACCTTAAAAATGTCTTGTCTCCCCCCCCCCCCATTTTACTGTATTGGCTATTTTTTCTTTTGTTACATTTGTACCCCGCGCTTTCCCACTCACGGCAGGCTCAATGCGGCTTACATATTATATACAGGTACTTATTTGTACCTGGGGCAACGGAGGGTTACGTGACGCCCAGAGTCACAAGGAGCTGCCTGTGCCTGAAGTGGGAATCAAACTCAGTTCCCCAGGACCAGAGTCCACCACCCTAACCACTAGGCCACTCCTCCACTCCACTTCCATTTGCATCTTCGCTTTCCTGACTACTCTACCAGCTTCTCTTAGCTTTTCTGGATATCGTCGCCTGTCTTTCTCTTTCTGCTATTTCTTGTAGTTTATAAGGCTAACCTCTTTTTCTTTACCTTTTCAGCTACTACTTTTGAGAACCAAAGTGGCCTCCTTTTCCTCTTATTTACTTTCCTTACAAAAAGTTTTGTTGCCCTTACAATAGCTCCTTTCAGATTTGCCCACTGCTTTCAAACTTTTTCAAGATGTTCCCATCTAGACAATTCCTTGAGGTAATCCCCCATCTGAACAAAGTTAGTTTGTTTGAAGTCTAGAACCTTCAATTTTGAATGAACCCTCTCCACACCTATCTTAATATTAAACCACACCATCTGGTGATCACAGGATGCCAGATGATCACCTACTATAACATCAAAAACACTCTCCCCATTAAGTCCAGTATGACCTCATCCCAAATGGGTTCCATTACCGACCGTTTTAACCAAATATTTGCTTGCCTGATTTCAGACAAAATAAAGATATTTTGTGTAAACGTTACACAAGTTTGCTGTAGGCAGGACTGCATGGTCCTTAATGCATGGCCTAATGGGTACAAGCAAAGTGCTAAGGAAACAGGGCTCAAATTCCACCTCCCCACTAACAATCCTTGGAATTTTGAGCTACGCCATTGCCTCAGGTATCCATTTAGAAGCCAATTTATGAATCCACAAACCTTCCTGTACATTAGAAGCCTTATAAGTGTTGTCATACTTGACCAGACCAAAGGTCCATCAAGCTCAGTATCCTGTTTCCAACAGTGGTCAATCCAGTTTACAAGTACCTGACAAGATTCCAAAAACAGTACAATACATTTTATGCTGCTTATCCCAGAAAAAAAAGCAGTGGATTTTCCCAAGTCCATTTTAATAATGGCTTATGGACTTTTCTTTTAGGAAGCCATCCAAACCTTTTTTTAAACCCCGCTAACTTCTTTTACCACATTCTCTGGCAACGAATTCCAGAGTTTAATTACAAATTGAGTGAAGAAATGTTTTTTCCGATTCATTTTAAATTTAATACTATGTAGCTTCACTGCGTGCCCCCCAGCCAGTCCTAGTATTTTTGGAAAGAGTAAACAAGTAACATACATAGTAACATAGTAGATGACGGCAGAAAGACCTGCACGGTCCATCCAGTCTGCCCAACAAGATAAACTCATATGTGCCACTTTTTGTGTATACCTTACTTTGATTTGTACCTGTCTTTTTCAGGGCACAGACCATATAAATCTGCCCAGCATTATCCCCGCCTCCCACCACCAGCTCTGGCACAGACTGTATAAGTCTGCCCAGCACTATCCCCGTCTCCCAACCACCAGCCCCGCCTTCCCCCACCGGCTCTGGCACAAACCGTATTAGTCTGCCCAGCACCAACCCCGCCTCCCCCCACCGACTCTGCCACCCAATCTTGGCTAAGCTCCTGAGGATCCATTCCTTCTGAACAGGATTCCTTTAGGTTTATCCCATGCATGTTTGTGATTCACATCTACCCATTCCATTCCACTCAGTATTTTATATACCTCTATCATATCTAAAATAGAGTGGAGTGGAACAGGTAGACTTGTGAAAGTTTTCTACTCTAGATTGCACAATATTTATTTATTACATTTGTATCCCACATTTTCCCACCTATTTGCAGGCTCAATGTGGCGTAGTACATAGTTTTATTATGACATTGTCGTTCCAGGATTTCAGATACAATTACAGATGTGCAGAGATTAAATAAGGGAAGAAAGAAGGAAGTGATTAGGGGTTAAGTATAGAAGGTGGACTTTCATAACTGGGTGGGTTAGTGAAGTGGATTAGTGAGGCTACACCTAGTGCCGGTGTTACAGGGGTACAATTAAACCAACCTCCCTGGACCTCTATGACCTTGGCTTGGGCAAGTCATTTCACACCCCCTCCACCTCGGGATCAGAGACCTAATTTATTTATTCAATTTCTTTTATACCTGCTTGCAAGTTTCTTTCACATACAGCAGGTATGTTTCTGTCACTAGACAGCAACAATGTCAGTCTGTACCTGAGGAATTGGAGAGTTATATGGTTTGCTCAGGTTCACTAAGAGCTGCAGCCAGTCTCCTCTAGTTCTCAGCCAGCTACTACTTGAACCACACTGGGCTGTTTTCCACTCCTACCGCTGCAGTAAATTTATAACTAAGCTCAGGTTTAGAAATGTAATTTTATCTGATTCGTATAGTGTGGCACCCAGGACACAACTTTTCAAAATGATTGGGAGGGGGTGCTAAACCCAGGGGCGTAGCCAGACTTCGGTGGGAGGGGGAGGGGGCAGGGGCACATTTTAGTCCCCCCCCCCCCGCAAGCACCACCTCCAACAACTTTGACACCCCCCCCCCCCTGGCCTACCTTTGCTGGTGGAGGACCCCAACCTCCGACACCCGGTCTTCTTCCTTCATTTGGTTTCCGAGTCTGACGTCCTGCACACGTCAGACTCAGAAACCAAACAAAGGAAGAAGGCTTCGGCTGGCGGGGGTTGGGGTCCCCCGCCGGCAAAGGTAGCAGACGGCGACGGCGGGTTGGCAGCCGGAGGGGAGGGTTGAGAAGGTCGTCCAGGGCCAAATCTACGGGGGCCCAGGCCCCCCGTGGCCCCATAGTAGCTATGCCACTGGCTAAACCCATCACAAAATTAACCTTCCTTGGACAAAGTGAAGGGGGGGGGGGGTCCGGGTAAAACACGGATCCCGCGGATCGAAAGCGCATGTCCTTAAATATCTTTTCTTATGCTGGTCGTGTCCCGCCCCCACAGCCATTGCCGGTCTGAACTAAAGGGATCTGCTTAATAATTGGTGGGGGGGGGGGGGGAGGGGTGCACTGCAGCATCCACAGGCCTGGCACCTACGCCAGAAGCCAAGCCCCTATCTCCTGCACGAGCGTCTGTGCCCCGGCCCCGAGCAGCTGCACAGCAAAGAGACCGAACTCATCAGCACACGGCGCGCGCCCCTCCTCACACACGTATTCAAGGAACGGGGACCGTCTCCCCTCGTCCTCGACCCGACACCTCTCCCTCCCGGTCAAACTCGTACCTGAAGTCGCCCACCAACAACCCCACAGCTTCCCTTCTCCGGTGGGTGCCCCGTCCCCCTATGTGAGAGACAACTTCTCCTCCGCAAGACTTTCGGATGTCATCGCCACACAGTTGAAGGAGTGACGTCGTCGCTGACGTTGCTGCCGACCCGGCCTTTTAAAGCTGTAACGGAGCAGCTTTGCGGCGCGCGCGCGCATGTCCCTCCCACCAGTGACCAGGCCTCGCGCCCCAAACTGTTTGTACTGTAAATAGTAGTATAAAAACGGTCTTCTTTTTCCCGCCCGCCGCCGGGTGGCGCATCGGTTTTATTTTCTTCCCGGTTGCAACAAGAACGGCTGCGTCGCCTTTCGGTCCCTTCAAAAATTATCGTTCAATTCTTAGTGTTTCTTTTTTTTTTTTTTTTTTACTTTTATTTTGTCAGGGGTCCCTTTACTAAGGTGCGCTGAAAAATAGCCTGCGGTAGTGTAGGTGCGGGTTTTGGGCACACCCAGATCCATTTTTCTGTGCGCTTGTAAAAAAAAAAAAAAAATGGCTTTTTAAAATTTTGGCTGAAAACGGACTTGCGGCAAAATAAAAGCTGTCACGTGTCCATTTTGGGTCTGAGACCTTACTGCCATCCATTGACTTAGCGGCAATGTCTCGTTAACCGGGCGGTAATGAGCTACGTGTGTAGAATGCCACTTGTGCATAGCTGACGTGCGTCAGAAAATAAAAATGATTTTTTTTTCAGAAGTGCAAAGCGGATGTGCGTCAAAAATGAAATTACTGAAAGGCCATGCGTTGGCCGGACGGTAACTCCAAATTGGGACTGGGAGAGAGAAATAGGGGTAAGAAAGTGTGGAGGGGAAGGCAGAGGGAAAGAGTTCTGCTCTGGAAGTGGAAGAGGATGATCAGAACATGCAGTGGGAGATGAATAGAGAAGTTAGGAAATGGTAACAGGAGAGAGAGAGAGAGGCAGAAAGGATATGTGAGGGAAACAGAGGTTGGGTAATAGTGACAGGGGCTGGGAGCAGGGTTGCCAGGTGGAAAATTTTTTTCCCACCCAAACGAGCCCAAAACCCGCCCAAAGTCAAGCCCCGCCCCTGACACCCCACCCCGTGTCATCAACCCCGCCCCCGCCATCATCGGCCCCACCCAGAACATCACTAACCCCGCCCCCCCCCCCCGGCCGAAAAAACCGCTTAAAAAACCGCCCAAAAGACCCAAAACAAACCCAGAAAACCGCAACCTGCCGCGGGCAAAATTTTCCCGCAGCGGGTCGCGGAAAACCACCCAATTGGGTGGTAAAACCACCCACCTGGCAACACTGGCTGGGAGAGAGAAATGCTCACCATCTTGTATAGCTGATGACCTCATCACCCACCTCAACCTCCTATTGGTCAAATTTGGAGCTGGAATGAGAATTGAAATGCATCAAGCCTCATTCCAGCTCCAAATTTGACCAATAGGAGGGTGAGCAGAGACGGAGCTGGAACCAACCGGCATGAGCCACTCAGCCGCTTCAAAAACTGCCCAAGAAGTCACAACCCGTGATCATAGAAAAGTGCCCATGTGCAACTTTAAAAAGCCGTCCAATTCCACAGGAAAACCGTGGAGTTGGCAACTCTGGTTGTAGTTCAAGGTAAGTTACATTTAACTTAATTTACCTCTAAATTTCCGCTATCCTGCTTAATCTCCCTCTGCATTTAAACTTCCAAATGAAATTCACACAGAAGTTAAATATTTACATCTCAAGCAAACAGAAGTGCCTTGTTAGATATTAAGTACTGGACTTTTAAACTAAAAATTATTTCTTACCTGATAATGTTCTTTCCTTTAGTCGCAGCAGCTGAATCCAGAGACTTGTGGGGTTAAATGGGCAGTATTCACAATGGAGAAGGGTAGTTAGTGGGGTTCCTCAGGGGTCTGTGCTAGGACCGCTGCTTTTTAATATATTTATAAATGATTTAGAGATGGGAGTAACTAGCGAGGTAATTAAATTTGCGGATGACACAAAGTTATTCAAAGTCGTTAACTCACGACAGGATTGTGAAAAATTACAAGAGGACCTTATGAGACTGGGAGACTGGGCAGCTAAAAATGAGCCCAATTTTTTATGTGTCTTATAAAGTATGTCCTGGGTGTCAGAAGGCAGCCCTAATACAGGAATGGTGCATGTTGTGATTAACTCCTTCCATAGCCAATGAGGAAACGAAAGAGGACAGGAATAGGTGGGATTGAGGAGATATGATAGAGACATTTAAATACTTCAGTGGTGTTAATGTACAGGAGGTGAGCCTTTTTCAAATGAAGGAAAACTCTGGAATGAGAGGGCATAAGATGAAGTTAAGAGGAAATAGGCTTAGGAAGAATCTAAGAAAATACTCTTTTATTTATTACATTTGTATCCCTCATTTTCCCGCATAGCAGTAGGCTCAATGTGGCTTACAGGTTCTGGAGAGGAGAGTATCAACTCCGGGAATATATACAGAGTGGAAAATAGAGTAACAGTAGGTGCAAGGAAGCTGATAAGGTTCCGGAAAAGAGAATACAACTCTGGGACGAATATATAGTAGCATATAGAGAGAAGTAATCCCAATAAGGCTGATACTGTCTCCGGAGATGGGACTACAGCTTCTAGTGAGCAATACAGAGTAGGATAAGGGTAGAAGTACACTTAATTATAACTGGAGTGGTAAAATTCGTACAGTTTGAAGTAATAGGATTATGTGGAAGGGGTATTGTTCATTTCTGAGATCGAAAGATGTGATGCAGTGTTCATGAATTAGTTCAGGTCTGCTGGGTAGGCTTTCTGGAAGAGGTGAGTCTTGAAGTCTTTTCGAAATTTTAGATGGGTGTTTGCAGTTCTAATGTTTCTAGGTAAAGCGTTCCAGAGCTGGGTGCAAATGTAGGAAGAGCTGGATGCATATGTTGATTTGTATTTTAGTCCTTTACAGTTTGGGTAATGCAGGTTTAGATGATTCGGTGCTGTTTCTAGTTGATAAGTCGATAAGTTCCATCATGTAGGTTGGGACCAGACCATGGATTATTTTGTAGACCAGAGTGCAAATTTTGAAGGCTATTCATTCCTTGATTAGTAGCCAGTGCAGTATTTTGCGTAGGGGTTTAGCACTTTCGAATCTTGTCTTTCCGAAAATGAGTCTAGCTGCCGTGTTCTGCGCGGTCTGGAGTTTCCTTAAGATCTGTTCTTTTCATCCCGCATATACAGCGTTACAGTAGTCAACATGTGATAGTACCATTGTTTGAATTATGTTACGGAAAGTTTCCCTTGGGAAGAATTGTTTGATCCATTTGAGTTTCCACATTGCATGGAACATTTTCTTCGTGGTGGCAGAGGCTTGGCTCTCCTGGGCTAGGTTGGTGTCAGTAGTAATTCCAAGGATCTTCAGTTTGTCCAATATTGGGAGAGTATGTTCTGGGGTTTTTATGGATGAAGGGGGGGGGGGGGTTGTTTTGTGGTGAGAAGAGAGAATAAGGCAGTGAGTTTTTTCCTTGTTGAGTTTGAGTTTGAATGCCGATGCCCAGGCATCCATTAAGCTTAAACTAGTCTTTTTTGCAACAGTGATTTCTGTTGGATTAGCGTTGAACAGTATGTAAATGGTGACATCATCCGCATACTGAAAAGGATTAAGATTATGCTTGTATAGGGCATGAGCAAGGGGGATCATCATCAGATTAAATAATATGGGTGAGAGAGGTGAACCCTGGGGTACTCCATGATGGTGATATGTTTGAGTTTGCTTTTACTTGATAAGATCTCACAGAAAGGGTGGTGGATGCATGGAATAGCCTCCCAGTAGAGGTCGTAGAGATGAAGACTGTGTTGGAATTTAAGAAAGCATGGGACAGGCACATGGGATCCTTTAGGAAAAGGAGGAGTTAGTGGGTGCTGAGGATGGGCAGACTGGATGGGCCATTCCCTTATCTGCTGTCATCCTATATAATAAAACTCACCCTCAACGTTCTGAGGACACTGACGTCACTGTCAGGTCCTCCGGGCACTTCCTTCCGGTTCGAAGCCTTCGTGGTGTTGAAGCCACCGAAAACACTGTGTTGGGGCCCCGCCCTTGCGTCAAACGTGATGACGTCGAGGGCGGAGCAATGGCGTCAATGGCTTCACAACCAACGAAACAGCACAGATTGAAGGTGGCATGCCGAGGTCCGCAACAATGGCGGACAGTGCCTTCAGAATGCCGAAGGGGTGAGTGGGGGGGAGGTTCGGAAGGAAACCGTGCTAGCGCCCGTTTCATTTGCGCAAGAAACAGGCATGTTTTACTAGTGTTTTTATGTTTCTCTGTTTCTATATGTCTGAAACATTTAACAAAGATGACATTACCATATATACCCAGCTGGGCATTTAAAAGTCTGTCCTTTAATGATGCTGTATGTTCAGAAATCATAGCCATAAGTATAGACAGTTATTCAAACATTATCACATGCACATACCAGAACAGGCATCCATACACACATTGCAAAAGTAAACAACAACTTCTACAGCACAACACAATTTATTGCAAATTGTTTAACCCTTAGATTCGCCTTTGGGTTTTACAATATTTAACCATCTCTCTGACCTCACGTGCAACTTTCTTCAAACTAATCACCGTACTTTCTAATTCTTCCTACTTTCTTACTCATCTATATGTAACAATTTTGCCTTACCCCTCACTACCAATTATAATGTTCTAGTACATATTGTGTTGTCATTGCAAGTAGTATACCATGCCATACTTTGTATTGTTGTTCAGATATTTTTACTGCTCTAATTGCCTACTGCTCATGTTTCATCTATTCTTACTGTACACCACCTTGAGTGAATTCCTTCAAAAAGGTGGTAAATAAATCCTATATGTTCCCCGGAACATACTCTCCCAATAGTGGAGGAGTAGCCTAGTGGTTAGTGCAGTGGACTTTGATCCTGGGGAACTGAGTTCGATTCCCACTGCAGCTCTTTGTGACTCTGGGCAAGTCACTTAACCCTCCATTGCCCCAGGTACAAAATAAGTACCTGAATATATGTAAACTGCTTTGAATGTAGTTGCAAAAACCTCAGAAAGGCAGTATATCAAGTCCCATTTCCCTTTCACTAATAAATCAATATCATGTGCATGTAAATTCTGGATAAACAAATTAAATCTGAAGAGAAGACTAGACGATTTAATATAAAAAGTTTATTTACAATTGTACTGCATACCTTTTATGAGGTATGCAGGAAGCATGTTCAGACAAAGCAGTCAGAGAATGCTTAAAGGCACAGATCTCTCATTGGTCTTATATAGCTTTCTTTGGCATCTGACTATACAACATCCCTGTGCAAGTCTCTGAATACCACAAACTGTTAATCATGTGCAGAACATCTGCTTTCTATTACCCCCCTACCTTCTATCCCACAGACTTTCTGGAGCCTGCCTCTGGCTAATGTGGGCCCCATCATGTCCCAGGAGATTTTAGTGTTGAAACAGCTAGCTCTGCATGTTTTTTTTGAAGCATTCCACTCCAATTTTTTTATGCTTTTATTCAACATTTTTATGCTTTTATTCAACATCCTCCCTTTGAGGACTGATATTCCAGGCCTCAACACATCTGTTTCAGCTCCAGTCTGTTTTCTTACCTCCTTTCTAAATCTCCTCCCCCCTTGTTTGTGGCATTCAGTTTCTGCACGCTTTTTCAATATTTTTGGCTGACATATTAAAGTTCTATTTATTCTGAATTTCAGTTATCATTGTTATTTTAAAAACATCCTGGCACATCTTTGCAAACATGCTAATACACATGTTACACAGCATTAAACAGATTCAATTGTACTAGGGTACAAAATTTATATCTCTTGAGGTATATAATTTATAGGACAGTGAGCTTCATCAAAGGGAAGTACACTGTCATTCATTCTTACTTTTCATTAGCTGATGTGGCATTAACAATTACACAAATTAAAAGCATAACATTCATTGAATCAGTTGTTACAACATTCTGCGTGTAAGTGCACTTTATCGGGGGAATGTGTTCAGTTGTCATACTATTAATCAGACACCAACATGATGTCTGTGGGTACTTGTCCATAAGCAAGGCTTGCTTATAAATAGTCTCATTTGTCCAATGAAGGTTTTCATCATCTCTTACACAGGTATTATTGGGATCACAGTCATGGTGCCCACTCAATTTTATCATTGTAGTCCCATACATCATAGCTGGCAAGGACAAGGATGTGGGCACATATGATACAATCAGTCAGATTCAACATCTTGGCCACTGTAACAAGTCTATTCTCATATGTGTTCATTGTCCATTAACAAACAACAACATCCCAATACCATCATGTTTCGGGACATGTTTGTTTATTCTTTGTCCATTTCAATATTATTAGTTCGTCGAATATCTGATAAGTGTATCCAAGAAGTATGACCTTCCAGACGGGCAGCGGTCTGAGTAAGGGCCGTGATAGCAAAAGGCCCTACATACACAGGATCCTTCCATGTTTTATGTGTAAAGTTCTTTCGTAGCACTAGGTCACCTACTTTAAAAGCACAAACATCATTAGTAGTTCCTGCCTGTGATACTACATTTGTTCGGATCATATCACTTGTCAGGTTCAACATAGGTTGTAGCTTTTGCCAGTACTGAGTTGTGCTATCAGTACTTGCTGTCTGCATCGGGAAGAAATGACGTCCTGTCTGAATTTGGAATGGGGTCAATTTAGTACGCCCATTAGGTTGGGCCCTTATAACCATCAAAGCTAATGGTAACAAATCAAGCCAGGTATATGGTTTACCTGCTGTTTCCTTGTTTAAAGCCTTCAGTAATACTCTCAATTTAGTTTTTAAAATACCATTGTAGCGTTCCACCAAACCATTGGAGGTGGGGCGATACACTGATACTTTTCTGTGTGTTAAACCCATATTCCATATCATCAAGCTGATCAATCCATAGACTGGTGGGTTGTGTCCATCTACCAGCAGGTGGAGATAGAGAGCAAACTTTTGCCTCCCTATATGTGGTCATGTGCTGCCGGAAACTCCTCAGTATGTTCTCTATCTCAGCAGGTGGTGGTCACACATCAGCAGCAGCTCTGGCTAGGCCTCCAAGCCTAATTTTTAGGTTTTGTTGAGTGCCTGGGGTTGAGGGCTCTTTTGAGCAAGTGCAAACCTGGTGGTGCCAGGTCCCTCCTTTTCTCCCCCCTCCCGCTGGCTCCGTTAAAAAAAAAAAAAAAAAAAAATTTGAACGGCCTTAAAGGCGTTTATTTCGACGTTTATTTAAGCGTCTATTGCAGCTACTCACTGAGACACCAGGTCGTTACGACTCGGAGCGGACAGCAGGTAATTTTTACCTTTTTATAGCGGGCGGGGGTTCCCCGATTCTTCTCCTCGTGGCACATGGCGTCGGAGGGCGAGGGCGCAAAGGGTCGCTCCCCGGGTCGCTCGAGCGCTTCTAGAGGGGATGCGGGGGTCTTCAAGCCGGATTCGCCCTTGGTGGGTGACAGTTTCGCGACCGATGCATGTCCCGGTCCTTCCTCCGGCGTGGCGGTTTTTCCCGCCATAAACGCCCATCCCCCGCTCCTCGCCTCCGCCATCTTGGCCGGCCACGCGGCTCGGACGGCTTCTTCTTGGGCCGCCCTTGAGGTTGGAGACATTAATGCCATGAACGCCCTTAATTTGGGCGACGGCACAGAAGCGGCTAAAGTTAAGAGCCGTTCTTCCCGCGCGGCTCCTTCGCGGAGTTTCGCGCCGGACGCCATTTTGGATGCGCAGCATGTCTCTCCCCCGCTGTTGCGAGCGCCGGTTGAGAGAGCGCCTAGGGCTGTTGCCCAGGCTGCGGAAGTGCACAGTCTGGGGGTTTCTCCCCCGAGTTTGTTTTGCTGCTGCATCGGGCCTTCCTCATGCACAACGCTGCCCCCCGCTCCCTCCTCTGGTAAAGAGGTTGAGGTTCCCAGAGGTAAACGCCCTCGGGTTGATTCCCAGGCCTTGGAGGAATTTGTCTCCTCCGATGTAGATGAGGGCAGCGTGTCTGGGGTCTCCCAACGGTCCTTTGCGGATTCCTTGGAGGAGACGGATCCCCGCTCGGATGGAGCGGATGACCCCTCTGCAGCGCGGCTTTTTCACCCGGAGGATTTGCCCAACCTGTTGTTACAGGCCATGGACACTTTGAAGATTTCCTCTCCGGAGGACGTCTCTCCCTCAGCCCCTGTTGGCTCTGCCATTATGCTGGGGACGAAGCGCCCGCCTAGAACCTTCCACGTGCATGATGCCATGCACACCTTAATTTCGGCTCAATGGGATGTCCCAGAAGCGAGCCTTAAAGTGGCTAGGGCTATGTCCCGCCTCTATCCTTTGGCTGTGAGTGAACGTGAGGCCTATCTGTGGCCTACCGTGGATTCTTTAATCACTGCGGTGACTAAGAAAACGGCATTGCCGGTGGAAGGTGGCACGGCCCTAAAGGACGCCCAAGACAGGAGATTGGAGGCGGCCTTAAGGTCGTCCTTTGAGGCGGCTGCTTTAAGTTTGCAGGCCTCAGTTTGCGGCTCCTATGTGGCCAGGGCGTGCCTGACTATGGTGCAGCGGGCTTTCCCCTCGGATCATTCCTTGAGGGATGATTGGCCAGCCCTGGAATCGGGCCTGGCCTATTTGGCAGACTTGCTGTATGATGTCTTGAGAGCCTCAGCTAAAGGCATGGCTCAGACTGTCTCTGCGCGGCGGTGGCTTTGGCTGAAACATTGGTCTGCTGACCACGCCTCAAAATCCCGCCTGGCTAGATTGCCTTTTAAAGGCAAGCTGCTCTTTGGGGTCGAGCTGGACAAAATCGTGACTGATCTCGGCACGGCTAAGGGCAAGAAGTTACCGGAGGTCAGGGCTCGGGCTAGTGCTCGTCCCGGTACCTCCAGAGGACGGTTTCAGGAAGCCCGTCGGTACCGCCCGGGCAGGTCGGGTGCTTCTGCCCCCTCTTCCTTTAAGAGGAAGTTCTCCCCCAAGCAGCATTCCTTTCGCAGAGACCGCCGTCCCGGAGGTGCTCCCTCCGGTCCTCCCCCAGGGTCTCGTACCCAATGACGGGGTATTGGTCCACGCCCCAGTGCAGATTGGAGGACGGCTGTCCTCGTTTCTGGGCGAGTGGACCACAATAACTTCAGACGCTTGGGTGCTGGAAGTCATCAGAGACGGCTACAAGCTAGAGTTCTGCCGACCCTTAAGAGACGGGTTTGTACTCTCTCCCTGCAAGTCTCCGGTCAAAGCTGTGGCAGTGCAGCAGACTTTGGACAATCTGATCCGCCTGGGTGCGGTCGTTCCGGTGCCAGAAAGTCAGCTTGGCAAGGGGCGTTACTCCATTTACTTTGTGGTACCAAAGAAAGGAGGTTCTGTCCGGCCTATCCTCGACCTCAAAGGGGTCAATCGGGCCTTGAAAGTGCGGCACTTTCGCATGGAGACTCTCCGCTCTGTTATAGCGGCAGTGAAGGCAGGGGAGTACCTGGCATCCTTGGACATCAAGGAAGCGTACCTGCATATTCCCATCTGGCCTCCTCATCAACGCTTTCTGCGTTTTGCAGTCCTGGGCCGACACTTCCAGTTCAGAGCCCTCCCGTTCGGGTTGGCTACTGCTCCGCGGACCTTTTCCAAGGTAATGGTGGTCATAGCGGCCTTCCTGCGAAAGGAAGGAGTACAAGTCCATCCTTATCTGGACGACTGGTTGATCCGAGCCCCCTCTTATGCAGAGTGCGGCAGAGCTGTGGACCGGGTAGTTGCTCTTTTGAGCTCCCTGGGATGGATCATCAACTGGGAGAAGAGCCAGCTGCGCCCGACTCAGTCCCTGGAGTATCTGGGAGTTCGATTCGACACCCAAGTGGGCAGAGTGTTCCTGCCAGACAATCGGATTGTCAAGCTTCAGGCTCAGGTGGACCAGTTCCTAGTAGCCTCTCCTCTTCGGGCTTGGGACTATGTGCAGCTGTTGGGCTCTATGTCGGCCACGATGGAAGTAGTGCCCTGGGCCAGGGCTCATATGAGACCACTACAACACTCTCTGCTGCAGCGCTGGACTCCGATGTCGGAGGATTATGCGGTGCGTCTTCCCTTGGATCCAGCAGTGCGCAAGGCGCTGAGCTGGTGGATGCAGACAGACAAGTTGTCTGCGGGAATGCCTCTGGTGTCCCCAGAGTGGATTGTCGTCACGACGGACGCCTCGTTATCGGGCTGGGGAGCCCACTGCTTGGGAAGGACAGCGCAGGGGCTCTGGTCTCCTGCAGAGGCAAAGTGGTCTATCAACCTCCTGGAACTCAGGGCCATTCGGTTGGCGCTTTTGGAGTTCATCCCGGTACTGGTGTTGAAGCCTGTACGGGTCCTGTCGGACAATGCCACGGCTGTGGCCTATGTCAACCGCCAGGGAGGTACCAAGAGCGCCCCTCTAGCCAAGGAAGCTATGAGTCTATGCCAGTGGGCGGAAGCGAACCTGGAACAGCTGTCAGCGGCCCACATTGCCGGAGTCATGAATGTCAAGGCGGACTTTCTCAGTCGCCATACCTTGGAGCCCGGAGAGTGGCAGCTATCTGCTCAGGCGTTCTTGGACATCACGAAGCGCTGGGGCCAGCCGAGCCTAGATCTGATGGCGTCATCGGCCAATTGCCAAGTGCCGCGCTTCTTCAGCAGAGGACGGGACCCTCGATCCCTGGGAGTAGATGCTCTTCTCCAACAATGGCCGACACAAGAGCTTCTCTATGTGTTCCCGCCCTGGCCCATGTTGGGCAGGGTACTAGACCGGGTGGCAAAGCATCCCGGCAGGATAATCCTGGTAGGTCCGGATTGGCCCAGGCGTCCCTGGTATGCGGACTTGATCAGGCTCTCAGTCGACGATCCTCTGCGGCTGCCAGTGGAGCAGGGCCTGTTACATCAGGGTCCCGTGGTGATGGAGGATCCCTCCCCCTTTGGTCTTACGGCCTGGCTATTGAGCGGCAGCGTCTGAGGAAGAAGGGCTTCTCAGACAAGGTCATCGCCACTATGCTGAGAGCGAGGAAACGCTCTACTTCTACTGCTTACGCCAGGGTTTGGCGTATCTTTGCAGCGTGGTGTGAAGCAGGCTCTCTTTCTCCTTTCTCTGCTCCAATTTCTTCAGTGTTGGCGTTCCTGCAAGAAGGTCTGGACAAAGGCCTGTCGCTCAGTTCCCTTAAGGTCCAGGTAGCGGCTCTGGCTTGCTTCAGGGGCCGCCTGAAGGGTGTTTCCCTGGCTTCGCAGCCAGCTGTGGTGCGCTTTCTCAAGGGAGTTAATCACCTGCGCCCTCCTCTGCACTCAGTGGTGCCTGCGTGGAATCTCAACCTGGTGCTGAGAGCATTGCAGAAGCCGCCGTTTGAACCCTTGTCAAGGGCATCTCTGAAAGACCTGACGTTGAAAGCAGTCTTTTTGGTGGCTATCACTTCAGCCAGAAGAGTTTCCGAGCTCCAGGCGCTCTCATGTCGAGAGCCTTTTCTACAGTTCACTGAGGCAGGAGTGACTATTCGCACAGTGCCTTCCTTCCTGCCCAAGATTGTTTCTCGCTTCCATGTGAATCAGCAGCTATGTCTCCCTTCCTTTCGTAGGGAGGACTACCCAGAGGAGTACTCTGCTCTTAAATATCTGGATGTGAGACGAGTCATCATCAGATACTTGGAAGTGACCAATGATTTCCGGAAATCGGATCATCTGTTTGTCCTGTATTCAGGTCCTCGTAGGGGTCTGCAGGCTGCTAAGCCTACAGTGGCAAGATGGGTCAAGGAAGCCATTGCAGCGGCTTATGTGGCCGCGGGGAAGGTGCCGCCTATCCAGCTGAAGGCTCACTCTACAAGAGCTCAGGCGGCCTCGATGGCAGAGGCCGGTTCCGTCTCCTTGGAAGAGATATGCAAGGCGGCAACTTGGGCTTCGGCCCATACATTCTCCAAGCATTACCGCTTGACTGTGGCTGCTCGGGCGGAGGCCCGGTTTGGAGCTTCAGTGTTGCGGTCAGGGATTTCTATGTCCCGCCCTGGGTGAGTACTGCTTCGGTACATCCCACCAGTCTATGGATTGATCAGCTTGATGATATGGAAGGTAAAATTATGTATAATCATACCTGATAATTTTCTTTCCATTAATCATAGCTGATCAATCCATAGCCCCTCCCAGATATCTGTATTGTTTTTATTCTGGTTGCATTTCAGGTTCAAGTTTAGTCTTCAGTTACTTCAGAAAGACTTCGTGTTCAAGTTTTTTCACTTGGATTCTTCAAGAGTTAAGACGAGTTTGTGTTACAGTGAGCTGCTGCATTCCTCTCCCCTCCGTTTTACGGGGCTGGATTGAGACTTAAAATTCTGCCGGCACTCCCTCCCGCTTCGTGCGGCTGTAGGGCAGTTTTGTACCCCTCCCGCTTCGGCGGTGTTAGGGTCAGTCAGCTCCTCCCGCGGTTGCGGTTGCAGGATAAGCCAGATCCCCCCGCATCGGCGGGTGTGGTGTCCCTCCCCCGCTCCGCGGGGATGAGCTGGACGGATTCCCCTCCCCCACTTGTGTGGGGATGAGCTGGGTTAATTCCCCTCCCCCGTTTCGGCGGTGGTGAGCTGGGCAGAGTGTCCCTTCGTGGGTGTAATTCTCTAAGTGCTGAGTCCTGCGGATGGAGCTTTGATATCGACATACTGAGGAGTTTCCGGCAGCACATGACCACATATAGGGAGGCAAAAGTTTGCTCTCTATCTCCACCTGCTGGTAGATGGACACAACCCACCAGTCTATGGATTGATCAGCTATGATTAATGGAAAGAAAATTATCAGGTATGATTATACATAATTTTACCATCGTTGCCATTTCTTTCAAAACACTGTTATTAAAATGTGTCCCGTTATCAGAAATTATTCTAGACGGACACCCATGCCTTGGCATAATATGAGTTACCAGGCATTGTACCACTTCATGTGCTGTCTCCCTTTTACATGGAAATGCTTCTACCCACCTTGAGAAAGCATCCACCCAAACTAACAAATACCTTTTTCCCTGCACTGGAACAATCATATCAGTGAAATCCATATACCATTCTTTTGCTGGGCCTTCTGGTATTGGAAGTGTCCCAGGCGATATTTTAGGACCTCGTTTAGGTATGTTAATATTGCATACCATGCAATTCTGCACAACCTGTTGAATCAGGTTATCAATTTTTAAAGTCCAAAACCTTTGTTCAGACTGTTGTCTCATTGTTTCCTTATTCCAATGCATGGTTGCATGCCACTCAGCCAATACCTTAATCGCCTGGCTCATTGGCATACAAGGTAATCCTTCTTCTGCATTAAACCATTCACTTCCCAATTTCATACATCCTCTCTTCAACCATTTTTCACTTTCCTGTCCCTCTGGCTGCCACATTTCAATCTTATCTACATTCGTAAGTGGCCCTTCCTGTGTCTTTTATTCAACATTTTTATGCTCTTATTCAACAAATCAATCAAAGTTTAAAGCAAATGCCCATCTTACTATATAAATGAAGAGTGACTGATGTGCCGCGCATGTGCAGAACAGCGCAGCTCCTCGTCTGATGTAACTTCTGTCTTCCACAAGGGCGGGACACAGGGAAGGAAGGCTTGAAGGGAGTAGATCTGTGACTGCCAAGGAGGCAGGCAGGTGAGACTGGGGACTGCAGCACCGGTGGCCTGACCCCGGTGCCGGGCCCCCCTTGGAGGCCTGGGCCCAGGGAATTTTGTCCCCCCTGCCCCCCCTCTCGGCGGCCCTGGTAAGTGTTAAATAATGCACCGGGAGTTATCTTCTTTTTTAAAAATTTGTGCCGGTTCTACAAATAATTTTATGCATAAACCACCAATTTCTATATTACCGCATGGCCATGTGTGCTGGAGGCTTTTTTACCCGCTGCGATAAAAAGGGCCCGGGCGCGTGGGAAAAACAGCCCCCAGCACAGGGCCCTTTTACCCTCAACTAGGTAAAAGGGCCCCTTAGATTGCGAGTCCTCCGGGTTTAGGGAAGCAGTTTTTTCAACTACTACTGAAAAAGGTGTGAGCTAAATTCCTATAAATTAATAAAATACATAGGGTCCTTGTACTAAAGGGTTGGTGCATGGCAACGGGTTATCACGTGCCAATCTGGAACTATCACAGGAGTCCAGCAGTAGTCCCCACCCCCCAATGTGCACTGTTTCCGGTGCTACAGTAAATTTTTAGATTTTTGTAGTGCTGGAACTTAACTGGTTGTAATCGGGCAATGCTGCATGCTGCCCATTTACTTCTGGGTTAGTGCAGGAGCCCTTACTGCCATCTCAATGGGTGGCAGTAAGGGCTCCCCACCAAAATAACCAGCCTTGTACCCACTGCAGCAAAAAGGGGCCTCAGTGCATGCCAAAAACATGTGCTGATGCTAGCACAGACCCCCTTTTACCGCAGCTTAGTAAAAGGACTCTATAAATATGTAGTATCAATATATATAAAAGGTGAGTGTCGTACTCATTCGCAAATGCGCAGTAGAGACCTCTGCCCCGCCCCCGCGTCAATACGTGATGACGGGGGCGGAACAGAGAGGGTCTGTACTGCTTATTTCTGAGGGAGGGACACCGCCGTCTTTAACGCTCCCCCCACCTGAGTCGCCGCCGCCACCCACCTTCTACCCGGTCGGGCCCTCGCTCCACTATTGAAACAGTAAGGATCATGGAACGCAGCACTGAGCTCTGCTGAGCTGCCGACATCGCCCTTCCTTCTTCTTCTCTTCCTCTGTCCCGCCCTCGACGACGTTACGTTACACGAGGGCGGGACAGGCAGAGAAGAAAAAGGAAGGCCGACGTCGGCAGCTCAGCAGAGCTCAGTGCTGCGTTCCCGGACCCTCGCTGTTTCAATAGCGGAGCGAGGGCCCGGCCGGGTGGAAGGTGGGTGGTGACGGCTCGGTGGGGGGGCGCGAACTCGGAGGGGGAGGGGCAGCGGCGAACTCGGCGGCGGGGGCGGGCATTTCAACCCCCCCCCCCCCCCCTTCCTATAATAGCCCGTTTTTACGGGCTCAAAGGCTAGTATATTCAGATTTGTGAGCTGGCCTGCAAGTTGTTCTTTAGTCCACTAAGTGGCAGCAGTATACATTGCAGGAAACTAAATAGGACGATCTGTTGCTGGATACCAGTAATAATGCACAGATATTCTATTTCCATGTATTGCTCTAGGGCATCAATGAATTACGATTAAGTAAGCCTGGAACAGTGTACATAGAAAGTTCATTTTCTTAATGCTTGCCCCTATAAATTGGTTAATCTTATATAGTTCCACCAGCCTCTTATTTTTGCTACTCCAGACTATCACAGCTACCTCTTGGAAGTTTTCATAACAGCTTGGCATTTCAGTTCTAGCAACATGCTTTCCTGTGAATTGCATGTAGTCTGCTGTGTTGGTTACATTGTTTTACATTATCACATGTTTTCAATTTAGATATTTCCATCAAACAAGATACTTTTATGTTTATATATATATATATATATATATATATATATATACAGTGCAATCTGCTTAAGTGCAAGGGTCTGGGACCAAAGAAATGCATGCAGTTAACCGGAGCGTGCACTTAACCGTTGTGACCCAAAGAAGCTTGACATCTGATAAACATATGTACAGAGAGATCCTTTATTTCTCCTATGGTAGTTAACTCTTACCGCTTTTTTTGGCCAAGATTAAATGCATTGTCTATGCCACTGCTCTTCACTGGAGCCACCGCTGGCCCCCACATCTTACACTCAGCAGTGCCTGAGGTTTCCTGCCTCTCATCCTCAATAGAGACTTCTCCCATGTTCTCTGGAAGCTTGACCTGCTGCTGCCTCCAGAACTACTGTTCTCTTTTCTTGTGACGAGTTTGAACTGTGATGCCTGAAAGTCCATATTCTCATGAGGTTCTGAGAAAAGAGCAGGAGCTGGGGCATGACGTGGCTCAAACTTGCTAGAAGAAAGCACTTAGAGGTCCTTTTACTAAGGTGCACTGAAAAATGGCCTGCCCTAGTGTAGACGCAGGTTTGGGGCGTGCACAGATTCATTTTTCAGCGCGCCTGTAAAAACTGCCTTTTTTTAAATTTTTGCCGAAAATGGACATGCGGCAAAATCAAAATTGGCGCACATCCATTTTGGGTCTCAGACCTTACCGCCAGCCATTGACTTAGCAGTAAGGACTAACACGTTAACCGGGTGGTAATGACCTAAGTGTGTAGAAAGCCACTTGACACGCGTCTGCTACGCACGTTCGAAAAACTTTTTCAGACGTGTGTAGCAGACGCACATGAAAAATGAAATTACTTCAAGGACCCCATGGTAGCCGAGAGGTAAATCGGTGGGCGCACGTAGGCGCCTATGCAGCTTAGTAAAAGGGCCCCTTAGAGAAGCAGTGTCAGCATTAAGTTTCCCGGGAGATTATAGAGGAATTAGGGCTGTTTGGAGGGGCTGGGATAGAGGCTAACTAATGGAAAAAGGTAGATGAGCGTTGAAACTAGCTGGGATGGGGTTAGGGAAGTTTGTGCTTGTACTGGTGTAAATGTGTGTTGGAGAGAGTACATAGGAGAGCAGACTTTGATTTAGGTACAGTGAAATCTCGGTTTTTGTTTACGTCGGTTTTCGTCGGTTTCGGATTTTGTTGATTTTGTTCAACTAGAAATTTGTCTCGGTTTTCGTCGGTTCCCTTGGATTTTGTCGAAAAAAGAAGGACGTCCATCTCCCAATTTGTATCGGAAGATGGACGTCCTTCTCCCGATTTTGGGCATCCTCATTAATTGCCTCGGTTTTCATCAGTTTCGGATTTCGCCAATTGTTTTCGGACGGGTTATCAACGAAAACCGAGGTTTCACTGTATGTGCATTCCTCTGGACTGGACCCCTGCCCTTTCATCCAGGTTATTGGCCACTTTTTCTATAGCTGTCCTGGCTCACACACTGAATTTCTATTACCAAAATCTCCCCCATTTGAAAAATATTGAGGAGCACTGGTCTAAGCTTTTGACTGAGATTAAGAAACCTGAATAATTTGGAGGGTAATACCCTGCCAGCAAATCCCACTGGAGACACAAAACTTGAACATTGGCCAAACCCTAGGGGAACTGAACCTCCTTGGGGAAAAGTTCATTCTTAACACCGGTGTACGTCTTTTGAAACTAAAAGGCTTATCATTGAGCTTCCCGCCCTGAGAATAATAGCCTGTAGGATTTTCTTGTATTGTGGCATCCTATAAACTTCCTCCCCTGTGAAATGACAGTGCTCAAGAGATGCCTTTTATGGACATCAGATGCAGGTTAATACAATGAAACCCACACAAAGATCTGTATTTGTGGCTCATGCTGTGAGTCAGAGTTAAATGAGCATCCGCTGACTGAGCATTAAATTAAGTAACCTAGAGCCAACTATACTAAGCATTTTCCCCACAGACGCAGTAGACTTCTAGCTAGATGTGGCAGCAGCCATTTTGAAGGGGAAACTGCAATGGGCAAGAGCAAGTAGGCATGACTCCTGCCCTTTCTACTGCTAGGTCCCAAGAAGCAAGAAGTATGGCAATATTTATGTACTTATGTTCTTATTCTATAATCCTGCACCCAAATACATAGTAACATAGTAAATGACGGCAGATAAAGACCTGTACGGTCCATCCAGTCTGCCCAACAAGACAAACTCATTTTACATGGTGATACTTTATATGTATACCCGTAAAAGTCTGCCCAGCACTGTTCTTGAACTTTCCATATCAATTCAGTTACGATCAGGGTGTAGATCGTAGAAGTCTGCCCAGAACCAGTTTTGCTTCCTAATTACCGGCGTCGTCACCCAATCTCCTCTAAGATTCAGTAGATTCATTCCTTCTAAACAGGATTCCTTTATGTTTATCCCATGAATGGAGGAGTGGCCTAGTGGTTAGGGTGGTGGACTCTGGTCCTGAGGAACTGAGTTCAATTCCCACTTTAGGCACAGGCAGCTCCTTGTGACTCTGGGTAAGTCACTTAACCCTCCATTGCCCCAGGTACAAATAAGTACCTGTATATAATACGTAAGCCGCATTGAGCCTGCCATGAGTGGGAAAGCACAGGGTACAAATGTAAAAAAAAAAATTCTGCATACCATTTATAGAATTTGGGGGTAAGGGTTTAGTATTTCCCTACAGATCTAGATTCCTTAAAATTAACTTCAGCGGTATCCGTGTCTAAGGTGTGAGTCTCTTTTACTCGTCCATTCACGTATCACCAACTCTTCTTTTCTTCATCTTTTTTTTAATATTAGCCATCCATTTTCCACACCCTCACTCTGAGACTTGAAAACAAGGTGGTCACAAATCTGCTTACCATTCACTCTACAATTTAAGGATTGTGGTCAGACTTCAGAGGAAACAAGCTTTAGGATACTCGTTACCCCAGCAGCCAGTTTTAAACAGCAAGGAACTGGCTTGAGTTTAAATTCTTTCAGCCAAACACACTCACTCTCTCTCTCTCTCTCTCTCTCTCTCTCTCTCTCTTTGATAAAGAAGCTCACTGGGATTTTACAGTTTAAATTCCTCTCAGATTCTGTGCTTTTCTCAGCAGGAGCTTGAATTTCAAGTCTCAGATTTCCTTGCAAAAGCTCAGCGCTGTCCCAGCCACCTTTTTTGTCATGGAAGTGATTTCCATCTCATTTTTCAGCTTTCCCTGTATATGGGGTGGCTTTTACTGCTTTAGCTACCTAACCTGTCCCTTTTACAAGACCCTATTTCTCAGGTCTCAAGATGATTTCTTTATCCAAATTTATCACAATCTCTGGGTAAAGGCGACTAAAGTCACCAGATACAAAAATTGAGGTTTTAATAAGTTCTGTTAGAACAAACAATTTGTAATACAACAGTCCAAACCCCATCCTTTTACGTGCAAAAAATAAAAGGTTACAGAAGTTCAAACATGTAACCTTTTTAGACTACTTATGGAACCATGACCTGAAAAATTGTCCATTCTCAATATTGGGGATCTGCTACTTTAGTCACCTTTTCTCAGAAAGACAGTCACATTTGTCCAAATGGTGGTGGGGGGTGGGGTATAGGAATAGATAGATAGATAGATAGATAGATAATGGTGGTATATCAGGAATAAATAACCATAAAGATTATTTTCTCATATGACTGTAACAGTATATCAGAAATTGTTCTGAATCATTTAAGGATCTTATTTGTCCCATCAAGTTTCTCTTAGTTTCCCAATGAGCAGCTAATTCCCATGCCCTGCTCAATGTCTTAAAATTAATATATTCAAACTCTCACCAGCACAACATACTTTTCCTTTTAAAGCTCTTTCACTGAATTTAAAATAGTTTGGGGGTGATTTCTGAAGAATGATTCCCAACAGCAGAGTGGTTTCCTGCATTTGGTCTCATTCCCCCCCCCCCCCCCCCCCCCCCAAGATCAATTGAACAAATAATAGATTTCCTCAGAAATTACTTGCTGCCCCTCCCATCAAGTGGAGGTTGCTTGGTAACTGTACCATGTGACCTCCAAGTGAGCACAGCACCAGTGTTGCCAGGTGGGCGGTTTTCCGCGACCCGCCGCAGGAAATTTTTGCCCGCGGCGGGTTGCGTTTTTTTGGGCTTCTTTTTTTTCTTTTCCGTGGTTTTCAGGCGGTTTTTTCGGCCGCGGGGCGGGGTTAGTGATGTTTTGGGCGGGGTTAGTGACGTTCTGGACGGGGCCGGTGACGGGGAGGCGGGGCCGGTGACGGGGAGGCGGGGCCGATGACGGCAGGGGCGGGGTTGATGACGGCGGGGGCGGGGGTGATGACGCGGGGGGGGGGGGTGTCAGGGGCGGGGTTTGAGTTTGGGCGGGTTTTGGGCTGTTTTTAGGCTGGATTGGGTGGGAAAAAAATTTTCCACCTGGCAACCTTGCACAGCACAAGCCTCAAGGGAGGCACATGCACCCCATTCCTGCCTCATATGTGTCCTCCATCTGCCTCATATATCAGACAGCCTTAGGTGTGCAGATCGGGCAATTGCCCTGGGCTTCTATGCTACAGGGAGGCCCAGGCCTCCTTGAAGCTGAATTAGATACAGCCAGCTGCAGGGTTTTGTGGCACCCTCCCAAATTTCTGTCCTGAGCCCCAGTCTGTACAACACAAGCCCTGATTCTGCACCCCATAAATAGACTCGTACTTCCTGTCCACTGCATGGAATTTCCTGAAGTTCCCAAAACACAGCAGTATCAACAAGAGTCTTCTATAAACTCCCTGGCGTTTGCTCTCTCCATTAATGGCTCTGGGGCAAGGGCATAGCCAGACAGCAGATTTTGGGTGGGCCTAGGCAAGAAGTGGGTGGGCACCAAATGTTCTCTCCCCCCCCCCCCCGCCCCCCACGCCAAAAAAAATGTCTCAGCTGGTGGGAAAATGCTTCTCTCCAGCTTGGTAGTCTGCAGCAGGCATGGGCTGAAAACTGAGCATGCGCAGGTGCCGGTATCTTGAAGAGTAGCGTTTTCGTTACCATCAGGGAGAAGTCTTCAGCTGGCAGAGCGTGGGATCCCTACCAGCTACCACTAAACATGTGCTACTGTTGGGTGGGCCTGAACCCTAAGTGGGTGGGTCCCGGCCCACCCGTGGCTACGCCACTGCTCTGGGGCCCTTTTACAAAGGCACGTAAGGACCTACGCACATGCAGTGTGCATCAAATTGGCATTATAACCCGGCTAGCGCATGCACCTGGCGGTAATTCTGAGTTTAGTGCATACTGAAAACAGGTGGTAGAAAATAATTTTCTACCGCAGGGCGTTCCCGGCGGTAATAGTTTGGTCATGTCTACAATGTAGTCCGGTGACATGCCTAACAGTATTTTGAAGATGATTGTGCTGGTTTTGAAGAATAGTTTGGCCTTGATCAGGAGCCAATGTAGCATTATCTCGCTACTGTGTTTTGGACGGTCTGCAACGATCGTAATAGGTTTTATTTGCAGCCTACATATGCTGCATTACAGTAGTCTAGTTGGGACAATATCAGCATCTGTAGTATAAGACAGAATGACTGTCTGGGGAAATAGTTTCTGATTCTTCTCGGTTTCCATAGTGTTTTGAAGCTTTTTAACGTGATTGCAGCAATTGTCAGATGTTTGTCAAGAATGATTCCTAGTATTTTTATTTGTGTTTTGATTGTGTAAGATTGTTGATCTGTTATGAGGTTTTGGTAAGAAGTGGGATTGTGCTGGATGGATAAAACCAGGAGTTTGGTTTTGGCTCCATTCAGTTTAATTTTGACAGTAGTGGCCCAATTTTCCATCAGGTTGAGTTGTTTTTTGGCTTTACCCAGTATCTCTGTGATGCTGTTGTTGAAAGGTATGTAGGATGGTTACATTGTCTGCATGTATAAATGGGTTTAAACCAATTTTTTTCCAGTTTCTTACCAAGTGGAGTCATCAGGACATTGAATAATATTGGTGATATCAGGGAACCCTGAGGGACCCCACATTCAGGGATCCAGGAGGCTGAAAATTCATTGGACATCTTGACAAGGTAGGATCTAGTTCTTAGAAAACTGTTGGACCAGGCTGCTACTGCTCCAGTTACTCCTATGTTGTCAAGCAGGGTCATTAATAATGTGTGATCTACTAGGTTGAAGTCACTTGACATATCGAATTGTAGTAATCCTGTCCCTTGCCCCTGGGGAGGGGAAAACACTTCAGCCCTAGGGGCTGGAAATAAGAGAGACAATCAGACTTAGATATAGGCGCAACCAGTAAAATTCTTTATTGGTATCTCACTAAGCCAATACAAAATAATTGTTCTTTCTGGAGCAAGTTGTCACACAGAAAAGCCAGGTGCAAAGACTGAATAGCAAAACTGCTCAGCAAAAACTTCCTTAGCCATCACATATATACTGTTGTAAGTTTTGTTTCTCCTAAATCATGTGATTTCTCCTAAACTAACGTGATCATATATGGATTTTCCTGTTTCCTTCCATCACACAATATAGTAATATACAAAAATGGCAAATTTCCTGTATTCTACCATCCTCTCCTACTTGTGTTCACATGCACACTTTGTGGTAATTGGCTAATTCCTGATCAGTAAAGTGTGCTCACAGCGTGCAAAAACCATGTAGCAAGCAAGTAGGTGTTATAAAACACCTGGTGTCCTTCTATCTGACAGGAACAACTCCTTCTTTGGAGGGTCCTCAGTCTCTCATCACCACCAAGGTTATATCCAATTGTATCTACCATATATGGGCCACATAGCCTCAGTTCCTCCTGTCACCTTGACATGTACCGTGTACTTTTCATTTCCTGAGAAAGCACTGTAACTTACATGCAGCTGCAGGAATAAAAAAAAAATATGCTGAAGACAGCAAGGCTAGAAAATCTGAGGACTAGCAGGGCCATATTACAAGCCTAGTATAGGAAGGAATATACATAGTATAGACTGGCCTTGGCTTATTATTCTTTTGAATTTTGTGATCAGAGTGGTTATGACTGTTTCAGTGCTATAGCATGGTCTGAAGCCTGATTGAGAGCTGTGAAGGACTGAGTAGTGTGTTAGGTATTCCATTCATTGTTGTGCTACTAGTCCATTGTTTTTGTCAGCAGTAGTATTGATGCTACTGGTCTGTAATTAATGAGTTCACTGATCTTTCTGCTGGCGTCTTTATTTATTTATTTATTGCATTTGTATCCCACATTTTCCCATCTCTTTGCAGGTTCAGTGTGGCTTACAATACATCATGGATAGTGGAAATGAAAAGAGGGTAAACATTTAGTATTACAGAAAGAATTTGGGTTGAATGGTAAAGGAATAGATGATAATGCTGAAACAGAAGGCATTATTAACATTTCTAGATATATGTGGGAGTTTCACATGTTTTGGTCTTTGTGGTATATCTTGTCGAAGAGATGGGTCTTTAGTGGTTTACGGAAGCTGGTCAGTTCATAGGTCGCTTTTAGGTTACGTGGCAATGCGTTCCAAAATTGCGTGCTCATGTAGGAAAAAGTTGATGCGTGCATTAATTTGTATTTTAGACCTTTACAGTTGGGGAAATGAAGATTAAGGAATGTGTGGGAAGATTTTTTGGCGTTCCTGGATGGTAGGTCTATCAGGTCTGACATGTAGGTTGGGACATCGCCTTGGATGATTTTATGTACTAGGGTACATACTTTGAACGTGATGCGTTTTTGAGTGGGAGCCAGTGCAGCTTCTCTCATAAGGGTTTTGCACTTTCGTATTTTGATTTTCCAAATATGAGTCTTTAGGGATTGGATTGAGTATGATGTTGCCCTTGTCAGAAGGGAAATAGCCTTTCGGGAACATGTATTCTATGTGTTCAGTTAAGCGTTTGATAAATCAATCTGTTGGGTTTTCCATCATGTAGTTTGGACAGCTGTCTAGTAGGAAATTGGTGTGTGCATATTTTGTCAGTAGTGCTTTAACTGAGCTGATTGTTGGTATCTTAAAGGAGGACCAGATTCTGTCTGCCTTGATGTGGTCTTCATTGATTTCACATTTGTGTAGGAAATCTATGAATGTTGTTTGTGTTGCAGCTAGGTTTGATCTTATTTTTATTATTTTTTCTTTAAAATATTGTACGAGCTTGTCTGCTGTTGGTGGTTTTTCATTTGAGATTAGCAAAGCTTGTGTGCTCTACGTTTTTCATTAGTTGATATTTTTTTTTTTTCATGTTTATCTCTTCTGGGCACACGGTGTATGCAATAGTATTTCGCTTTGGTTCTTTTTATGGTGTGTTTGTACTTGATTAGGGCTTTCCTCCATGTGGTTGTGTTGATGTCTGATTTGTTTTTGGACCATTTGTTTTCCAGTTTCCTGCACAGTTTTTTCATCCGTAATAGTTCCTCATTGAACCAGGGACACGGTTGTTGTTTCCTCATAGTTTTCATTTTGAGTGGTGCTATTTTGTTTAGTGTGTTTCTACTTAGCTCGTCCCAGTTTCTCATGAAATGAATGTTAGTGGGTATTGTTTGTTTGGTCATTCATCGCTGTTGACCAGAAGCTATAGTTGTCCACTTTTCCTGTGGTTAGGGCAGTGTGTGGTGTCCTCATGTGGAAGAACATGATAGAGTGGGCCCCTGGGTAGCAGGTCATTAGGGGAAGTGACTGGAAGACCCAGGAGCAGCTCAGAGGGTATATAAGGGAAGCCCTGGGGAAAGGATCCTGTCTCTGGTTCTGCCTCTTGATAAAGTAACCAGCTCTGGATGTGGAAGTTAGGTGTTACTGTCAGTTCCCCTGTCAGATGACCCATTTCAAGAGAAGGGGAAGTTCTGTAGCATTGTAACCAGTGGATAGATTACCTGGACAATAAGATGTTATATTGCTTCAACCAACTGAGGAGTCCGAACTCGGTGGATTGGGGAGTCCGTCTGTAACCATGGCTTGGGTGGAATTGCAGTCTACTCTTGATTGATAGCGAGACCTTCGGGGTGGCAGCCTACAGGGAGTATGCAGTTACTGGAAGCCTGGCACAAGTATTGAAGTATATTGGGACAGGCACAAGGGTTAAGCACTTATGTTAACCCAGAAATTGTGTTATTGCTTACGATCATCTGGAAAGCAATATGAATTATAATTGAACCGAATAAAGACCAATACAGTGGAAACCATCAGTTAAGAGTTAATAAACGTTCCAGTTCTTTTAATCCTCTGAGTGTCGTATGGTTCCTGAGTGAATGAGCTGACGGGACCAGCGTGCGTAAGTGATAAAAACTTACTCACTCTCGAGCCCCTTCTAACCCTGTATAGTAGGACCGGGTTACACTCAGTTCTCTGTTTCTGTTCTCTTTCCATTGAAGTGTGAAGGTGAGTTTGTTATCATACTAGGATGCCTTAGGTAGGTTGTCCCATAGGTGGTGGCTGGTCTGGCCTTATGACAGAGCGATTAGTCAGTGAGAGCAAATGGGCATAACCTTGGTTCACCACAGTGACTTAATGTGCATTGATTGTTTATAAAGAGTGTGCCAACCCAGCTTAGTCTCATCTTGCCCATGTTACTTGCCCATGTTTACTGTTTGTAAATCAGGTTTTGCAGTGTGCAATCCAGATTTCAATCTGATGAAAACCATTTTTACCATAAAAGGCATAAAGAGATTGTGTGCAGTCACATGCTGCTGGTGACATCACAGGCATGCTCACTCAGGTCTCAGAGGTAGCTGGGGTTCCCAGGTACAGCTGGAGCTCACCCCATTTATTGTACGTAGAAGAAATTGCCATAGATGGTAATGTGAGATAGCATTGTAGTGAATCTGAAACTCACTTGCCTGTAACTAAGGATGCTGCAGGACTCAGTAAAAATGTTTCACTGCTTGAGAATCTTCTTGCTTTGCACTTCTGCACTGATGAGCAATTACTTCTCCAAACCCATCACAGGCTCCCAAACCACTGAATAGTTAAAAAAAATAAAATAAAGCATCAGAGAGAGAGGGGGTGAAAAAGTCAAAGAATAGCAGATGTTGACACAGTTAAAGCAACCAGGGTGGTGTAAGACCAGTTTCCTCAGCTGGAAAAGAGGAAACCGAGCGGCCTTTATTTGCTAAATATCTGCAGCTTGTGTATGGGTGTGTGTAGCATTTAAATGCGAGTATCAAACACAGCAGACTACAATTCTCTGTGTGAAAATACTGCCTGCCACTAAACCTCCAAGAGCCTGATAGGAGGGGGAAATGTGTGCTAAAAGTTAGAGCACGTTTTCTTTACATGTTAACTTTTCTTTTAAAACTCTCGTCCAGTAAACGGACAGTATACAAATGTATGAGGAGTGCAGAAAAGCACAATAAAACCAAATGTGCAGTAAAACCAAAGTAAAAAGATGCACTAAGCTTAGCACAACTTCTTAACATCAGCCAGGTGTACTAAAAATGAATGTAAAGTTCTTAAACGTACACTAACTTTACTATCATTTGAGACCCCTGAGCCAGAGAGACTTTGCCTTAGGACCCTTCACCCACCCTACAGGCCCTATATATATTTTCAGTAATAGCTCTGGGCAAGTTGCATAAGTACATATAAGTACATAAGTAATGCCACACTGGGAAAAGACCAAGGGTCCATCGAGCCCAGCATCCTGTCCACCACAGCGGCCAATCCAGGCTCACCTGGCAAGCTTCCCAAACGTACAAACATTCTATACATGTTATTCCTGGAATTGTGGATTTTTCCCAAGTCCATTTAGTAGTGGTTATGGACTTGTCCTTTAGGAAACCGTTCTAACCCCTTTTTAAACTCTGCTAAGCCTTCACCACGTTCTCCGGCAACGAATTCCAGAGTTTAACTATGCATTGGGTGAAGAAAAACTTTATCCGATTTGTTTTAAATTTACTACACTGTAGTTTCATCGCATGCCCCCTAGTCCTAGTATTTTTGGAAAGCGTGAACAGACGCTTCACATCCACCTGTTCCACTCCACTCATTATTTTATATACCTCTATCATGTCTCCCCTCAGCCGTCTCTTCTCCAAGCTGAAAAGCCCTAGCCTCCTTAGTCTTTCTTCATAGGGAAGTCGTCCCATCCCCGCTATCTATTTCGTCGCCCTTCGCTGCACCTTTTCCAATTCTACTATATCTTTCTTGAGATGCGGCGACCAGAATTGAACACAGTCGGTATTTTCCTGTCCTCAGAGACCTTCTAGTTTAAGCTGAGGCAATGTGGTGTTAAGTGACTCCCCAAAGTCGCAAAGAGTATCATTAGGATTTGAATCCTTGCTTCCCTCTTCTTAGTCCACCGTTCCATTAGCTTGCTCTTCTACTCCTCAATAGAAGGGCTCCTCTGGTCACCCCTGAATCTCCAATGGCCATTTTGAAAAGAGTTGTAGTTCAGCCGAGATCACTGCATTCAGCTATACATTTTTAAAATGGGGTCCTGTAGGGTGGGTGAGTGAATGAATAGAGGAGGGTATGCAGGTGGGCGGGGAGTCCCTCTGGCTCACCAATCCCACACTGAGATCTCCTGAGTACAGGATAGAGATAACGGTTGTCCTTTAATCTGAAAATGACCCGACACGGGCCGTGTTTCGGCATACAGATGCCTCCCTCAGGGGTCAGAATGGTTCTTGTGTGTTTAATATGGAATAATGGAAATGAACCATGAAGTTAGGGCATATTGCCCACTAGGTTTTGATTGTCCTATTAATCAAACAGAACGCCGTCTGTGAAAAAACCGCCATTCTGACCCCTGAGGCAGGCATTTGTACGCTGAAACACGGCCCGTGTCGGGTAATTTTGAGATTAAAGGACGGCCATTCTCTATCCTGAAAGCCCAGTGTTGCTATTTTTCTGTTTCAAGCCACGAGTTACTGCCATATAGGGGGAGAGATTCTGTGTATGACGCATAAAAAATAGGCGTGGAAATCAGTGCTGACTAAACGTATTCTATAAGCGGTGCCTAGATTTAGGTGTATATAGAATACTAGTGGAACCATGCCCGTTTCCTCAACAATGAAACGGGCCCTAGGAAGGCTGTCATGTAAACTTATTTTTTTCTCTCTCCCTGCCCTCCCCTCCATGTCCAACAATTCTTCCCTCCCCTCCCCTTCATGTCCAGCGATCATTCTCCTCTTCCCTGCCCTCCCATTCCTGTCCCGCGATTCTCTCCTCTGCTGTCCTCCCATCCCATCCATTCTCCTCTGTCCTGCCCTCCCTTCCTCCCTTCCTCCCTCCCCTCAATGTCCCGTGATTCTCTCCTCCCCTCGATTTGTACCTGAACATTCTCTGGCTGGCTGGCTGGCGCTGGCTTCCATTCCGTTCGTAACATCCCTCCTGACGTCAGCTCGCTTCAGCGTTCCCTTCCCTCTCACTGTTCCGCCCTCTGACGTCATTTCGCAGATAATGGGGGAAAAAAAGCGGTGTTAAGCAGTATTTCGCCGGGTTTACTTGGTCCTTTAATTTTCACGACCAAGCCTCAAAAAGGTGCCCCAATTGACCACCGGAGGGAATAGGGGATGACCTCCCCATACTCCCCCAGTGGTCAATAACCCCCTCCCACACTACAATAAAATAAAATAAAGCACTTTTTTTCCAGCCTGTATGCCAGCCTCAAATGTCATACCCAGCTCCATCACAGCAGTATGCAGGTCCCTGGAGCAGTTGTTAGTGGGTGCAGTGGACTTCAGGCAGGTGGACCCAGGCCCACCCTCCCCTACCTGTTACACTTGTGCTGCTAAATGGGAGCCCTCCAAACCGCCCCCAAAACCCACTGTACCCACATCTAGGTGCCCCCCTTCACCCATAAGGGCTATGGTAATGGTGTAGAGTTGTGGGGAATGGGTTTAGGTGGGATTTGGGGGGGTTCAGCACCCAAGGTAAGGGAGCTATGCACATGGGAGCTTTTTTGGTATTTTTAAAATATTTTTAGAAATGCCCCTAGGTTGCCCGGTTGTTGTCCTGGCATGTCAGGGGGACCAGTGCACTACAAATGCTGGCTCCTCCCACGACCAAATGCCTTGGATTTCGCCGGGTTTGAGATGGCCGGCATTTTTTTCCATTATCGCTGAAAAACAAAACCGGCGATCTCAAACCCGGCGCACTCTGGCATTTGGCCGGGCTAAACCGTATTATTGAGAAAAAAGATGGCCGGCCATCTTTTTCGATAATACGGTTCCGGCCAGCTGTTGCGCCGCCGCCAAAATACATCGCCGACGATCTATTTCGCCAGCGACGTTCAATTATGCCCCTCTATGTTTCTCGAGGGTGGTCACAAGGTAGTCATTGTTTCCTCTAAGGAGTGGCCTGCTGTGTGCAAATTCTTTTTATGTGAGCAACAAGTTTTAAAAAAACAGCAATTTTTGAGCGCCAGTATTAACAATGCATTTCTGTATATAGCACACACACACAAAAAATTTGTGAGCAGCCATATAAAATCTGTGAGCGACGTTCCTAAAATGTATGAGCGATCGCTCGTGGGCTCCACTTAGTGGGAACATTGAAGGCAATGTGGAGATTAACATTGTCGCTGGTTCTCCTCCCATTAGCCTGTGCTGCTGCCAGGGAACCACTGTGCGTGGTAATTTGCTCTGTGTTATACCTCCTTCCGTGGTACGTTTGGAAATTGCAGCCACATAAACAAATGCAACAAAAGTCTGCTGACAAATTGCACACAACTGAATTTTTGTTCAGGTGGAGAAAAAGACTTCAGCAAGTCAACGCTAAAATTGCAACACAGCACATCACTGGGCCTTTTTCTTCTTGAAACCGTTATTGCGGAATTTTACTACTACTACTACTTAACATTTCTAGAGCGCTACTAGGGTTACGCAGCGCTGTACAAATTAACAAATAAGGACAGTCCCTGCTCAGACGAGCTTACAATCTAAAGGACGAAATGTCAAGTTGGGGTAGTTTAGATTTCCTGAGAAAAGGTGTAGTGATTAGGTGCCGAAGGCGACATTGAAGAGGTGGGCTTTGAGCAATGATTGGAAGATGGGTAGGGAGGGGGCCCGGCGTATGGGCTCAGGGAGTTTGTTCCAAGCATGGGGTGAAGCGAGGCAGAAAGGGCGAAGCCTAGAGTTGGCGGTGGTGGAGAAGGGTACTGAAAGGAGGGATTTGTCAAGAGAGCGGAGGATACGGGTGGGGACATAAGGGGAGATGAGAGTAGAGAGATAAGGAGGGGCTGCAGATCGAGTGCATTTGTAGGTGAGTAGGAGAAGCTTGAACTGTATGCGGTATCTGATCGGAAGCCAGTGAAGTGACTTGAGGAGAGGGGTGATATGAGTATATCGGTTGAGGCGGAAGATAAGACGTACGGCCGAGTTCTGGATGGACTGAAGGGGGGATAGATGGCTAAGTGGGAGGCCGGTGAGGAGTAGGTTGCAGTAGTCAAGGCGAGAGGTAATGAGAGAGTGGATGAGAGTTCGAGTGGTGTGCTCGGAGAGGAGGGGGCGAATTTTGCTAATGTTATAGAGGAAGAAGCGACAGGTCTTGGCTATCTGCTGGATATGCGCAGAGAAGGAGAGGGAGGAGTCGAAGATGACACCAAGGTTGCGGGCAGATGAGACAGGGACGATGAGGGTGTTATCAATTGAGATAGAGAGTGAAGGGAGAGGAGAAGTGAGTTTGGGTGGGAACACAATAAGTTCCGTCTTTGGGGCCGAAACTTCAGTTGCCGAATTTAAATGTGGGTAGAAACATTTCTTCGCACTAGCGTTTCCTAGTTGATGAGTTGTAGCTGGTGAGTGTTGGACTTCTCACGAGCAGTCCTGTGTTTTCTGAAATTTCCCCAACTCTGTTCTCCTAATTTTATGCCTCTGTTTTCTTCTTTAATTGATTTTGCCTTATTTGCAATTCTCTATGAATTGTAGTTTTTATGAAAGATTAGGACCCTGTTTACTAAGCAGCGTTATAGGAGCATTAACATTTTTAACGTGTGTTAACCCTATCAGGGGCATTTTCGAAAGAGAAGGGCGCCCATCTTCCAACACAAATCGGGAGATGGGCGTCCTTCTCTCAGGGTCATCCAAATTGGCATAATCAAAAGCTGATTTTGGGCATCCTCAACTGCTTTCTGTTGCAGGGACGATCAAAGTTCCCGGGGGTGTGTAGGTAGTGTATCGAAGGCGGGACGGGGGCGTGGTTAACAGATGGGCGTCCCTGGCCGATAATGGAATAAAGAAGGGTGACCCTGATGAGCATGTGGCCAACTTTACATTTTTTTTCAGCCTCTGTGCCAGCCTCAAATGTCATAACCAGCTCCATCACAGCAGTATGCAGGTCCCTGAAGCAGTAAGGTACGGGAGCTATGCTCCTGGGAGCAATTTCTGAAGTCCACTGCAGTGCCCCCTAGGGTGCCCGGTTGGTGTCCTGGCATGTAAGGGGGACCAGTGCACTATGAATGCTGGCTTCTCCCACGACCAAATGCCTTGGATTTGGTCATTCTTGAGATGGGCATCCTTGGTTTCCATTATCGCTGAAAACCGGGGACAACCATCTCTAAGGACGACCTAAATGTTGCGATTTGGGCGTCCCCTACCCTATTATCGAAATGAAAGATGGACGCCCTTTCGATAATATGGGTTGCCCCACCCCTTCGTGGCGCTGACCTTAGAGATGGGTGCCCTTAGAGATGGTCATCCCCGTTCGATTATCCCCCTCCACATGTGCCTACAATATCCCTATAGGAGCTAAGTGTAGGTGCGCTAAAAACACTAACGCACCTTAGTAAACAGGGTCCTAAATAAACATAAACTCTATTTTCTATCTCATGTCTCTCTTCTTAACATGATCTCTAAGATCCCTTTTCCAAAAAAAAAAAAAAAAATGAACAAATTAACTGGGCATGCAAACTTTAGAAGATGACTTTTCATAATGTACATCACAAATGTATATAATGTCCAGGGCTTTTTTTGAGGGGGTACTTGGGGGTACTGAGTACCGGCACCTTTTCCATTGTCTGCTAAAACTGACCCATGGTCCCCAAGTTTTAATGAAAGAGCTCAAGCTCTACACACCAATTCTGCCTTGTCATAGGTTCTGTGACTGGTTGCAGGGGGCCTGGCCATTGTGGGGTGGGTCCCTCAGTGATCACCCCACCCCTGAAGGGTGGCCTGGCATTTGAGTACTGGCACCTTTTTTGCTAGAAAAAACACACTGATAATGTCACATAATTACCACTGCATTTCAGAAATGTTCTAGTTCTTTCCACAATCTGCTCTCGAACTGCCACAAGAAATGAGTCTGATCTTGTGAACTAAATATTTGCCTCACAGTGACCTTAACTAAGCATCACCTCCCAAGCTAACAGCTGAAAGCTTTTAAGAGGTTGTCACAGGGGTAGAGGAGATGGAAAGAGAAGGGACAGAGATGTGTAAGCATGCTTGGGAAAGCATCAGACGAGGGAACTCTGAGGAGGAGAGAAGTGGAAATATCATTTTTACTGATGGAAAGTTACTTTCAGCAAAGTATAATTAACAAATGAATTGATTTCTGATCCTGTAAAGGGCTGCAAAAGTATATTAATCTTACAGAAGATCATAAACCTACAGTATATAGAGAGAGAGGTTTTTTTCTATCTTGAGCCTGGCAGGTGTCCCAAATACAATATACATTTTGATTCCCACTTCAGGCACAGGCAGCTCCTTGTGACTCTGGGCAAGTCACTTAACCCTCCATTGCCCCATGTAAGCCGCATTGAGCCTGCCATGAGTGGGAAAGCGCAGGGTACAAATGTAACAAAAATAAAATAGATACTATTGGAGATTCTACATGGAATGTTGCTACTATTGGAGATTCTACATGGAATGTTGCTATTCCACTAGCAACATTCCATGTAGAAGGCTGCACAGGCTTCTGTTTCTGTGAGTCTGACGTGCAGGACGTCAGACTCACAGAAGCAGAAGCCTGCGCAGCCACATTGGTGATCTGCAAGGGCCGACTTCTACATGGAATGTTGCTACTATTGGAGATTCTAACATGGAATGTTGCTATTCCACTAGCAACATTCCATGTAGAAGGCTGCGCAGGCTTCTGTTTCTGTGAGTCTGACGTCCTGCACGTATGTGCAGGACGTCAGACTCACAGAAGCAGAAGCCTGCGCGGCCAACATTGGTGATCTGCAAGGGCCGACTTCTACATGGAATGTTGCTAGTGGAATAGCAACATTCCATGTAGAATCTCAAACAGTAGCAACAGTGGAGGAGTGGCCTAGTGGTTAGGGTGGTGGACTTTGGTCCTGAGGAACTGAGTTCGATTCCCACTTCAGGCACAGGCAGCTTCTTGTGACTCTGGGCAAGTCACCTAACCCTCCATTTCCCCATGTAAGCCGCATTGAGCCTGCCATGAGTGGGAAAGTGCGGGGTACAAATGTAACAAAAATAAATAAACTTATTATACTTTCTTATTGCAAAGTTTTTGCTTCTGTGTTTGTAACTGTTTAATGTGATGAGTACTGAAATCTTCCTAGCTCTTTAGCACAAAGCAAAAAAAAAAAAAAAAAAAAGCAACCCTTGGATAGGGTGACTGTAACCAGCATTGGCAAGAGGGCTGGCTCCAGGCTAACCACCATCCTGCACAAAACCTGAAATTAACACCCCCCCCCCCCCCCCCACACCCTTTGGTAGTGGCAGCCCCAGCACAGTGCCCCTTCCTTGGCTAATGGTGAGAGGCGAGCACAGCACTCCCCCCCCCCCCCCCCCCCCCCCCGAATCTCCTCCTCTATACCCAACTCACCATTATCCACTTTCAAACCTTCCCTCCACCTCCCTGCATTATATTGAAGGTCACCTGGGGGGGGGAGGGGACACCCCCTTCTTCATGGTGTCCTGTGTGCCTGCACATAGGCCTCAATCATACCCCCAAAACTGGGCTGACTGATGTACAAAGTGTCTGAATCCTTGAGAAACTCTGTATTAAGGCAGACAAAGACCTTTTTGTCCTACGGAATATTTTCTGCTGCCGTTTTGCTGTGGTTATTTCTGAAAGGGCCCTGCTGCCAATGCTGAACCTGCCTTATCACAAGGTTTTCCCAGTTCTGTGACACACCAGGAAAAAGATCTTTGCTGAATCAGGCCCTTCCCTGTTTTGGATGTTGTCATGGACACACTGATTATGGGGAAAAGGACATTTCTTTAACTAAACCAGTGTTTCAACTCTCACAGCAGTCTCTCTCCTTTTTGGAAGGGCTTGAAGTTTGCTCAGAAAAAGGAAGTGTCCTTGGTACTGTCAGCCATAGTCTGTGTGGTCTCTGCAAGACCCAGGTTCAAAGGTCATGAAGATAAAAGGGAACCAGTCACTCACTTCACTTTACAACAATAGCCTTGCAACATTGCACTTTTTAGCTTGACCAAAAATAGCTATACTGGAGGATATGAATCCACAGGAAATGTGTTGTTTATTTTGTTACAACACAAAAAAACCTTCCTTTCATAACCACAGGAGTGTTCTACTTATCAGATGTCTCTAGACTGACTGATGTTTAGTAACTTAGGGGTCCTTTTACTAAGATGCACCGAAAAATGGCCAGGCACGAGTTTTGGGCACGCACAGAATCATTTTTCAGCGCACTTGCAAAAAAAAAAATGGCTTTTTAAAATTTTTTGCCGAAAATGGACATGCGGCAAAATGAAAATTGCCACGCGTCCATTTTGGGTCTGAGACCTTACCACCAGCCATTGACTTAGCGGTAAAGTCTCAGGCGGTAACCGGGCGGTAATGACCCAAGCGTGTCAAATGCCACTTGGTGCGCGCCCAATACGCTCGTCCGAAAATAAAAATTATTTTTCAGGCGAGCGCCAAAAATGAAATTACCGCAAGAGCCATATGGTAGCTGGGCAGTATCTCCATTTTGGCGCACGGGTGCACGTGGACGCTTAGTTGGCTTAGTAAAAGGGCCTGCTAAGTTCCAATGTTCACTGGCACTTATGCAGGTAGGAGTAGCCTCCTACCCAGATAAGCGTTGCTTACCAGGCCAATGCCCACATTTTCAGCAGCATTATCTGGTTAATGCCATTAAAAATATTTACTGACCACGCTGATGCTATCCAGATAGTGCCAGGGCATAACAACATAGGCTTTGCTATACTGGGATAGACCAAAGGTCTATCAAACCCAGTATCCTGTTTCCAACAGTGACCAATCCAGCTCACAATTACCTGTCTGAGGATGGAGTTAGAAATTATCCAGGTGCCACCAATATTCAGTACTAGGGGTACCATGTGGCTCCAGAAAAAGAAGGACAGATTGATCCACTCCGGGTTTTGCTTCCTTTGAAAAAGTTTTTTTTTAATATAGTGTACACATACTATCATCATAAACAAACTTAATGTAACATAGTAACATAGTAGATGACGGCAGAAAAAGACCTGCACGGTCCATCCAGTCTGCCCAACAAGATGAACTCATGTGTATACCTTACCTTGATTTGTACCTGTCTTTTTCTGGGCACAGACCGTATAAGCCTGCCCAGCACTATTCCCCGCCTCCCAACCACCAGCCCCGCCTCCCACCACCGGATCTGGCACAGACCGTATACGTCTGCCCACCAGTATCTTCGCCTCCCAACCACCAACCCCTCTTCCCCCCACCGGCTGCGCCACCCAATTTTGGCTAAGCTTCTGTGGATCCATTCCTTCTGCACAGGATTCCTTTATGTATATCCCACGCATGTTTGAATTCCGTTACCGTTTTCATCTCCACCACCTCCGCGGGAGGGCATTCCAAGCATCCATCACTCTCTGAAAAAATACTTCCTGACATCTTTTTTGAGTCTGCCCCCCTTCAATCTCATTTCATGTCCTCTCGTTCTACCGCTTTCCCATCTCCGGAAAAGATTTGTTTGCGGATTAATACCTTTCAAATATTTGAACGTCTGTATCATTTCACCCCTGTTCCTCCTTTCCTCCAGCGTATACATGTTCAGGTCAGCAAGTCTCTCATACGTCTTGGAACTCAAATCCCATACCATTCTCGTGTCTAAGGAACTCACTCATTCAAGCCTTTCACTTCCTCATACAACCCTTAGCCTCTATGAACACTGAATTCTCTGTATATATTTTTACAAATACCATCAGTGTATCCCAACTCCCATCAACATATTCAAATTATTTCCATTCAAATCCATTTATCGACCACAGCTAAAATGCAATCAGCTGCTGTGTTTCTGTTGATGTCGTAAGGTAGCTCTCTTCAAGCTGTGCTGAGCCGTCGAGCCAGCCTACTATGACATTTAATGAACAGAGGCCTTTGCTTGATACAAAACTTGTTTCTCCTAAAACAGCTTCAATGAGATATGGACTATAAGAGATATATTGCCTTGAGAAGATCAAAACTGGGTTTGATAAACGGACCTGTGGTCGATAAATGGATTTGAGCGGAAATAATTTGAATATGTTGATGGGAGTTGGGATACACTGATGGTATTTGTAAAAAAATATATACAGAGAATTCAGTGTTCATATAGGCTAAGGGTTGTATGAGGAAGTGAAAGGCTTGAATGAGTGAGTTCCTTAGACATTAAGTTTGTTTATGATGAAAGTATGTGTACATTATATTTGAAAAAAAACTTTTGTTAGAGTTAAAAGGTGTATTTGTGTATTTTGATGTGCAGGATTTGTACTCTATTTGAAACAATTTTCCCCAGGTGTAGTAGATTTGTTTCTTTTTCTGGAGCCATATGGTAACCCTATTCAGTACCATTGTCCGAGTAACTATCTGGGTAATTTAGGACTCCCTTACAACAAATTAGTTGGCCTAATTTACCCGAATAGTTAACCAGGAACCAGTGCTGAATATTAGTGATACCCAGATAACTTCTGACAGCTAGCTGATACGTGGATAGTTATCATTGGTATCCAGTGCTGAGTATCCCAGTTAAACTTTAAATACTGCAGCTTGCATTTAAAAGCATTATGTCGACTATAGGATCTGTATATGGATGAATACTTCTTTTAATCACAGACAACATTCAGCGAATCCTGGACTGCCAAAAGCCTGAGTAAAAAAATACATTTTTAATAAAACTTTCAATTTTCCAAAATAACCCTCTGACTTAATAAAATCAGGGAGAAGATTCCATATGGTCCAAAAATGCATTGGTGCGAGTAGACTTCCATTGAGCAGCTGAGAGATGGGGCATTACCAGGTGATGCCTCTTCGCTGACCACAGTGGTCAACCAGGGATGTAAGAGTTTGAACGGCAAGATATGTAGGAGTCCACTCATAGTAAGCCGTATGGACTAACATCAATAATTTAAATTGTATCCTATAAAAGATGGGCAACCAATGATAGTGAACATAGAAAGGCGTAACATGATCATACTTACCAGCCCTACCCAACAGCTCGCAAGGTCTGCAACCAGTGAAAACTGGTTGATGACATACCCACATAAGCAGCGTTGCCATAGTTCAATTGAGGTACCCAAAGTATCAATGTATGAAGTGTCCTCTCATCAAAATGGTATCACAATGAACACAGTTGGCGAAGAATAAAAAATAAAAAAAACCTCTTTGCAATACCTTAGGACACCTGATATTCAAAGAAATGGTGATAAATCTATCAAAATTCCCAAGTACATGAACGTATCCACTAACTTCACAGGGTGCCCCAGTAAAGTTGGAGTTAATGTGGGCTGGGTATGACACCCAGACACCCAACATGTCATAGTCTTAACAATGCTTAAAACTAGTGGCTAACTCTCAAGCCAAGTAGAAACCACATCTAAACATGTTTGCACTTGGATAAGATCCAGAGATAGCGGTAAGATTTTAGGTACCAACCAAATGCCATCAACATATAAATAACCATTTATCTCATGGTCCTGAATAATTGTTGCCAACAGAGACAGGTATATATTGAATAAGGTAGGGGATAGTGCTGAGCCTTGAGGGACTCTGCACTTAAAGGGATAGTCCCTTGACATCGAGTGCTTAGTAGTCACTGGAAAAACACAATTGGATAAGAATGATTTGATCCATTCATACACCACAGCAGGGGTGTAGCCAGACTTTGGCGGGAGGGGGGTCCAGAGCTCAAGGTGAGGGGACACATTTTAGCCACCCCAGGCACTTTTGACCCCCCCCCCCCCAGCAGCGCCCCCCTCCCGCCTTCGCCAAGTTCTAACCCTCCCCCGCCACTGCCAGGTACCTTTGCTGGTGGGGGTCCCAAACCCCCGCCAGCCGAAGTCCCCTTCACCGCCGGTCTCTGAGTTCATCGCGTTCGCTGATCTGGATTCTGTTTCTGTGAGTCCTGACGTCCTGCACATTCCTACATGCAGGACGTCAGGCCTCACAGAAACAGGATCCAGATCAGCAACGTGCTGGAGACCGGCGCTGAAGAGCACTTCGGCTGGCGGGGGTTGGGGACCCCCGTCAGCAAAGGTACCTGATGGCGGCAGCGGGGGAGGGTTGGCAGGGGGGGGTGAAAGCAGGGGGGCCAGGGCTAAATCTGCGGGGGCCCATGCCCCCGTGGCCCCACCTAGCTACGCCCCTGCACCACAGTGCGAACCCTAATGGAGTGGAACCACCACAAAAACAAAGCACGGCCAACTAAATCAAATATGCCCCGACAGTGTGAAATATGTCTACAACCATATTTTTCCAGGTCCAAAGTATCATCTGAGTCTCCATTGTCAGCCAAATCTTAATATCAAACACAAAGTCAGAGGGACCCAACAACACAGCAAAAAAGTGAAGTCGGCCACAAAATAGGATGAAGGAAGCCGCTTTACTAATGATTAGAAATGGACTGTGTTTTGGTGTATAGCTTATATCATGGATCTGCATAGAAATATGTATGTAAACATCCACACTTAAAAAAACCAAATCAATAAAAAATAAAATTAAAATGTAATAAGTACATAAGTACATAAGCACTGCCACGCTGGGAAAAGACCAAAGGTCCATCAAGCCCAGCACTCCATCTCCGACAGCGGCCAATCCAGGCCCCAAGAACCTGGCAAAATCCCAAAATTTAATAACGATCAATGGACTTTTCCTTCAGGAATCTGTCCAGACCCCCTTTAAACTCAGCAAGGCCAGCTGCCGTCACTACCTTCTCCGGCAATGAGTTCCAGAGTCTAACTACGCGCTGAGTAAAGAAAAACTTTCTCCGATTTGTTTTAAACCTACCACATTCTAATTTCATCTTGTGTCCCCTGGTTCTATTATTGTTAGCGTAAACAAACGCTTCATATCTGTCCGCTCTACCCCACTCAAAATTTTGTAGACCTCTATCATATCACCCCTCAGCCGCCTTTTCTCCAGGCTAAAGAGTCCTAGCCTTCTTAACCTCTCCTCATAAGGTAGTCGTCCCATCCCTTTTATCATTTTTGTCGCCCTTCTCTGCACCTTCTCCAATTCCTTTATATCTTTTTTGAGATGAGGCGACCAGAACTGAACACAATACTCCAGGTGCGGTCGCACCATGGAGCGATATAACGGCATTATAACATCCTCATGCTTGTTTTCCATCCCTTTTCTAATAATACTCAACATTCTGTTCGCCTTCTTGGCCGCCACAGCACATTGAGCGGAAGATTTCAACGTCTTATCCATGATGACTCCCAGATCCCTTTCTTGGTCTGTAACTCCTAAAGTGGAACCTTGCATGACATAGCCGTAATTTGGGTTCCTCCTTCCCACGTGCATCACTTTGACACAAAATCATAAATCATGTTATCTCAATAAGTGAAAATGTACATAATTAAGACTGATTGACACAAATTAAACATGACAAAAATCTATAAAATAATCTAATTATGAGTCTATGGTCATTTGAGGTGTGTGAGAGCACAAAATGTATGGTAAACAAAGGAAGAATGATAACTATCACCAATACTGCTGCATTGCGTAAAGATTCTTAAAAAGTGACATTGGGGCCCAGTGTACTTGTTAAACGTCTTTACACAATAAAGGAGGGTTGGTGACAATCAATCTTTGTGTGTTTTCCTTGGTACGATATTTGCCCTTTTTTTCTTTCTGGGAGGAAGCACAAAGATAGCACAATAAAATCAAAATCCTAAATGAAAACAGAATCTTTATTGCAATTTTATTTATTTAAAAATTACAATTCTTGGTGTGGGACGTATTATAACATATGTAACTTTGAAAGTCTATGTGCTTTGAAATTGAGCCTCCACACTTTTATATTATAATATAAAAGCCCAATGTGAACATAGGACTGATTTTCAAAAGAGAAAAACGTCCAAAAAGTGACATGTCTGCATGTGGACGTTTATCTCACAGAAACGTCCAAATCAGTATTTTCGAAACCCCTTTTTAAATGTTTTTCTCTGAAGTCCGTCAGAAGGATGTCTAAATCTCAAGGGGGCATGCCAGGGGCTTGTTCAAAACGGGACTTGGGCGTTCCTAAGACTTAGACGTCTTTCAGCCATAACGGAACAAAACAAAACCGTCCAGGACTAAGACGTTTTGAGCTAGACCTGTTTTTATTACGAATAAGGCACAAAAAGGTGCCCCAAATGACCAGATGACCACTGGAGGGAATCAGGGATGACCTCCCCTTACTCCCCCAGTGGTCACTAACCCCCTCCCACCCCCCAAAATTGTGATGAAGAAAATTACTTACCAGCCTCTATGCCAGCGTCAGATGTCATACTCAGGTCCATGACAGCGCATGCACGTCCCTGGAGTACTCTAGTGATGAGTACAGTGCACTGCAGACAGAAGGACCCAGGCTCCTACCTCCCTCTACCTGTTACACTTGTGATGGAAACTGTGAGCCCTCCAAAACTCACCAGAAACCCACTGTACCCACATATAGGTGCCCCCTTCACCCGTAACGGCTATGATAGTGGTGTTCAGTTGGGGGTAGTGGGTTTGGGGTGGGTTTTGGGGGACTCAGCACACAAGGTAAGGGAGCAATGGTGAGATGTGTACCTGGGAGCATTTTATGCAGTCCACTGCAGTGCCCCCTAGGGTGGTGCCCTATTGCTGTCCTGGGATGTAAGGGGGACCAGTCTACTAAAAATGCTGGCTCCTCCTATGATTTTGCATGTTTTGCACAACGTTTTTTTTGTTTGTTTTTTTGAAAATGGCCCAAAATAAAAATATCCAAATCACAAAGTGTCCATAGTATTTTCGAAAACAAAAGCTAGACGTCTATCTTTTTCGAAAATGACCTTCTTCAGAATTTGGATGTTTTGTGTAAAACGGCCAAATTCTGATTTAGACGTTCTTTCGAAAATGCCCCTCCATATTTTGCAAGAAATGGCTGCATCAGGGATAATAAATTGATGTAATCCCAAAACAAGAACTTAGCATTTTCATAGATGATCAATGACATCAAAATACCGATAGATTGCAGCACAGCGCTCTCATAACTTGCACAGAAAGAGCCTTTGAGATTACCCAAGTCCCTGCTGCAGATGGTGCTTCTCAGGATCTCCTCAGGCCCAAGATAGGGGTAAAAAGGACAGCTGAGTGCTTAAATTCGTAATTATTTTGGTTAGTGCTCATGGAAAGCTCTAAACTGAGAGCACTACAAACAAAAGTCCTCTGCGTATCTTCAAACAGGTTGAACAGCAAATTTGAAGATGGCCAGAGATGGAGCTTGAGCCAGTACGTCAAGCTCCATCTCTGGCCAATCTCTCACAACCAGCAGCTAAGGGCTTTCACGGGCTTCCTTCTGCTTCCAAAAGCAATGAAAACCGCCAGACAGTTTTGTTTCGGGTGTTCTTTTCTGAGCATTGGGGAGGGATATGTGATGACCTCATTAACATGAGCCTGACTACGTTGGCATGCTACTTGAACTGTTCATCTGTGCACTTGTTCACACACTGCAGGCCTCAGAACATTCTACGCAGGTAAATGCGGGCACAAGTACAGCGCTAATGGCCTCTAGTACCAGTGTTTACTTTCGAGCATCAGGGTCTAACCATCTAAATTTTCAAATGTAGTTTCTCTTTTTCTGCAGCACCTAACATAGTAACATAGTAGATGATGGCAGAAAAAAGACCTGCATGGTCCATCCAGTCTGCCCAACAAGATAAACTCATATGTGTATACCTTACCTTGATTTGTACCTGCCTTTTTCAGGGCACAGACCTTACAAGTCTGCCCAGCAGTATTTCCCGCCTCCCAACCACCAGTCCCGCCTCCCATCACCGGCTCTGGCACAGACCGTATAAGTCTGCCCTCCACTATCCTCGCCTCCCAACTACCAACCTCTCTTCCCCCACCTGCTCCGCCACCCAATTTTGGCTAAGCTTCTGAGGATCCATTCCTACTGCACAGGATTCCTTTATGCACATCCCACGCATGTTTGAATTCCGTTACCATTTTCATCTCCACCACCTCCCGCGGGAGGGCATTCCAAGCATCCACCACCCTCTCCGTTAAAAAATACTTCCTGACATCTTTTTTGAGTCTGCCCCCCTTCAATCTCATTTCATGTCCTCTCGTTCTACCGCCTTCCCATCTCCGGAAAAGATTTGTTTGCGGATTAATACCTTTCAAGTATTTGAACGTCTGTATCATATCACCCCTGTTCCTCCTTGCCTCCAGGGTATACATGTTCAGGTCAGCAGGTCTTTGCTCATACATCTTGGAACGCAATTCCCATGCCATTCTCGTAGCTTTTCTTTGCACCGCTTCCATTTTTTTAACATCCTTTGCAAGGTACGGCCTCCAAAACTGAAGGTCTCCTTTTTCTAAAGCCACGTAAGCGTCCACGCACACCCAATGCACACCAAAATGAACTTACCGCTCGACTACTGTGTGCCTCTTGCAGTAATTTTATTTTTGGCGCGCATCCGCTACGCGCATCTGAAAATAATTATTTTCGGATGTGCGCCAAGTGGCATCTGATGCGCATAGGTACTTACTGCGCAGATTCTTTACCGCTAGGTCTATGGCTGGCAGTAAGGTCATCCACCCAAAATGGACGCATGGCAATTTTGATTTTGACGCACATCCATTTTCGGAAATTTTTTTTAAAAAGGCATTTTTGGTACGTGCCTACACTACCGCAAGCCACTTTTTACCGCGGCTTAGTAAAAGGACCCCTAAGATTGTTGTGAAGCACAATTCCAGACCCCCAATTTCAATCCTTTAGGACAGGCTTGGCCAACCAGAATCCAGCCCTCCATGTGCCTTCTCATGGCCTGCAGAAGCTCAGCACTTTTTGAGGAAGAGAAACACAGATTCTTGCCACAGGATCCCTGCTTCCCTGCCGTGACTCGTCCATCTGCACGCTTGAGCTGCGTGGCGCTAGTAGTTCGGGTTGATCTCACGCTTTCAAGTCTTGCAAGACTTGAAACTGTGAGGCCAACCCAAACTTCCAGCGCCGCGTGGCTCAAGCTCATGGATAGAGGACTCACAGTAGGGAAGCAGGGATCTCAGGGCAAGAATCTGCAGCTGAATACAGATGAGGGGAAAGACTCTGGGCGAAGGAATGGGAAGGAGTACATGAGAGAAAGAAAGAGAAGTGGGGGAGGGGATACATAGGGGAAAGAGACTGGGTGAAGGCTGGGGGAGGGAGCACATGAGAGAAAGAGACTGGGTGAAGGCTGGGGGAGGGGTACATGAGAAAGCATGAGTGTGTGCATGCACACATGTGTGTCTTGGCCCTCCAAATCATATGAAATATTAAATGTGGCCCCAATTAAAAACAAAAAAAAAGTTGGAAAAAACTGTTTTAGGACCCTGGTTTTCTGAAGCCCTAGGCTTTGTTGGATACTAGGAACCCACTCTCTGGTGTAGTGGTATTCACTGCAGGTCACTGGCACACGCAAATCGGATGTGTTTTCAGGCTGCCCTTAATGAATGTATATGATAGAGATTTATGTACACTTCAGACTATCCAACATGCTCACATAATATATGTGTATTATTTTTTGAAGGTTCCTTTTGTGATGTTAGCTCTTTCATTGTATTTGGTTTACAATATATGATTTTTTAATTATATTTAGACCCCCCCCCCTGATGCAGGCGCTTTGTGCCGAAACACGGCCCATGTCGGGTCAATGGTACAAGATTGATGTACAAGACACATGTTTTGCGATTAAAGGATTTGTCCCGCTTGTGAAGGCTCCTAGAACTTTTTTTTTGCTTTTTGTATTTTGTTTTGTGCTTTGAACCCTCTCTTTGTGGTTTTAGAGATTTACATACAGCCAACTTCCATTAAATGCAGACCTATCTTGTGCATATTCTTGAGGGTTGTCCTGAAAACCTAACCTATTTGCAGCCCTGTTCTGGTATCTGGGTGCACCTCCCTGATCCCCAACACACCTCAGGAAGAGTGGAGACAAAAAAAACCCAGAACTTAAGACAACAACTGATTTTTGATAGAGCTCATCCTCTCATGGCACCTCTTCCTGGTGAGTATCTTGAGCCTTTTCTCCTCTAACGCTCAGAGCCCACTAGTAAAGGGTGGGGGGCGTGGGAGAAGGCTAATACTTCTAACTCATGAATAGACATTGTGTTTGGAAGGGATCTGGAAAACTAGACTGAAAACACATTCTGATCTTCACCCTCTTTTTTCAGCTGTAGAACATAGACCACAGAATATTGTGATAGGAATTTTAAAAAATAACTCAGGATAGGAAATTACTAACGGGCTGATACCATTATTCTCTATTAAATTGATTATTTATTGGAGCTAATTGGTGTAGCTCACGGCCCAGTGACTGCAATGCAAATGGTGACCTTTCTTGCTTGGCAGATTCCAACTTCAATAATGTTTTATTGTAGCAATTCTGCACAAGGGAAATGACAATCGGCTATTGACACTAGGCATTTAATCTCTAGAGAACTCAGGGCCAATAAAAATGTATATATATTCCCAACACTAAATAGTCTAAAAATTACTCCTAGTAGCAATGGCCAACATGCTGACATTTTTATTTCCTTCCTACGTCACATTAAATTGCAAGCGATGTATTGATTAGATATTTATTTCATTTCCCAGTGCATGCTTCACTTGGTAGGACCCAGTGTGCCAATGAAATGTTAAATACCAAAACCCAGCAATGAGTCTGATTGAAACATCTTCCTAAAATGACGTTAGATCATTTAAGTGTACAAATTGCCTTTCATTATCTTATCAACACAATGGAGTAAATTCTCAAAAGGTCGCCAAAATGTAGGTGCCAGGATGATATACACTAAAGGGAAAATTCTATAAATGTCGCTCAAGATTCAGCTCTGAATTGTATTCTATAACAAGAATTCCGGGCAACCTTTACAGAAGAGCGCATAGCGCCGGGATTCGAGCTCAGCTTTGGACGCAAGGAGTTACACCAACTGAAACCAGGTGTAAATCCCAGCATGCAAGTTGGGTGCAGATCCCCCAAATTCTATAACACTGTGTGCATTTTAAGGGAATGCTCCTGGGCCATCCATTACCCTCCTGTGGCCACGCCTCCTTTACAGATCCATGTGGAAACGTGTGCTAATCTACATAAGAACATAAGAGTAGCCATACTGGGTCAGACCAATGATCCATCTAGCCCAGTATCCTGTTTTCCAAACAGTGGCCAAGCCAGGTCACCAGTACCTGGTAGAAACCTGTTATGTTACACGACTTTTCTATTCTGCAATAACCAAAGATAGTTCAATGGGATCACATAATCAAGACAACCGAACCAATAATCCGGGAATTACAATAAAATTTAGTTTCTAAGCCAGTATTAAAAGTATTCTCCAAATAGGTGGGACTTAAGATTCTTACGAAAAGTTAAATAATTTGAAAGAAGACGAATTGACAACGGTAGCGAGTTCCACACAAAAGCAGCTTGATAGTACCAAGAAGAGTCAAACATTTTAAGTCTCTTAACCTGTTTAGGCAACGGGAAAGAAAGTAGCATTTGATTACGAGTCCTGCTTCAGACGCCATTAGAAAGAAGAATTACCCAATCAACTAGATATAATGGAGCATCACCGTACAAAATCTGAAAAACTGAGGTACAGAGTTTAAATTGTACTCTGGCTTGCACAAGCAACCAATGTAATTTCTTGAGTAGCAAAGAACCAGAATCAGATCTTTTAGCAGAGAATATCAGTCTAGCGGCCGTATTTTGCATAATTGCAGATGTTTTATCAAAGTTTTAGAACAACTCGTGTAAACAATGTTGCAGTAGTCTAATCAAAGCCTGTACCATCAATCTAAATTTTTCTGTCTCAAAATATTTACAAATCACTCTCAGTTTCTTTAACCTATAAAAGGACTTTGTAACAAGTGGCTTGACTTGGTTAGAAAATGTCAAAGAGCTGAGGTGAGGGGACTAGGAACAGACAAATGGCAGTGAGTCTGGGGAGAATTTAAAATCCTGCGCTCAGCGATTAGGCAGGGAAGAGCTCGGCGAATGGGCAGGAGGGGAGCTTCATGCCACGTTCCTTACCTTTTACCCAGAACAATTGCACCAGCAGAATGGCGAAGAGGGTGGGAGAAGCATAGTGGGATGAGGGCTTTGGACTTACCATGACCTGCAGTGATAGCAATGAGGCCGGCTTGGAAGATCACAGTTGGTACAGTAAACAGGATGGAGCGGCAAGTGAGAGAACAGACTCGGGGGCAGATAGAAAGATCCTCCAGCAAGGGAGCAAGAGACTTCAGCTGCACCTCGCTGGAAGAAGGGAATGCTCCTACTGAAATTGCTATAAAACAACAACAAGAACAGAAAGGCAAAAAGGTCTTGGCTCCCTAGCAACTACCAACAGTAAAAGGCACAAAACAGGGATGGGGGAGGGGGGCATGAGCACCTTACCCTGGGGCCAAGCTAGCAGAGTGGGATGGGGTTTCCAGCAAAAGGGCAAACCATTAGAAGAGACCTCAAGCAGATTCAGAGACCTCTACTAGAGAGTGAAGTGAAGCAAATGCAGCCATTATAAGAGTGGGTTATGAATGTTAATGGAGGAGGTCCAGATCAGGTCTTACGTGGTTCCAGGCCTTTGGGTGATCTCCCAATCAACAGAATTCCAGGGCCTGGGCAGGATCCCCTCACATGCCAAATCAGAGTACCCAGTTTATGATGAAGGGCCCTGTGCCAGTAAGAATTTTTCCTCCTCATAGATAATTCCTCACATAATGACCATGGGGCATGTTTATAGGACTCCTCCTGCAGGTAGCAGAGTGGGGATTGGACAAGATACCCTTTTTGTGAAGCCCCACAAAATTGGCAAGGAAATCTATCTCTTGCATGATAGAGCAGGCCGATATCCCCAAGGTTAAGCCCATAGAGTGTCATTGGGCTTTCAGGCCTGAAGATTAAGGAGTGTTCCCCAGCACTGGATCACCCCATGGTTGTACTCTCACCCTGTAGTTAGAACCCAAAGGGCAGGTGTTCAAAATAAAGAGATGCTGGGACCATCACAGTTACAGGTGCAGGTAGAAATTACTAACACATGGACAAGAACACGGACAACAGAAGTAGAGTATAAAAAACGAACTGAATAAAGCATCCTTAACTTGAAGAAAACAGGTGTTCACAATTCGAGAAATACGGTGATGATAGGATGGTGAACTATCTAGATTCACCCAAGACCCCACACAGTGTCAACCACAGGTAAAGCGCGACCTGCCATTTATAAGGGCTGTACTATGGAGCAGGTTTTGGAACATAAAGAAAATGGTAGTAAATTTGACTATGTTTAGTTTGAGGTTATAAGAAGTTATTCAGCTAGAGATCTGATCTAGTTTATGAGCAATGGCTTGTACATCTTTGAGACAAACAGAAGCCAAGATCTGAACATCATCTGTGTTTACTATCCGTTGTAACTATCAACTTCACTGGATGCCATATTCCAGTTTGTAGTCCTCTAGCCACCAACAACTGTTTATATTGCCACAGCTCCATGCGGTGCCTCACAGTTTCCGTATTCAAATTGGGAAATACTCGAACTTCCCAATTCTCAAACTTATGAGGATCTTTTTTGTCTTGCCAACTGGAGAATGTGATCAACCTCTGGGAATCTCAGCAGTTTAACAATATAGGCTCTTGGGGGCAAGCTCAAGTATGTCTTTGGACGTAGCTCTCTATGAGCATGTTCAATTTCATATGCCGGTTGTACCAGAGAACACGGGAAACAATGTTCCAGAACTTTCCTACTAAACTGAGCAGCATTATTTCCTTCCGCTCCTTCAGGGAGGCCCAAAATTTACAAATTAGACCTCCTACTCCGGTTCTCTAAATCCTCCAATTTTTCTGTCAAAGATTCCAGCAACTTCTGCTGCATTTATACCATGATCTCGAGCTTCTTCTTGCTCTACTTCCACCTCGTAGATCCTGCCCTCCAAGGTGTCCAACCTCTCATTAATCATAGCACACTTTTCTTCCAAACAAAGTATCATCGTTCTGCAATTTCCACTGTAGCTGATCACAACTCCCACAACACTAACTCCAGTTGAGGATCCTCTACCTTTCTCTGGTGACAGAGCTGCTGAAACCACACTACCAACTGACTTGCATTCCATATCCACTGTAGGCTTCTGGGCTTTATTCACATACATCTTCTTTATCGATGGAGTTGCTCAGTGGCGTACCAGGGGGGGGGGCGGTCTGCCCTGGGTTCACGCCCCTGGGGGGGTGCTGCGCGCCTGTTGGCCGAGTCCGCTCGTTCTCTCCCTGCTGCTCCCTCTGCGCGGAACAGGTTACTTCCTGTTCCGGGGCAGAGGGAGCAGCAGGGAACGAGCGGACTCGGAGCCGACAGGCATGCGGCACCCCCCCAGCAGGTGAAAATGCACCGAGGGGGGGTGTAATTTCGCTGGGGGGAGGGTCGCACTGCACCCGGGGGGGGGGGGACATCGGAGATCCGCCCCGGGTGTCAGCCAGCCTAGGAACGCCACTGGAGTTGCTTTTGATTTAAGCAACCATGGCATCAAGGAACTTCCCACCGAGTCTTCTCCTCTTTTGATAAGTTTACTAACTCAGGGAGAAGCATGCAGTGAAGTTAATCGCGTCTGCTCAGCATGGCTGCCAAACCAGAAACTGAGTTAAAGAATCCTTGAAGGATACTATTATAACAGGATATTTAGGGAATCCCAATAGAGAGATTTCAACAAAGGTGCATATCCCCATGTCTCACCTATCCACCTCCATCCCCACCCTGTTAGATTGTCACTGAAATGCTTTGATGTCTCACTTATATATACTGTCATCTACCAAGATTTGCTTATTTCTGATCTGACGAAGAAGGGCCACCTTCGAAAGCTAATCAAGAAATGTACTAAGTTATGTCCAATAAAAAAGGTATCATCGTATTTTCTTTTTCATGTTTTATTTTGTTTTATTTCTATTGATTACCTTTAAAAGTGGACTAACACGGCTACCACACCTCTCTACTCAACAAAGGTGAAAGAAAGCCTGGAGTGTTTAAGGGTAGAACAGAGCAAAGGTTGCAAATTATTCCTTGTAGATGCAAGGAAAAATCACACTTTAAATTCTTTGCATCCTTAGGGACTAAATATAGCCATGGCTTGAAATGTTTTTCTACAGTGAAGTCACAATTTTCGAGTATTGTCTTGAAAACAGTTAATTCCCTCATAGTATTGTGATTGTAACAGTATGTTAAGTTTTACCATCTCTGTATAGAAAGATCTTAGGGAACCTACTTACAATGGTTCGTATATATAAATTATACATCATTGTGTCAAGCTCTTTATATATGTAGTTATAAAAGAATATACAATCTTATATAGAATAGCATTACCAACTGTTTTATATGGTGCTGTTTCTTTAATGAGAAGCGTGATTCAAGGTGTGCTTAAGAGACAAAAATGCCAAAGCAGGAAATTGATTTCCAACCTTAGCACAGTCATGCATAGTGGAGTTTCACGAAGAATATGTCACGACCGTGTCGTGTCCGCCCTCAACCCGGCTCACCTGGATCTTCGGCCCGGCCGATTCCTGCGACATTCTTCTGGGCTTCCTGCCGCCCCCATGGCTCAGCGACTCACCGGTGCAGGTGCTCCTGGTATCTCCAGAATCAGCCACAGGCCCTGCTGGTTTTCGTCCCATCAGTTCTCCTAGGTGTGCACACAGGGCCGTATCTTTTTGCACGAGGGGCGAGAGTTTGGGAGGCGACCCTTGACGACGTCGGAGGCCCAGAGGTCCATTTAAGGAGACGGCATTCTCTGCTTCAGTACCTCTGCAACTGGTCGGCTAGAGGTTCTAGTTTCCAGTTGCAGCTCTATCCTTCCTGTGGTCCATCTCTGTCTGCAGGTCCAGTATCCAGCCTTGTCTCCTGTTCAGTGTTAACTAAGTACATGTAATTAGTTACTGTACTTAAGTAAAGGTTTTGTTACCTTTACTTGTAAAGAAGTACAAGATAACATTTGTTATTTTCACTGAAGTAAGAGTTTCATCAATTTTTACTACTTTTACTCAGTAACATCTGATGCTTGCAGTTAAAAGTAAAAAGTAAAAGCGGAAGTGAGATGTAAATGACGATCCCTTGGTAAATCAAATGAAAGAGCAAAACCAGGAACAGGATTTTGCTATTGCAAACCTCGTCATATAAACAGTGGATCATTTCATCTTAAATTTTGCAGTTCAGTAACTATAGCCTCGTCGAGGATGAGTAATCTGATCACTCTCCAAGGCAAAGTCACAGTAAATACAGCTTCCACCTTTCCAGTGACCTCTTTTGATTGGTGAACGTAGTTGACTACTGTCAGGATTGCAGGAGGTCAAAATTATTGCTGGACATACTTATATTAATATGAAATCAGTTTGACAATATTAAACCACCTTCTGACTTTTGATAAACTCTCCCCCCTCTCCTGCAGGAACCATTGAGGATGAAATGGACCAAATGGTGCTCAGATGGAACAAAAGGTATGTTAATCAAGAGTAATTGAGAACCCAAAGGGCTATCAGGCCTCTCTGAGCACCATTTGGTCCATTTCATCCTCAATGGTTCCTGCAGGAGAGGGGGGAGAGTTTATCAGAGGTTAGAAGGTGGTTTAATATTGTCAAACTGATTTCATATTAATATAAGTATGTCCAGCAATAATTTTGACCTCCTGCAATCCTGACAACTACATGGCAAAAATGATTGGGTCAAATATTCCCCAAGATTACTGCTACCAAGTTATGCAATCCTAGAAGATTACCATCATCGTGGTATGCAATCCTGGAAGGTGGTTGGAAAATTGTGTGGATCTGTAGTACAATCCCCATTCATAGGCACATTTTACAATGTGCAAAGGATGCCTTTTTTCAAAAGTGTCCAGAAATTGATTGTTTTTAGAAAATAAATATTGTATGGGCCATGGTATGTATTGTACAAAGATTGGAAGCTGTGTAGTAAACATAGCACTGAAAGATGTTTTGCCTGCATTTTAACACAACTTTTAATGATATTTTCACATACGTTTTGAGCAATGAAAGGCTTTGGTGCTTATTTTCAAATCATATAGATTTACAAAGTTACGTGGAGGGGCATAAATGAACGGAGCACCCAAGTTTTCCAGAGGACTTCCTCGCAGGACGTCCCGGCGAAAGGGCGGGGAAACCCGTATTATCTAAACAAGATGAGCGTCCATCTTTTGTTTCGATAATACGGTTGGGGACGCCCAAATCTCAACATTTAGGTCGACCTTAGAGATGGTCGTTCTTAGAGATGGTGGTCTCCGGTTTTCAGCGATAATGGAAACCGAAGATGCCCATCTCAGAAACAACCAAATGCAAGCCCTTTGGTTGTGGGAGGAGCCAGTATTCATAGTGCACTGGTCCCCCTGACATGCCAGGACACCAACCGGGCACCCTAGGGGGCACTGCAGTGGACTTCACAAAGTGCTCCCTGGTGCATAGCTCCCTTACCTTGGGTGCTGAGCCCCCCAACCCCCCCCCCCCAACCCCACTCCCCACAACTGTACACCACTACCATAGCCCTTAGGGATGAAGGGGGCACCTACATGTGGGTTTCTGGTGGGTTTTGAAGGGCTCACATTTACCACCACAAGTGTAACAAGTAGGGGGATGGGCCTGGGTCCGCCTGCCTGAAGTGCACTGTACCCACTAAAACTGCTCCAGGGACCTGCATACTGCTGTGATGGAGCTGGGTATGACATTTCAGGCTGGAAAAACATTTTTAAAGTTTTTTTTAGGGTGGCAGGGGGTTAGTGACCACTGGGGGAGTAAGGGGAGGTCATCCCCGATTCCCTCCAGTGGTCATATGGTCAGTTCAGACACCTGTTTGAGGCTTGGTCGCAAGAAAAAATGGACCAAGTAAAGTCAGCCAAGTGTTCGTCAGGGATGCCCTTCTTTTTTCCATTAACGGCTGAGGGCGCCCATGTGTTAAGCACGCCCCAGTCCTGCCTTTGCTATACTTCTGACACGCCCCTGGGAACTTTGGTCGTTCCCGCGACAGAAAGCAGTTGAGGGCGCACAAAATCGGCTTTAGATTATGCCTATTTGGGCGACCCTGGGATAAGGACGCCCATCTTCCGATTTGTGTCGAAAGATGGGCGCCCTTCTCTTTCGAAAATAAGCCTAATAGTAACCTATAGAACTTTGTAAGTCTATGTGCTTTAAAAATGAGCCTCAACATTTTCATAAAACCTATAGCAGTGGTTCCTAAACCTGGTCCTAGAGGCACCCCAGCCAGTCAGGTTTTCAGGAATTCCACAATGAATATTCACAGTGGCGTTCCTAGGGGCGGGCGGTGGGTGCGGGGGGGGGGGGGGTTCTTTCATAGGGGTGTCCTTTCGCTGGGGGGGGGTCGCGCTGCACCCGGGGGGCGGGGTGCATTGGCGATCCGCCCCGGGTGTCAGCCCCCCTAGGAACGCCACTGAATATTCATGACAGATATTTGCATGCACTGCTTCCACTACATGCATGTCTCTCTCATGAATCTTCATTGTGGAGACCCTGTAAACCTGACTGGCTGGGGTGCCTCCAGCAGGGGCGTAGCCAGACAGCAGATTTTGGGTGGGCCTAGACAAGAAGTGGGTGGACACAAATGTTCACCCCCCCCCCCCCCTCTCCCACCAACTTAAAAAAAATATCTCAGCTGGCAGGAAAACACTGCTCTCTACCTTGGCAGCCTGCAGCAGGCATGCGCTGAAAACTGAGCATTCGCAGTTGACAGTATCGGCAGCTTAGGAAGCTCAGACTTCTGAAGTGGAGAGCAATGTTTTCAGCACCATCAGGAAGAGATCTTCAGCTTGCGGAGCTTGGGATCCCCACTGGCTACCACTAAATGTGTGCTGCTGTTGGGTGGGCCTGAGCCCCAAGTGGGTGGGCCCCGGCCCACCCAGGCCCACCTGTGGCTACACCACTGGCCTCCAGGACCAGGTTTGGGAGCCACTGACCTATAGTCATGATAGCATAATGAAAGAGTCCATTTCATTTACAAAGGAAAAGAATTAGAAAACCAAGGGCTTGTCTAGACATTTTTTTACTTTAATCTTCCCTCACCAACAATAGTTAGATACAAAACCACGCTGACCCAGACGTTATCTTACTTGGTAGCCAAAATGTGGAATAATCTTCCTGCAAATGTGAGATATATACTTTATTTTATTTATGTATTGGGGTTATTTCATTCATTTATTTATTTATTTATTTATGGGGTATATTAACTACTACTACTACAAGTTATCATTTCTAAAGCGCTACTAGACGTACGCAGCGCTATACACTTGAACATGAAGAGACAGTCCCTGCTCGACACAGCTTACAATCTAATTAGGACAGACAAACAGGACAAACAAGAGATAAGGGAATATTAAAGTGAGGATGATAAAATAAGGGTTCTGAACAAGTGAATAAGGGTTAGGAGTTAAAAGCAGCATCAGAAAGGTGGGCTTTTAGCTTAGATTTGAAGACGGCCAGAGATGGAGCTTGATGTACCGGCTCAGGAAGTCTATTCCAGGCATATAGTACAGCAAGGTAAAAGGAATGGAGTCTAGAGTTAGCGGTGGAGGAGAAGGGTGCAGATAAGAGAGATTTACCCAGTGAACGGAGTTCCCGGGTAAATCTTTATGAAGAGATTCACCCATTACTATTAATGTTTTTAGGAAATCTCTGATGCAAGCATTGATGAAGTCTAAAAGAGAATTTGAAAAGAAGCTTGCCGAAGAGGCAAAAATCATAGTAAAAACTTTCAAGTACATTAGTAGCGCACACCCTTTATCGAATAGTACTTAGTGCATGCTTACCACAGCTTAAAAGGGGTTAGCGTGGGATGTGCTGAGGCATCCCGTGGTAAGTTCCGAATGTGCATGAGCAAACCACGTGCTAACAAAATATGTTTTACATTTTCTGGGAGGGGGCATTCATGGGGCAGAGAGTGAACGTTTCCATGCACAGGATTCATACGTGAGCCCTTACTGCCTACAAGCTAGGTGACAGTAAGGGTTCACACGCTAATTTTTGGCAATAGCCATGTGCTAAATGCAACATTTGCACGTGGCCATTAATTTGGAAAATCGGCCATTTTCTGGCAGTGGTAGAAAGAGAAAGAACAAAGTCACAGCGAAGGAGACAGAAAAGAGGATGCCAAAAAACTTCTACTGGACTCAAAAAGGTTCACAGCAAAAGTTTATTGAAACAATCTGGACTCGACATGAGTCATGTTTCGGCCACTCCGGCCTGCCTCAGGAGTCCCTGTATGTTGTTGCTACAATAATTGCGGGAAGACGAAGAGGTCTTCTGAAAATGTGCAGCTAGCAAACTCAAAAGCTGTGATTAGACAAAACTTCTTTAATCAAGTGTACACCGTCAGAACGAGACGAGCATCACCTCAGAGTCATCAAATCTAAGGTGATGCTCGTCTCGTTCTGATGGCATACACTTGATGAAAGAAGTTTTATCACAGCTTTTGAGTTTGCTAGCTGCACTGGCACTGGTAGGCACTCTTAGTCCTGGCGTGACCCAGGGTATAGTGGGAGGCAGCCAAGGGAGTCGGTGCTCAAGCTGCTTCACAGGAGGGGAAGAGCGATCTCCTTCAATGCGGTTGGTGTCTGAGTTGCCAAACACCTGTTCAGAGAAAGAGAGAGAGAGAAGCTAGGTCTGGGACAGTCTTCCAGAAGATAATTGGAAAAAGTAAGCCTGAAGTTTAGAGGAGAACTTGTTAAAGATTCTTAGGGATGAAGGATGGGAGAAAACCTCAGATGAATCATTGGGAGGCCCAAGATTCACGTTGAAGATTGCTCAAGAAGATTGACTGTGGGAAAGAAGCCAGGTCTGGGACAGTCTTCCAGAAGATAATTGGAAAAAGTAAGCCTGAAGTTTAGAGGAGAACTTGTTAAAGATTCTTAGGGATGAAGGATGGGAGAAAACCTCAGATGAATCATTGGGAGGCCCAAGATTCACGTTGAAGATTGCTCAAGAAGATTGACTGTGGGAAAGAAGCCAGGTCTGGGACAGTCTTCCAGAAGATAATTGGAAAAAGTAAGCCTGAAGTTTAGAGGAGAACTTGTTAAAGATTCTTAGGGATGAAGGATGGGAGAAAACCTCAGATGAATCATTGGGAGGCCCGTTGAAGATTGCTCAAGAAGATTGACTGTGGGAACTCTGCTGAAATTTTATTTTATTTTATTACATTTTGGTATTTTCAGCCTGAAGGGGCTGGCGGAATTTGCGCGCAAGACTGTCACAGTTGCCAAGCAAAATATACTGACGGAGTGGATTTCCTCTCGGCCGCTCACGCGACAGCTATGGAGAGGAAAGATGTTATCGTTAATGCATCTAGAACGGATGGGAGTTGTAAGCTGGGACACGGAGGCTGGGAAGAAGTTCCAATCCTGCTGGGGTCCCTTCTGGGAGACTCTCACCCCAGTGGCCCGGAGTCATCTGTTGAACTGTTGAGACTGCAGAATGGACTGGTAGAATCGAGGAATAGGTAGGAGCTTGAGGAGGGGGAGGAGGGAAGAGGGATATAGTGGGAGAGTGGGGATGCTGTGTCTGTAATTGATAAAAGATACCTGGTTGGATGTATGTACTTGTTGTGCAGACTGCAAATGTAAAGGTTCCAACAAGGAGGTCAAGAGATGGGGAGAAGGGGGGGGGCGGGTGGACATGGGATACAAAGTGAAATAATTTGATGTTGGAATAAGGTTTGGCAGCTATTGTTTGCACCAGCACGACTTTGGAGGAAGGGGGGGGGTGGAGGGGATAAAAGGAAAATCCTATTGACGGCAACGAGGAAGCGGGATGATTCTTATGACACTAGTATTGTGTTTTCTTTGAAGTTTCAAGCCTGTTTGTATTGATTTTGTTGTTAATAAAAAAGATTTAAACATACATTTTGCTATTTTCTTACTGTGCTGCTGCTTTGGGCTTTCCTTCCTTCAGTAAAGTTCTTTGTTTGAGAACAAAACTTGCTCTGTGAACTTTTTTTAGAGTTGAGTGAATGGCCTAAATGATTCCTTAAGGCCAATGCCTCCCAGCAGTCGCTAGTCCCAGCCCAAAACCTGTTTCCAAGCTCCGCAAGGAGTGACTGAGCTGCAGCCTCTGAAGGTGAACCCCTTAATCACTACCAGCAGCAGTTCCCCATGTTAAAAAAAAGGGTTGCAAATCTAAAATGGTTGTTTATTATTTGAGTTTGATATACTACCTTATCTGATGCACAGGCCAAGGTGGTTTGGATTGGAGACATCCCGGAATTGTTTGCATGGATAGGACGAGGACAGGTGTGGGGGACCTGGATTGGGATTGATGTCTCCCGCGGATAGCAGGAGAAGGAGCAAGAGAGTGCAGAGGAGGGTGGGGGAGGTAGAGCGACGAAGGCGACGAAGCCGGGATGCGCTTAGGAGGAATGGGGATGGGTTAATGGCAGGAAGGAAGTGTTGAAGGTTGAGAGCTAGGAAGGAGGAGGGGGATAGGAGGGGTGGGTAGGGTATTGAAATAGTGAGCAGGACGGGAGAGGACATGGATGGGCAGTGAGTTCCTGCTGTAGGCAGCGGTAGGGGGAGGGGGAAAAGATTAGGAAGGGACAGGGCATGGAAAAGAATGTGTATCGGGGCCATGAGTAGTGACTGAGGTGTTTACGGGTGCCTAAGTAGTGACTGGAACAATATGGAGCAGATGGGCTGGAATAGGCTGGGGCAGCGGGGCTGGAACAAGCTGGATCGCATGAGCTGTTTGGAGCCCTCCAAAGTAGGCAAAGATCCGGCCAGTCAATTAGCCAGGACTGAGGTGCTTACAGGTCCTACAGTGCATTGTCCTACAGTGCATAACCTTGGTAGCGCTCTAGAAATGTTAAGTAGTAGTAGTAGTAGTAGTTTACAAATAAAAGGGAATACCTTTCTGTGGTATTTTGCAACTACATTCAAAGTGGTTTACATATATTCAGGTACTTATTTTGTACCTGGGGCAATAGAGGGTTAAGTGACTTGCCCACAGTCACAAGGAGCTGCAGTGGGAATCGAACCCAGTTCCCCAGAATCCGCTGCACTAATCACTAGGCTCCTCCACTAGCAACATTCCATGTAGAAGCCTGTCCTTGCAGATCAGCAATGCGGCCACGCAGGCTTCTGTTTCTGTGAGTCTGACAGAAACAGAAGCCTGCGTGGCCGTGTTGCTGATCTGCAAGGGCAGGCTTCTACATGGAATGTTGCTAGTGGAATGGAGGGTTAAGTGACTTGCCCAGAGTCACAAGGGGCTACAGTGGGAATTGAACTCTGTTCCCCAAGATCAAAGTCCACTGCACTAACCACTAGGCTACTCCTCCACTAGCAACATTCCACGTAGAAGCCTGCCCTTGCAGATCAGCAATGTGGCCGCGCAGGCTTCTGTTTCTGTGAGTCTGACGTCCTGCACGTCGTCAGACTCACAGAAACAGAAGCCCAGAAGCCTGCGCAACTGATCTGCAAGGGCAGGCTTCTACATGGAATGTTGCTAGTGGAATAGCAACATTAACATTCCATGTAGAATCTCAAACAGTAGCAACAGAATCTCAATAGTAGCAACATTCCATGTAGAATCTCAAATAGTAGCAACATTCCATGTAGAATCTCAAATAGGGAAAGGGAAATGGGACTTGATATACAGCCTTTCTGAGGTTTTTGCAACTACATTCAAAGCTGTTTATATGTATTCATGTACTTATTTTGTACCAGGGACAATGGAGGGTTAAGTGACTTGCCCAGAGTCACAAGGAGCTGCAGTGGGAATCGAACCCAGTTCCCCAACATCAAAGTCCGCTGCACTAACCACTAGGCTACAGAACACAGTCATCCAAAACAACAGGGGACACAGGCATCTCAAATGTGTAAGTGCATTTCAATACAACCAGAGAGAGATCCTCATTCCCTTTAGCCCCTCCCTAAAAACTACGTTCCAGTGCCCTAGAGAAAAGTCACAGACTCATCTTCTGTCAATATTATGGTGTATATTTTTTTTTCAGAACCTTATTACATTTTTTTTGTAACATTTGTACCCCATGCTTTCCCACGCATAGCAGGTTCAATGTGGCTTACATATTATATACAGGTACTTATTTGTATCTGGGGCAATGGAGGGTTACGTGACTTGCCCAGAGTCACAAGGAGCTGCCTGTGCCTGAAGTGGGAATCAAACTCAGTTCCCCAGGACCAGAGTCCACCACACTAACCACTAGGCCTCTCCTCCACATTAATTATAATCCACATTCATCAGATGGAAAAGTACAATATAAAGTCTTCCTTTTCCATATCCCTGATTTAATTTACATTCTGGGACTTCCGGCGGAGCCGAGCGGGAAGATGGCCGCCGACTGAAGGGCTCCGCGACGCCGCATGAGAGATCCCCCGTTCCCCCCACCAGCCAGGACTCGCAAATGACAATCCACGCCGCATAAAGACATCGGGAGCACGGAGATACAAACCGGCTCTCGTGGAAGAGGCCCAGAGTGCTGTGGCCGAAGTTCATTGCACCGCGTGCGCCGCGATTCAAGATGGCGGCCGGAAGAACTGCAGAGCGGGCAAAGGAATGAGCGGCGGCGTGGCAAGCAGCGGATAGCGGCCTGGTAAGAAAAACAGACCCAGAGGCAAGGAAGATCGCTAAATGTAGGATAGCTCAGGAGAAATTTTTACCTGCTGCTCCCCTCTCGATTTGACAAGGGCATTGACCTGGTCTCGCACAATAACCATAGCGGGAAAGGAACCAGCCAAGCCCACGACATTAGAGGCGCAGCGACGCTCCAGTAACCTGGATCAATTAAAGAACTTGCTGTGGTAGGCACTAGAAGTCCCGCAGATAAATTAACAGCGTATAAATAAGAAGGAACGCTCTCAGATTGATCCTAGCATATTTGGTGGATAAAGAATCAAATCAAAAAGTATTACCCTGATCATGAGATTCAACTGATTCTGAATGTGGTATAGTAGTGCATACTGGACGGAGGATACTCGGCCCACCGGCCTTTTTTTTTTTTTTTTTTTTTTTGAAAAAGGGTGTCAGCTCCCTAGGGCAGGTGTGCAAGAGCACAACGCTGAGTGAACCACAGATTGTATGGAGCAATATTTGAAGCCTAAATCTGCAGGCACAACGCGGAGCGGCACCAAATACGACAAAGGGAAACACACACCACCACCCACCGGAGTAAAAATGGCTGAGGGGAAGCTTGACAAACTCGGGGACTTCTCTGAAAAACAACTGGCCCAGATTACTATGGCAGTAAGTGCTGCGCTTAACCCCAGATTCGATCTGCTAGAGCGCCAGATGAGTAACATGGAAACTAACATGTCAGACACCGTGAAGAGGCTGGGAGAGGCGGAAAGCAGAATATCGGCCTTAGAAGATACCAGAGCACAGAATACCCAAGATATAGCCCGGATGACAGAACAACTCAAGGCACAGCAAGATAAGATCGAAGACATGGAGAACAGGGCAAGAAGATGCAACTTGCGCATAGTGGGCCTACCAGAGGCAATTCCAGAGAAAACGCTGGGCCACGTGCTGGAGCAATGGCTCAAAAAAGAACTGGCGCTGTCTGATAGCTACGGAGAACTGTGCATCGAAAGGGCTCACAGGCTGGGCCGGTGGCAACAGGGACAGCAAAGGCCCAGATTGGTGATAATTAAAGTCCACAATTTCTTGCACAAAGAGGAAATTATGAGGGGCTTCCGCTTAAAAAGAGACACTCTGAGCTATGACGGAAACCAGATAAGAATATTCCAAGACTATTCTGCAGGAGTGCAAGAACAAAGGCGCAGATTTCATCCACTCTGCACGACCTTAGTCAACAGAAAAACAAGATTTTTGCTGCTTTACCCAGCTGTGTTAAAGATCCAGTATGATAACCAATGGCACTCTTTCCAATCAGTGCAGGAGGCCCAACGGTTTGTAGATACTAAATTACAGGCACCTGATGGGGCACCAACCTGACTGTGAGAACAACGAATTTCCTGGTGCTGAACCACATAATCCTCCTAAAGACAGGGGGAACTAGGACGATGTGATCTCCTAAGGTTGTATGAGACATTTGTTGATGTTACAAGGTTAAATGATAATATGATACCTGTTTGAATGATAAAGTTAATGGTGGGGGAAACTTACCTAGGCGGGGGCCATTTCTTACATTTCTGGCATTTCTTGCATTTCTTACATTTCTTGTATTGATTGAAACTAAAAGGAAGGGAGAACTGTCAAAGGGACCAAGGGGAAGGATTAGGGGGGGAGGGGAAACCTCATAGCGGCAATGTGCCAACTGGAAGTAGAGGAATAACGATAAGGGTTAGAAGGGAGGGGGGTTCAGGGAACGGGAGGGGAGGAGGGAGACTTGGGGAGGAACTACGCTCCAAGAGGGGAGGATGCTCCAGAGCTAGAAGAGTTGGGCCGCACATACGGTTTAGGCAAGAAGAAGGAACACACAAGAACTGCTTACTAAGGGGGGAAAAGAGATGTATGAAGCCACTGGAGAAGGGCTGGGACCCAGGGGCTACATTATTAAAGTATAAATATCGGGAAATTACAAATTCACATAGTTGCACACTGTAAAATAGTCACTTGGAACGTGGGTGGCATTACGTCTCCCATCAAAAGGAAAAAGATTCTGACACAGCTAAAACGCCTTAACATAGACATAGCATGCTTACAGGAAACGAAGTTGACGGCAGCAGAACACGAAAAACTCAGACAGGGATGGATAGGGCAGGTGATACATGCTTCCCCAGATGGGCGAAGGGGGGGAGTGGCAATATGTATCCATCGCAGACTTGCATGTAAGGCAGAGAAGATCTTTCATGATCCTAAAGGAAGATTCCTCTTGGTTAAGCTATGGTTACAAGGGAGAGAATTATACCTACTAAATGTTTATGCTCCCACCCCGCCAGACAGCTCCTTTTTCCCAGAGTTGCTGAGGAGGTTGGTACCATATGAAGACAAACACCTGATCGTAACAGGGGACATGAATATATCCATAGATCCTAAGATGGATTACTCGGGTGAGGGTGGCCAGGGTGGAGAGGGCAGAAGGGGATCACTGATGCTAAGTGAGTTCGCTAACTCCCTCTCCGTGGTGGACACATGGCGTAACTTACACCCAGATCAAAGAGATTATACACACCGATCAAGGGCCCACGGGACATGGGGCAGATTAGATTACATATTTATCTCAGCAGCCCTGTTTCATTGCGTGCGAGACGCGAAAATAGAGGAGGTGGTGATATCTGATCATGGCCCTGTCTGGTTGGAGCTGGAGGCTCCAGGAGGCTTCCAGCCGTCTAGACGATGGCGGTTCCCTGGACATCTGATAAAGGATAAATCTTTTCAAAAATTCTTAGCGGAAAAATGGGAAGAGTATGAACTGTTCAATAAGGACCACAAATCGAATCCACAGTTGTTCTGGTGTGCAGGAAAGGCGGTGCTGCGAGGGGACCTGATAGCATACGTAGCAAATAAACGGAAAAAGAACGCAGCTTGCCTCTTACAGTTGAATAGGCGACTGCGGAATGCCAGACGTCAGTATATAGAACGAAGGTCCACGGCCACTAAAGAGGCTTATTTGTCTCTACAAGCCGCGGTAAACTCCCTATTGCATGAAAAAACACTACAGAACAGAACTTTCCAAAAATATAAGTTTCATCGCTTTGGAAATAGGGCAGGGGGTATGCTAGCCCGGTTGGTTCGGAAACAGGAAGGAAATAGAACTATATCGGCCTTAAAAGAAAAGACAGGCGGCCTCACTAATAATCCAGATAGGATCCTTCAAATATTGCAGGAACATTTCAGTGATCTTTATAAGGCCAATCGGCCTGCCACGGAGGCTCAAATGAATGACTTCCTCAGTAGAGCAAAGATGCCAAAGTTGGGAGAGTCGGAAATAGCAGGTTTAGAGGCCCCTATCCAAATTAAAGAACTGTCTGACGCAATAAAAGGGCTAAAGTCTTTCTCGGCTCCCGGAATGGATGGGTATTCAGGAGAATTTTACAAAATGCTCCAGCCCCAGTTGATAGGCCCATTATTTGAGTATCATCAAGCGGTAATTCGAGAGGGCAGATTCCCATTGCATGAAAACACTGCTTCTATATCATTACTACTGAAGCCGGGGAAAGGTGGGGAGGAACCCGAATCCTATAGACCTATCTCGTTGATCAATGTCGATATCAAATTGCTCGCAAAGATCCTGGCCACACGACTCAATGCATATCTCCCAACTGTGATTGAACCCACACAAGTAGGATTCATACCAAAAAGACACTCGGTGACCCACATACGAAGAGTCTTACTAGCAATGGCAAAGTGCCGGCATGAGGAGATCCCAGGGATTTTGGTGAGCCTCGATGCCACAAAGGCTTTTGACAGGGTCGAATGGACCTTCTTATTTTACGTACTAGACTGGATAGGAATCCCTGCAGAAATGAAACAAATTATAGAGGCCCTATACTTTGATATGAAAGCCCATGTCACAGCAAATGGGGGGATTTCAGAAGGGTTCCCAATAAGCAGGGGAACACGACAGGGTTGCCCGCTCTCACCACTTCTGTTTGATCTCACCTTAGAGCCTTTACTACGCTATTTAAACTCAGACCCTGGAATTGAAGGGGTGAGATTAGGGGAACAGGAAGTTCGAGCTCTAGCTTATGCCGATGATATTCTACTGGTATTGGCTAACCCGAAGGAGTCCTTCAAGGCTGCCTTGACACTGATTAGGAAGTATGGACAGATATCAGGATTTGGCCTTAATCTCTCAAAATCATGCGCGATGTCCATGGATAGTGATACCAAAATAAACTGGGAAGGAGAAGCTTTATTGCGATGGGAGACAACAAAAATGAAATACTTAGGAGTGTACATGACCAGAGATGGGGCCTCCCTGTATAAAGAAAATATAGGTCCGTTAATGGAGATGACTAAAAATAAGCTGATTATGTGGAGGGAATTACCACTTACAATATGGGGTAGAATAGCGCTCTTTAACATGATGGTAGCCCCTAAGTGGTTATATGTCTTCCAACAATTACCATTGTTTCTAAAGCGAAAAGATGAACTATCTTTACAGAGTCTATTACAAAAGTACCTCTGGCAGGGGAAGAAACCGAGAATTCCATATCACCTGATGACAGGCACAAGGGAGGGAGGCGGTATGGGACTGATGAACATTAAATTCTTGGCAGTTGCAAGTTCCATGAGACACATAAATGATTGGTATCGTGGGACGTCTGAGTTTTCCATTACCCAGGTGGAGACGAGGATGTTCCCCCACATACACTTTAGTCACCTACTTCATACAGGGACACCGTTGCCCAGTGGAGCACTCAGGAGACATCCCCTGCTGAAGGCCCTCAGGGAGACATGGAGATGGGTGTGTAGACGGTATCATTTCTCTACCAGAACGTCCCCATGGATGTCCATATGCGATAACCCGGCATTCCCACCAGGCCAAGGGGTCAGTGTTTTTCATAAGTGGGCTCAAAAGGGGATAATATACCTGGCGCACTTAGTCACGGAACAGGGACGAATTCTTCCATACACAGAGCTACAAACTCGGTTTCAGATTCCCCCGACATATCAATTTGCATATTATCAACTGAGACATTATGTTGCTTCCCTGGAGTGGACTGACCTCACGGAGGATGTGGTTGAGGTCCTCTCCGAGGAGTTCACTCTGGGAGCGCAACTTTCAATACCATTGAGATTCCACCATCGCCAACTGAAGGACACTGCTGCAGAACTAGATTTTAGACAGATTGCACGGGATTGGTCGAGGGACCTGGGTTGTACATTTACGGAGGAAGAATGCAGATCATACTTGAAAGCTATGTATAAACAAAGATTTTCTATACCTCAAAGAGAGAGGTTATACAGATGGCTGTTGAGAACGCACATGTCTCCTCATAGAGCGCAAAGAGCAGGGTTTGACACTGAAGGAACCTGCCCTAAATGTAATCAGAGGGCGGCTTCTCTGGGCCACATGTTTTGGGGTTGCCCACTGGTGGGAAGGTTCTGGAGGCAAATCCTAGCGGGAATAGAGCAATTGTGGAACTGTACTTTCATATGTGATCCCCTAATTTTATTCAACCGCTTTCAGTTAACTACAGAGGCACCAGAGGGTTTTAAGGCATTCGCCAAGATGGCTATATATTTTGGAATAACTACAATACTACAATTTTGGAGGGCAAAAGAAATACCCCCCTTACAGGCATGGCGTGCACAAATGGTGCGACAAATGAGAATAGACAGGTGCGGGGTGCCTGATCTGGAAAGCCCCGCGGGTCTTAAGTTCAAGGCCCAGTGGGAAATGCTATGGATCACCCTGCCGGCTAAGGCGCAAAGCCTGCTGCTGAAATTTTAATTCAATGCAAGGCCCAGTGGTTTGTCAATAAACAGGGGGGCCCTGGGTACCGGCAAAAATGGTCCAGTTCTGCTAAATGGTTGACATGCAATGCACGGGGAGCGATGCCACCTCATTGGCTGTTGACTTCTTGTATGTACTACATTGTTAGCACAATTGACTTTGTAATGGAGCAAAGAGGGGAGGGGGGGCGGGATAGGGCACGAGGAGGGAGGGATAGGGAGGGGGGGCTGGAATAGGGAGGGAAGGATGGGGAGAAAATGTAAATACTACACTGTAACATGATAAGCTGTTTCAGCCTGTTGGTTGGCGAATTATTAGGTGTAATTATACCTGTCTTTTGGCAAGAACGATTTATTTGTTTGTTACAATTAATAAAAATGATTTAATTTACATTCTGGCTCCAAAGAGGCTTTCGAACTACTGCTGTAAGACGTAAATGCAATGAGGCTCTATATTGTCAGTCACAGATCACCAGCAGCAGAAGCTGCATTTGGTCTTTTATCCTTGAAAGATCTTGTTAGAACTAAAACACACAAACTTAATTCCTCCCCTCCCCGTCACCCCTTGACCTTTTCCTGTTTTCTATGCTTAAAAATCTATATTGAGGAGGAAGGCCTTAAATCTGATTTCAGCAGACTATTTCCCACAATGCTGCACCTAATCCCTTACTCCAGAAATGTACCTTACGGGCTTCGTATACTATTCAGTTTGAACAACAGATAAACTCTTACCTGTGAAAAAAAAACATACACCTGAGTTTGGAAAGGAGCCTTATCTCTAGGGCATGTGGGAATTACTGGGTTGCAAGGCACAGAAGAATCAGCAGTTTGCAAAGCAACAGAAACTCTCTCATTGTCTGTGGAGCCAATGCCACAGCTGCCTGAGGGCCTCAGCAATTAGATTGGCTGGTGTCTATCAATATTTGACTCAGCTGTTTACTTGAGATAGTGAATGTGCTTATGTGTATTACTGCTGTGACCTCATCCTGGTCAATTGTACAGGCTGATCCAGTCCCAGGTTTGACTTATTACATGCAGGGATTTGTAGTTCCTATTGTTTTAGGAAGATCAATGGGGAAATCTTGCCTCACCAATCTACTACATTTCTTTGAAGGGGTGAGCAAACATCTGGATAAAGGTGAGCCGGTTGATACTGTGTATCTGAATTTTCTAAAGGCATTTGACAAAATACCTCATGAAAGACTCCAGAGGAAATTGGAGAGTCATGGGATAGGAGATAGTGTCATATTGTGGATTAAAAACTAGTTAAAATATAGAAAACAGAGAGTAGGGTTAAATGGGCAGTATTCTCAAAGGAGAAGGGTAGTTAGTGGGGTTCCCCAGGGGTCCCTGCTAGGACTGCTGCTTTTTAGGCAGCCAACTCTGGAATGCCCTCCCCAGACCAATCCGATCACTCAGTGACCATCTACCCTTTTCGGAAATCACTAAAAACCCATCTTTTCAGACAAGCCTACCCAAATGATCCAGATTAATTCCTACAAACCCATCTATTCATCACATATCCAGGAGACAATGACAACGACCTAGACTACATCTCCCGCCTGCTTATCCCCTGTTCTATCCCCTTTCGCCTCATTGACCCCTCCCCCAATGCTCACCTACCCTTACTCACACCTCTCCTCCCTTCACTCTTGCCCATCCCCCTCCGCCTCATCTACCCCTCCAATTGCTCACTTACCCATGCTCATGCTTCTCCTACTCCCCTCATCCCTGCAGTTCTACATTCCTATTTCTTTTATTACTCCGATAATACTCAACTTATTTCTCTCCACCAATACTTTGTAATCCCAATTACTAAGTAAGCCGCATTGAACCTGCTTTGAGTGGGAAAGCGCGGGGTACAAAAATGTAATAAATAAATATTTATAAATGATCTAGAGATTAGAATAACTAGCAAGGTAATTAAATTTGCTGATGACACAAAGTTATTCAAAGTTGTTAAATCACAAGAGGATTGTGAAAAATTACAAGAGGACCTTACGAGCCTGGGAGATGCGGCATTTAAATGGCAGATGACGTTTAATGTGAGCAAGTGCAAAATTAAGCATGTGGGAAAGAGGAACCCGAACTATAGTTACGTGATGCAAGATTCCACATTAGGAGTCACCAGAAAGGGATCTAGGTGTCTTCATTGATGATACGTTGAAACCTTCTGCTCAGTGTGCAGCGGCAGCTAAGAAAGCAAATAGAATGTTAGGTATTATTAGGAAAGGAATAGAAAACAAAAATGAGGGCTTTATAATGCCTTTGTTTCACTCCATGGTGCAAATACTTTGTACAGTTCTGGTCACTGCATCTCAAAAAAGATATAGTGGAATTAGAAAGGGTACAGAGAAGGGCAACAAAAATGATAAAGGGGATGGGTCGACTTCCCTATGAGCAAAGGCTAAAGCAGCTAGGGCTCTTCAGCTTGGAGAAGAGACAGCTGAGGGGAGATATTTATTTATTTATTTATGTGTTTGTTTGTTTGTTGCATTTGTATCCCACATTTTCCCACCTCTTTGCAGGCTCAATGTGGCTTACAATACATCATGAATAGTGGAAATACATGAGAAAGTATACATTTAGTAATAACAGATGGATTTTGGGTAAGATGGTAATGATAAAACATGATAGTATTTTAACAAGCAAACTTAGTAAGAAATAATTAAGAAATATATAAGAATTATATAAAAAATATATACATTTGGTAATATCAGAAGGATCTTGGGTAACATAATAACGAAAACATGATAGTAGTTTGGCAAACAAATATCGCAGAGGCAGTTCTGGGTATGTGTACAGGAATTCATATTTGTTGATCATTGTTGTATGCCTTGTTAAAGAGATGGGTCTTCAGTAGGCTTCGGAAGTTAGCTAGTTCATAGATCGTTTTTAAGTTGCGCGGCAGCGCATTCCAGAATTCTGTACTCAGGTATGAAAAGGTTGACGCGTGCGTTAGTTTGTATTTAAGACCTTTACAATTTGGGAAGTGAAGATTAAGGAATGTACGGGATGATATGATAGAGCTCTATAAAATACTGAGTGGTGTGGAACAAATAGACATGAATCATTTGTTTACTCTTTCCAAAATACTAGGGGGCACGCAATGAAACTGCAAAGTAGCACATTTAAAACAAATCAGAGAAAATATTTCTTCACTCAATGTGCCAGAGAATGTGGTAAAAGCAGTTAGCTTAGCGGTGTTTAAAAAAAGGCTTGACTAGCTTCCCAAAAGAAAAGTCCATAAGCCGTTATTAAGATGGACTTGGGGAAATTCCACTGCTTATTTCTAGGATAAGCAGCTTAAAATGTATTGTACTGTTTTGAGATCTTGCCGGGTACTTGTAACCTGGCTTGGCCACTGCTGGAAACAGGATGCTGGGCTTGATGAACCTTCAGTCTGTCCCAGTATGACAACACTTATGCACTTATGTAAATCCATGCATGCCACTGGCGTAACCGTAACCGTAGGTGACAGGGTTCCCCTAGATGAAGACATCTCTGAAGGCATCCAGATCTCCCCTCTGTCAAACTTCGCAGTCGGCTGCAGCTTTCCTGAGCTGCTGACCCTGGCACTCACTCATGCTCAGTTTTCACATGGGAGGAACTGCTCCCGTATGAGGAAAGTCTAAAGAGGTTAGGGTTCTTCAGTTTGGAAAAGAGACGGCTGTGGGGGGATATGACTGAGGTCTACAGAATTCTGAGTGGTGTGGAACGGGTGGAGGTGAATCGATTTTTCACTCATTCAAAAAGTACAAAGACCAGGGGATAATGAAATTGCACAGAAGTACTTTTAAAACAAATTGGAGGAAATTATTTTTCATTCAAAGAATATTTAAGCTCTGGAACACATTTCCAGAGGATGAGGTAATGGCAGGTAGCTTATCTGGGTTTGAAAAAGTTTGGACAAGTCTAAATGGTGCTACTAACTGGGTTTCTGCCAGGTACTTACTTGTGACCTGGATTAGCCACTGTTGGAAGCAGGATACTGGGCTAGTCGGACCATTAGTCTGACCCAGTATGAATGATCTTACTTTCTTATTACATGAAAACTGGCAACTCAGAAACACTGCTGCCGTCTGCTGAGCTTGGCAGAAGGGAATTCTGGGTTGCCTTCAGATGAGGTCTTCAGTTGGCAGGACTTGGAGATCTCCATCTGCTAAGGGATTTATATTTTGAGTGTGGAGGCAATTTCATGCCCACCCATTTTGCCTATAAGCCTTCTCAAAATCTGTTGTCTGGTTATGCCACTGATGTATGCAAATGGAAGAGGGGGGGGGATTTGGATTTAGTTCACACCTTTTTCAGGAGTAGCTAAAGGCAAGTTAAATTTAATGTTCAGTAGGAAATTTCCTGACGCAGCAGAGCTTACGAGCTAAGTTTGTACCTGAAGCAATGGTGGAAGATTAAATGACTTACTACTATGGTACTTATTGCTTCTATAGCGCTACTAAACATATGTAGCACTGTACACATTATATGCAGGTACTTTCTCTCTGTCTCTAGTAGGCTTATACTCTATGGACGTCCTAGACAGCAAATAGCAGCAGTGAGATTTGAACCCTGACTTCCCTGGTTCTCCACTCACAGCTATGATCATTAGGCAGCTACTCCACGCAAAACGAGAACTGAATTGGCTTTTCCATTTCACTCGGATGAAATAGTAACCTAATCCAATATAATAATTTGGACCTCTGCACTTCCATCTTGCTCCCTGGGTCCGTAACACAGTTCCTATTGGTCCGCCCTGGGGATGACGTCACAAGGTGGACTAATGGGCAGTGAGAGGGAAGGGAACCCAGCAGCAGCCACCGGACTTGAGTAACCGAACGCCCCTCCCCCCGAGTTCTATTATCCCCAACCTCCCTCCCTCCTTCCACTCCCATCTTCCGAGTTCCACGGGCCGCGAGGGCCCCACTGCCGTTCGAGTTCCACACCCCCCTCTCCTCCCATTTCTGCCGCCCAGTGCCTCCCTCCCAGTGCCTCCCTCCTCCGAGTGGAAGGAGGACGTTTGCGGGTGCCCCAGCCCTTCGTACGTGGCAGCTGCTGTTTAAAAGGTTTTACCTCCTGCTCGGCCGGCAACACTCAAGTCCAGCAAGTACAGACGCCGCTTCAGACAGGCTGTGATTCGCTGTTCCTCTGGTCCCGCCCTCATTTCCTGTTTGCAGAAGGGCGGGACCACATGAACAGTGAACCACAGCCTATCTGAAGCGGCGTCTGTACTTGCTGGACTTGAGTGTTGCCGGCCGAGCAGGAGGTAAAACTTTTTAAACAGCAGCTGCCACGTACGAAAGGGCTGGGGCACTCGCACACATCCTCCTTGCAGTCGGAGGCCACAGAGACAGAAGGAGGGAGGGGGGGGGTCCTCAGACAAGAGGGGGGAGGGGTGGGGGTCCTCAGATGAGAGAGGGTGGGGGGGTCCTGGAGGGAGGGGGAGGGGAAGGAGGGGGATCGGTAGGGGGAGGAGGGGATGATGAGGAGGTGGGAGGAGGAGTGGGTAGGGGAGGGGGGTCTGGAGGGGGGTGTCAGGAGGGGGAGGGGGTCAGGAGGGGGTGATGAGGGGAGGAGGGGGGGCCCTGGAACCTTGCTAGCGCCCGTTTCCTTTCTGTTGGAAACGGGCCTCTTTTACTACTACTACTATTTAGCATTTCTATAGCGCTACAAGGCCTACGCAGCGCTGCACAAACATAGAAGACAGTCCCTGCTCAAAGAGCTTACAATCTAATGTAAGTGTATAATAAAAAAGATGGAAGCTTCCTCTTTTCTGATCAAAAATAATATGATTTTTAATGCCCAGTGGCCCCTAGCATTTCACTAGCTCCCCAAAACACGCCCCTGTTCCCTAGCCTTGTCCCAAAACCTTGGTGCTTGAATTGTGCTTCATTTTAAGCAGCACCAAGCCTGCTGCCCTGAACTGACTGCAATGCCTCACATGACAGAGTGAGCATTTCTCAGCCTGTGTTAATACATCAGAATTTCCTACACCTCTTCCTGTGCACTCCGCTCCATGGATAAATCCTTCTTATCTGTTCCCTTCTCCACTACTGCCAAGTCCAGACTTTGCGCCTTCTGTCTTGCTGCACCCTACGCCTGGAATAAACTTCCTGAGCCCCTACGTCTTGCCCCATCCTTGGCCACCTTTAAATCTAGACTGAAAGCCCACCTCTTTAACATTGCTTTTGACTCGTAACCACTTGTAACCACTCGCCTCCACCTACCCTCCTCTCCTCCTTCCTGTACACATTAATTGATTTGATTTGCTTACTTTATTTTTTGTCTATTAGATTGTAAGCTCTTTGAGCAGGGACTGTCTTTCTTCTATGTTTGTGCAGCGCTGCGTACGCCTTGTAGCGCTATAGAAATACTAAATAGTAGTAGTAGTAGTAGTGTTCTGAAAGGAGTCATCTCGCGCATTTGCTGGATGTGTGGACATTGTCCTGCGGTTTCAGGGCTTCTTTAATTCTAAGAGAAATGATGTTGATTAACAGCTGTAAATAAAGCAGCCTTCTGAAGACGACCAGCTGTCTGGGCACAGAAAACATGCCAGCACCTGCGTGGCTTCTTGTTGCAAGGTTCAAGTGTCAGAACTGCAGTGGGTGCCAAATATTTGCTTTTGATTTGTTTGTAAGCTGGATATAATTTCAAGTTTCAACCTTTTCTTGCACTCTCAAAGTACATCCTGAATGCAAGAACACGACAGCAGAGCACAGAGTTGTGAAACATCAGAGTCTAGAGCTACAGCTTGCTTTTCATTGCCATGAACCAATCATGATGTAATCACTTACTCTCCCTCCTTCCCATGCTTGGTCTTGAGCAATCACTTCCGCCCCCTCCCTCCCCCCCATTCCACTGTGGTGCAGGTTTCTTTATACCCCGTAGCCGGTAGTTGGCTTTCTGTGATTCTAACGCGGTTGGAGTGAAGGAAGGACGCTACTAATTATGATTTTCCTTTTCTTCATACTAATTTCTTTTTTTTTTAAATCTTTTAACTCTTTTATTAGACCATCAGCAAAAATACAAGTGCAACAGTGGCTTACAGACATTTGTGATAAGCACAATAAGAAGATCAGATCAAGTAGTGTCTGAGTACTCTTCAAAAAAAAAAAAAAAAAATCATTGACACGACACGGACTCCTAGTATATATCCCTCAACTTTCCTGTTTTCTTAAACCCTCTATCAACCCCCTCCCACTCTTGCACATCAATACAGAAAAGAAAAGCGCTTTATTCCACCATAACATAGGTAAACCAAGCAAAGGCAGTTCACATATAGTTTATGAAACCATCTCAGATGTTACCATCCCAAGACTGTTGCCAGTGCCACATTTTATTTATTTATTTAGATTTTGCTCACACCTTTTTCAGTAGTAGCTCAAGGTGAGTTACATTCAGGTACTCTGGATATTTCTCTGTCCCAGGAGGGCTCACAATCTAAGTTTGTACCTGAGGCAATGGAGGGTTAAGTGACTTGCCCAAGATCACAAGCAGTAGCAGTGGGATTTGAACCAGCCACCTCTGGATTTCAAGACTGGTGCTCTAACCATTAGGCCACTCCTCCACTAGCAACAGTCCATTTAGAATCTCAAATAGTAGCAACATTCCAGAATCTCAAAAAGTGGTAACATTCCATGTAGAATCTTCAATAGTAGCAACATTCCATATATTTATTTATTTAGATTTTGCTCACACCTTTTTCAGTAGTAGCTCAAGGTGAGTTACATTCAGGTACTCTGGATATTTCTTTGTCCCAGGAGGGCTCACAATCTAAGTTTGTACCTGAGGCAATGGAGGGTTAAGTGACTTGCCCAAGATCACAAGGAACAGCGGTGGGATTAGAACCAGCCACCTCTGGATTGCAAGACTGGTGCTCTAACCACTAGGCCACTCCTCCACTCCAAGACCTAGTTAAACTGGGTCCAGCCTGCACCATAAGGCTTATGCAATAATATCCAAAACCCTGGGAGAGAGAGAAAAGGAGAATGCTGCTGGAGAAATGTAAATGTTTTAAAAGATGCAAAGACAAGCCATTGCAGCAGACAGACAGTACGAAAAGAGGAAGCATGCTCTAGGGCTCAGAAGTAAGATAAGGAAATATTTCATGACAAGAACGTGCAGTGGGCCGGGCTCTTACTGCTGAAGATACAAATGGTATCAGAACTTAAGAAAGCCAGAGAGAGGCACAGAAGATCCTAAAGATACAGCTGGAGATAAAACAGTCAAGAGTACAGGAAGAGAACATGAGGGCCCAGGTGAGCCCTTGTGATTATCATCCATTGCCCCAGGTACAAATAAGTACCTGTATACAATATGTAAGCCGCATTGAGCCTGCCATGAGTGGGAAAGCACGGGGTACAAATGTAACAAAAATAAAATAGATACTATTGGAGATTCTACATGGAATGTTGCTACTATTGGAGATTCTGTTGCTACTATTGGAGATTCTACATGGAATGTTGCTACTGTTGGAGATTCTACATGGAATGTTGCTAGCAACATTCCATGTAGAAGGCTGTGCAGGCTTCTGTTTCTGTTGCGCAGGCTTCTGTTTCTGTGAGTCTGACGTCCTGCACGTGCAGGACGTCAGACTCACAGAAGCAGAAGCCTGCGCGGCCACATTGGTGATCTGCAAGGGCCGACTTCTACATGGAATGTTGCTAGTGGAATAGCAACATTCCATGTAGAATCTCAAATAGTAGCAACAGTGGAGGAGTGGCCTAGGCTGGTGGACTTTGGTCCTGAGGAACTGAGTTTGATTCCCACTTCAGGCACAGGCAGCTCCTTGTGACTCTGGGCAAGTCACTTAACCCTCCATTGCCCCACGTCAGCCGCATTGAGCCTGCCACGAGTGGGAAAGCGCGGGGTACAAATGTAACAAAAAAAAAAAGTCATGCTTCAAACATACAAATGGTATGACATATTAACACTAAACCTTGGTTAGATGTTCTCTTCTCTGCATAGAGAGAGCAAATCACTGGGTTACTATCAGACCCAGTATAGGATGATTCAGAAGTACTTTATAAGTATATTCCTTGGCAATTTTGACATCTTTGTCTCCCGCCCTCCGTCATCCTCTGCTGCTGTGCTGGCACACAACTCTGCTCTCCATCACATGCTGGATCTTTGCTTCTGGCTCAAGCCCTTAAGAAATGCGCTATCCTGCCTCCAGCTATCAAAGCAAAATAGACACAAGTCCTGTTTTCACTGACTCTTTCCTGCCAATAGAATATCCTACAGAGGCCCACTCATGAACCGGTAGTAGAGGGGACCTGTCTGTTCACAGTGCTCATCTTCCACCATGGTCCCAAACACTTCTGTACTACGCGATCTTTCTTGCTGGGATTAAAAAAAAAAAAGGCATCACAACTACAGAGATGCCAGCTTTCTCCAGGACCAATGTGACGACTGGAAGTCTCCTAGGAGTAGACTAAGGGTTAATGCAGCAGCTTGAGAACCATATTGGATTCCCACTGCAGCTCCCTGTGACTCTGGGCAAGTCACTTAACCCTCCATTGCCCCTGGTACAAATAAGTACCTGTATGTTTATTTATTGATTGCATTTGTATCCCTCATTTTCCCACCTATTTGCAGACTCAATGTGGCTTACAATATTATATCCTTGGCAGGCACCAATCAAGAGTAGATAAACAATTGGATTACGTACAAAGAACTGTGTGTAACATAATGAATATAATCACTTCAGTAGATCCGAAAACCATCAAACTATCAAGTAAGCAGTGGAGTATTTATTTTTATTACATTTGTACCCCACACTTTCCCACTCATGGCAGGCTCAATGCGGCTTACACGGGGCAATGGAGGGTTAAGTGACTTGCCCAGAGTCACAAGGAGCTGGCTGTGCCTGAGGTGGAAATTGAACTCAGTTCCTCAGGACCAAAGTCCACCACCCTAACCACTAGGCCACTCCTATTATGGTAGGCCTTGTTAAAGAGATAAGTTTTCAATGTTTTTCGAAAGTTAATTAAGTCATGAATAGTTTTCAGATTAAGTGGCAATGCATTCCACAGCTGGGTGCCAATGAAGGAAAAGCAGGACACATGTACTAGCTTGTATTTTAGACCTTTACAGCTAGGGAAATGAAGTCCCAGGAATGTGCGTGCTGAACGTTTAGCGTTCCTGGGTGGCAAATCAATAAGGTCTGACATGTAGGCTGGAGCATTTCCGTGAATGATTTTATGAATCAAAGTGCAAACTTTGAACATGGTACATTCCTTAATTGGAAGCCAATGAAGCTTCTCTCGGAGGGGTTTTGCACTTTCATATTTTGTCTTGCCAAATATGAGTCTAGTTGCGGTGTTCTGGGCTGTCTGAAGTTTTTTGATGATATGCTCTTTACAGCCAGCATACAGCGCATTGCAATATATATATACAATATATACATTGCAATATATACTATGTAAACTGCTTTGAATGTAGAGAGGTGGTATATCAAGTGTCATTAACAAGATTCCAGGCACAATTTCAAAGAGTAGCAACATTCCATGTAGAACCCCAAAGAATAGCAAGATTCCGGAATCCCAAGGAGTGGAAGAGTAGCCTAGTGGTTGCTACTATTTGAGATTCTACATGGAATGTTGCTAGTGGAGGAGTAGCCTAGTGGTTAGTGCAGTGGACTTTGATCTTGGGAAACTGAGTTGAATTCCCACTGCAGCTCCTTGTGACTCTGGGCAAGTCACTTAACCCTCCATTGCCCCAGGTACAAAATAAGTACCTGTATATATGTAAACCGCTTTGAATGTAGTTGCAAAAAGCCTCAGAAAGGCAGTATATCAAGTGCCATTAACAAGATTCCAGGCACAATCTCAAAGAGTAGCAACATTCCATGTAGAACCCCAAAGAATAGCAAGATTCCGGAATCCCAAGGAGTGGAAGAGTAGCCTAGTGGTTGCTACTATTTCAGATTCTACAGGGAATGTTGCTAGTGGAGGAGTAGCCTAGTGGTTAGTGCAGTGGACTTTGATCTTGGGAAACTGAGTTGAATTCCCACTGCAGCTCCTTGTGACTCTGGGCAAGTCACTTAACCCTCCATTGCCCCAGGTACAAAATAAGTACCTGTATATAATACAGTGGGGGAAATAAGTATTTGATCCCTTGCTGATTTTGTAAGTTTGCCCACTGACAAAGACATGAGCAGCCCATAATTGAAGGGTAGGTTATTGGTAACAGTGAGAGATAGCACATCACAAATTAAATCCGGAAAATCACATTGTGGAAAGTATATGAATTTATTTGCATTCTGCAGAGGGAAATAAGTATTTGATCCCCCACCAACCAGTAAGAGATCTGGCCCCTACAGACCAGGTAGATGCTCCAAATCAACTCGTTACCTGCATGACAGACAGCTGTCGGCAATGGTCACCTGTATGAAAGACACCTGTCCACAGACTCAGTGAATCAGTCAGACTCTAACCTCTACAAAATGGCCAAGAGCAAGGAGCTGTCTAAGGATGTCAGGGACAAGATCATACACCTGCACAAGGCTGGAATGGGCTACAAAACCATCAGTAAGACGCTGGGCGAGAAGGAGACAACTGTTGGTGCCATAGTAAGAAAATGGAAGAAGTACAAAATGACTGTCAATCGACAAAGATCTGGGGCTCCACGCAAAATCTCACCTCGTGGGGTATCCTTGATCATGAGGAAGGTTAGAAATCAGCCTACAACTACAAGGGGGGAACTTGTCAATGATCTCAAGGCAGCTGGGACCACTGTCACCACGAAAACCATTGGTAACACATTACGACATAACGGATTGCAATCCTGCAGTGCCCGCAAGGTCCCCCTGCTCCGGAAGGCACATGTGACGGCCCGTCTGAAGTTTGCCAGTGAACACCTGGATGATGCCGAGAGTGATTGGGAGAAGGTGCTGTGGTCAGATGAGACAAAAATTGAGCTCTTTGGCATGAACTCAACTCGCCGTGTTTGGAGGAAGAGAAATGCTGCCTATGACCCAAAGAACACCGTCCCCACTGTCAAGCATGGAGGTGGAAATGTTATGTTTTGGGGGTGTTTCTCTGCTAAGGGCACAGGACTACTTCACCGCATCAATGGGAGAATGGATGGGGCCATGTACCGTACAATTCTGAGTGACAACCTCCTTCCCTCCGCCAGGGCCTTAAAAATGGGTCGTGGCTGGGTCTTCCAGCACGACAATGACCCAAAACATACAGCCAAGGCAACAAAGGAGTGGCTCAGGAAGAAGCACATTAGGGTCATGGAGTGGCCTAGCCAGTCACCAGACCTTAATCCCATTGAAAACTTATGGAGGGAGCTGAAGCTGCGAGTTGCCAAGCGACAGCCCAGAACTCTTAATGATTTAGAGATGATCTGCAAAGAGGAGTGGACCAAAATTCCTCCTGACATGTGTGCAAACCTCATCATCAACTACAGAAGACGTCTGACCGCTGTGCTTGCCAACAAGGGTTTTGCCACCAAGTATTAGGTCTTGTTTGCCAGAGGGATCAAATACTTATTTCCCTCTGCAGAATGCAAATAAATTCATATACTTTCCACAATGTGATTTTCCGGATTTAATTTGTGATGTGCTATCTCTCACTGTTACCAATAACCTACCCTTCAATTATGGGCTGCTCATGTCTTTGTCAGTGGGCAAACTTACAAAATCAGCAAGGGATCAAATACTTATTTCCCCCACTGTATATAAACTGCTTTGATTGTAACTACAGAAAAGCAGTGTTATTGTCCCATTTCCCTTTCCGGATTCTACATCAAATGCTGCAAGTAGAGGAGTAGCTTAGTGGTTAGTGCAGTGGGCTTTGATCCTGGGGAACCAGCCCACTGCAGTTCCTTGTGATTAGGCATGTCCATATAATATATAAACTGCTTTGATTGCAACCACAGAAAGGCAGTATATCAAATCACACCCTCTTTCCTTTTCTGCAATAATCACTTTCTAATGAAGGAATATTATGGATATGGCATTCACATGACCATCATTATTAGAGAAAACCCTCTGAATTGTCTGGAGGTGATAGGGCCACCCCACAGTCAGTTGACTTCAGGATATGCATAATGAGTACACATGAAGAAAGACTATGGAGTCTAGGGCTTTTCAGCTTGGAGGAGAGATGGCTGAGGGGAGACATGATAGAGGTATATAAAATAATGAGTGGAGTGGAACAGGTGGATGTGAAGCATCTGTTCACGCTTTCCAAAAATACTAGGACTAGGGGGCATGCGATGAAACTACAGCGTAGTAAATTTAAAACAAATCGGAGAAAAACTTTCTTCACCCAACGTGTAATTAAACTCTGGAATTCGTTGCCGGAGAACGTGGTGAAGGCAGGTAGCTTAGCAGAGTTTAAAAAGGGGTTACACGGTTTCCTAAAGGACAAGTCCATAAACCACTACTAAATGGACTTGGGAAAAATCCACAATTCCAGGAATAACATGTATAGAATATTTGTACATTTGGGAAGCCTGCCAGGTGCCGCTGTCGTGGACAGGATGCTGGGCTCCATGGACCCTTGGTCTTTTCCCAGTGTGGCATTACTTATGTACTTATGAGATATATTTACATTCATTGGAAATCCAGCATATACAAATATACATAGTAACATAGTAGATGACGGCAGAAAAAGACCTGCACAGTCCATCCAGTCTGCCCAACAAGACAACATATGTGTAAACCTTACCTTGATTTGTACCTTGATCATGCATATTGATAGCAGGCCGTCTGACTAGCCAATTGGCTGTGAGAGCACCAGGGCAGGTTTGAGAAGCCCCGATTGAAATAGTTATAGAGCTTGTGATAGTCAGCAGATATTCAAAGCAGGGCCATGCCAAGGCTCAAGCATTGAATATCCAGGTCATAGTGGCCATATCCAGGTCATATGACCACCCGGAAACTAACCACATACCAGTTGATATTCCGACCAGTGTGTTGTTAGCCTGGCAGATAGGAAAGCCTTTCTGCCTAATATCACTACTGATCAGTTAAGTACTAGCTCCACCCAAGCCAATAAGCAAGCAGCGCCACTGAATATCAGTGGTTCAAGCACTGAGCGCCATTTAACCAGGAAGGAGCCCCTCTGGCCCATTTGAATGGCTTTGAATATCTGGTCCATAGTCTTTATTCATTGTCATTTTCCAAGTTTATTTAGCATTTGAGATCCCGCCCATCATGTAAAATAGCTGAGCGGTTTACAAACCTGGTATCATAGAGGCGTTTAAAGGAGAAATAAATGGAAGAGGTGTGTGGGGAAGGGGCAGGCAGGGAAACAGAACTACAATAAGTGGTAGGAAAGAGGGGGTAAAAGATAGGAATAGGAAGGGTTACCATACGGCTCCAGAAAAAGGAGGACACGTTGATCCAGTCCAGGTTTTGCTTCCATTGAAAGCAATGGAAGTAAAACCTAGACTTGAGGGTGAGAATTGCAACTAAGGAAATGTGGATGATGTAGTAGCAGTATCAGGAAAAAAGCAACTTCAAAAAGGAATGTTGTGAGACTGGATTTAAATCTGCTTGAAGAGGTTTGTGATCTAAGCTGGAGTGGAGTGGGGGAGGGGGGAGCGGCAACAGAGAAAACAGAGTGACATCATTGGTGTCCTACCTGATTTGTTGGAAAGAAGGAATGACCAGGCACTGTTGTTGGGATGAACAAAGAGCCCGTGTAAACCGCTTTGATTTTATTCTGAAAGGCAGTAGATCAAGCCGTCAAGACACACATTGGAGCCGACTCTGTGGGTGCTGTGGGTGCTTGAGCACCCCCCAATATTGAGGAAATTCCTTGTATGTGTCCAGGGAGGAGTTATTTCCGTTGGGCTTAGCACCCCCAATAATTTTGAAAAGTTGGCTCAGACACATAAACCTATTGACATTTACTTCACAAATACTAGAACTTTTTCTAATTACTCATTATGTAAAATCAAAAGGTCAGCAAACAAGTAGTAGGTGAGACTTTTGCACTGGACCATTTTTCCAGATACTTCTTTAGGAACTGGGAATTAATCACGATGGGCAGACTGGATGGACCATGCAGGTCTTTTTCTGCCGTCATCTACTAGGTTACTAAGTAATTGACTAGAAGGCTGGTGTGAAAGATGGGAATGTGAATGTCTTAAAATAACTCCTTCCCCAGGCAGGTGACAACCTCATGTATGCAAAATGTGTTGTTTTTTTTCCCCAGTCCTTTCTTTCATTTGGAAACAACTGCTGATCTCTCTCTCTCTCTTTTTTAATCAGGCAGTTTATTATCCATCTGCCACAAAGGATGCACAAGAGGAACCAGTACAGGTAGCAAGTACTTTTAATTCTAGTGCAAAGTTCCTGCAGTGCTCCCATTGTTACCGATTCATTAAGACTGTTAAAAGGATACTTAAGTACAGCAGGGGACTGTATACAATGGAAAATTCTGCTTCAACAGCTACTGTACAGTACCTGAAATAAAACAGGGACTGTAGAGAACGATTAGGCGATTTCATCTGATAGCTGAAGGCATGCTAGTTACCCATTGCCTATTTTAGGCCCATTGCTTGAATTTACCACATTCTCAGGGTAATTCAGACCCTGAGAGGTGTTTCCAGGTAAAGAAATTATGGGCTCCTTTTACTAAGCCACAGTAATGATTCCCAGCGTAGCAAATGCGCCTAAGCCCGTATTTGCCGTGTGAGAATCACGACTGCCACTTAATAAAACGAGCCCTTCAAGCAGTACGTTTTACCAACAAGGAACATTTGTGTAGAGGCCAGTGGTTCCCAAACCTGGTCCTGGAAACACCCTAGCCAGTCAGCTTTTCAGGATAGCCACAATGAATATTCATGAGAGATTTGCATATACTACCTCCAGTGCATGCAAATCTCTCTCATGAATATTCATTGCCAGAGCCAGTGGTTGGGAGGCGGGGATAGTGCTGGGCAGACTTACACGGTCTATGCCCTGAAAAGGACAGGTACAAATCAAGGTAAGGTATACACAAAAAGTAGCACATATGAGTTTATCTTGTTGGGCAGACTGGATGGACCATGCAGGTCTTTTTCTGCCGTCATCTACTATGTTACTATTGCAGATATCCTGAAAACCTGACTGGCTGGGGTACCTCCAGGACCAGGTTTAGGAATCACTGGTGTAGACATTTAACTTAACCTTTTAGGTTAATGAGTCCTCATTAATGTGACTTTCTGCCTGTGGCAGGTAACCAATGAGATTTCAAATTTATCGCCCCTTTGTCACGTGCCAATCGGCTTCCATATTCCGTGCGTGCGCTTAGGCGGATTCTTTCCTGTAGGGGAGCGGTCTTAAACCATGCATATAAGCAAATCTTGCACTTACAAGTGGTGCACTAAACAGGTTTGTCCCTGTAGAAATTGATGGCGCCAAAAACGGCACCGAAGTACGGCATGCAGTTAAACAGCGCATGCGCTTATCCGACGTGCACTTAAATGGAGTGCACTGTATTCAAAGGATTATGCAGGTCAGAACCAGTGTCCAGGACGAGCAACACCACCCACCGCAGATGCTGAAACATTTTATTTCCGGAATAAAACCCCAAATAACCAAATTTCTCCCTCAGGCTACCTTAAGGGGTAAAACAGAGAAATTAAGAGCAATCAGTATCCAGCATCTCCCTTCACAGACGCAATATTGTTCAAACCAAAGTTTCATGTCTTTGGAGACTCCCAAGAACTTTACAAACAATTCAGCTCTTCCTGTCGTCATTTGAGTGTCTATCACCCAGCTTCTGTGTTCTGTTTGGCAGGTTAAATCCAGGGCTCATTGTAAAAGATGACCTCCACAGCCACGTATCATGATGTGTTATACAGTTGCTCATCTCTCACTAGAGACTGCTGAAAGGACGCCCAGGCGACAGGAAATTAAAATGTTCACAGAACCTTGAAAAGTCGTAATACTGTGTATTTAGCAACCTACTCACTGGTATTTAAAGTGGCTCACATGTCATTTTTAATGCAACACAACCTTCTCTTTACAACATTTCTATCATTTAGGCCAGAAAATTTACTATAATTATCATGAAATGTTATACTTTGTCTTCATCCACATCTCTGTTAAATGGCCCAAATTGCAAGGAAGAACATGGACCAAGCATGGCCAGGTCAAGCCAAACCAAACCTTTTCACTGTCCCCATGCGTAACACTGACAGGAAAGTGACTCCTGTCCTTGCTCTGGCCTATGCAACTTAAACTATGCTTTTGTTTCAAAAACATGTAAAAAGGTTACCCCCCCCCCCCAAAAAAAAAAAAAAAAACCATTAATGATGTAAAATATGCATTTCCATAATATTTCTTTTTGACTGCCCCTATCGGACCGACCGTTCACTTGTCTATTAGATTGTAAGCTCTTTGAGCAGGGACTGTCTCTCTTTGTTAAATTGTACAGCACTGCATAACCCTAGTAGCGCTCTAGAAATGTTAAGTAGTAGTAGTAGTTTTTGTTATCTCATACAAATACCTTAAGCCTGGGAAAATGAACAGGGCTGGCTGTTGCCTGGGCAGCACAGGCAAAAGAAAAAAACGGGTGAGCTTCCACCATTAAGAGTAGACTCCCGTGGCAACACCTCTGAATGGCCTTTTATTGCCTCCGTTCTTTTGCTGTTAAACAATACAGCTTATCATTTTCTATATATACAAAAATTATGTTTCCAAGCTTTCAATAACCCTTTCCTACTTCCTTACTCAAAAGGAGCCTCACATTTCCCACAGTAAAATGTGAAACACAACACACTGAAAGGATGGGGTGAGTGGTTGTAATGTATTTTTTTAAATTTTTTATTTTTGTTACATTTGTACCCTGCGCTTTCCCACTCATGGCAGGCTCAATGCAGCTTACATGGGGCAATGGAGGGTTAAGTGACTTGCCCAGAGTCACAAGGAGCTGCCTGTGCCTGAAGTGGGAATCCAACTCAGTTCCTCAGGACCAAAGTCCACCACCCTAACCACTAGGCCACTCCTCCACTGTTGCTACTATTTGAGATTCTAAATGGAATGTTGCTATTCCACTAGCAACGTTCCATGTAGAAGTCAGCCCTTGCAGATCACCAATGTGGCCGCGCAGCCTTCTGCTTCTGTGAGTCTGACGTCCCATACGTGCAGGACATCAGACTCACAGAAACAGAAGCCTGCGCAGCCTTCTACATGGAATGTTGCTAGTGGAATAATAACATTCCATGTAGAATCTCCAGTAGTATCTATTTTATTTTTGTTAACATTTGTACCCTGCGCTTTCCCACTCATGGCAGGCTCAATGCAGCTTACATGGGGCAATGGAGGGTTAAGTGACTTGCCCAGAGTCACAAGGAGCTGCCTGTGCCTGAAGTGGGAATTGAACTCAGTTCCCCAGGACCAAAGTCCACCACCCTAACCACTAGGCCACTCCTCCACTCCATGTCCCACTTTCAGATAGGAGACTGATATTTGGATGTGAGGAAGTACTGATAAGTGATGATAGGAAAACACGCTATACAAACACCCCGGTAAAGCATCAATGACACAAAAAGCAAAGCACTAGAATAACAAAAGATGGCAAATCGGACATTTTAGGATGAGCTGGGCAAGTGTTAAACGTGCTGGGTCCTAGGACAGAAATTTAAAAGTGGGCCCAGAGACCATAAAAAAAATAAAATAAAATGAGTGGAGTGGAATGGGTAGATGTGAATCGTTTGTTTACCCTTTCCAAAAATACTTGGACTAGGGGGCATGCAATGAAGCTACAAAGTAGTAAATTTAATATGAATCGGAGAAAATATTTCTTCACTCAAAGTGTATTTTAAACTCTGGAATTCGTTGCCAGAGAATGTGGTAAAGACGGTTAGCTTAGTGGGGTTTAAAAAAGGTCTGGATGGGTTCCTAAAGGAAAAGTCCATAGACCATTATTAAATTGACTTGGGAAAATCCACTGCTATTTCTGGGATAAGCAGCCTAAAATGTATTGAACATTTTCAGGATCTTGCCAGGTATTTGTGACCTGGATTGGCCACTGTTGGAAACAGGATGCTGGGCTTGATGGACCTTTGGTCTGTCCCAGTGTGGCAATACTTATGTACTTATATCCGGTGCTCAAGGCAAACTTTCAGCCACGCACCCCCACCATCACACCAGAGACAGATCGAGACCTACTACCCCCTTCCCTATCCCCCAACAGGCCAGCATCTCCCTTTCTTCTTCCACCCACTTATTCAGCATGTCATCACTCTTTCCCCTCCTCCTCCTGAATCCAGCATCTCCCTTTCACTTTCTCCTATTGGACATATTGCGGAAGGCGCTGCCTTCCCCTTTCTGGAGCTAAAGAGAAAAGTTAATTCAGGGCCATGATGCACAGGCCTGCATTCAAGTGCTGTCAGGTCCCACCCCTTCCCAGCAGAAGTCCCTGTCAGAGAGGGGTGGGATACAACATCACTTAAGCATGGGCCTGTGCATCAAGGCACTACGCTGGCACTAAATCAGTTTTTCTGTTTGGCTTTGGAAGGGGGAAGTTTGTGGCAGCTGCAGGAACAAGAAAAAAAAAGGGGGAGATGAGAGACAGCACTCCTGCCCCGCTGCTGCCCTAGGTGGACGTCTAGTCTGGCTATTGGTAGGGTAGCCCTGGTCTCCTTCAGATTTAGGGAGGCTTGGGGCCTGCTGGCGCACGGAGGCCCAGGGCAACTACTCTGTGTCTGTTCTTCTAACGTTAACCCTGAGGACGAGACATGGTCTTCCTTCAAAACGTTACAGATGTGAATGCACGGTGGTGATAGTCTGGTGTGAACAAAGGGTCATGATCTGAAGCTGAATTAAGTACCATGGGTAAAACATTTTGTCATCACTCAGCTAATTGAATTGTTAACATGGTAGATACCAGTAATTTGGAAGCAAATCCATTGCAAGACTGACTTCTACAATCTCCGGTTGGCCGCGGAGGTGGTGTCGGGCTACTACTTTCACCCTCTTGTAGATTTCAACTTCTTCTACCTCAGTCTCAATTCTTTTCTTCCTTCGAAGTCCACTCCATTCGTCTGCCTCTCCGAGTAGCAGTCATTTATCGACCCCCTGATAGTCTTCCTTTCTCACTGACTTTGATGCCTGGCTTTCCTTCTTTCTTGAACCTTCAGCTCCTTCCCTCATTCTTGGGGATTTTAACATTCATGCTAATGATCCCTCTGACTCTTATGCTTCTCAGTTTCTTGCTTTAACGTCCTCTTTCAATCTTCAACTGTGCTCCACTGCCCCTACTCACCAGAATGGCCACTGTCTTGATCTTATCCTCTTCTCAAACTGCTCACTCTCCAGTTTCTGTGCCTCAGCTCTTCTCCTCTCTGACCATCATCTGATAACTTTCACACTTAAACACTCTCCTCCCCAGTCCCGTCCAATCTTAATCAACACATTTAGGAATCTTCAGGCTATTGACCCTTCTACTCTGTGCTCCAGTGTTTCAAATCTCTTCTCTACCACTATGTTATCCAAGTTTGTCAATGTCTTTTCCTATAATACAATTCTCTGCTCTGCTCTGGATAATCTCGTTCCTCCCATTCCCCGTTCTGTAAAATGTACCAAACCCCAGCCTTGGCTGACCTCTAGAATCCGCTACCTACGTTCCTGTGCCCGCTCTGCCGAACACCTTTGGCTGAAATTCCGTGCCCATGCTGACATCATACATTTCAAATTCTTGCTGACCTCCTTCCAGTCTGCTCTTTTATTTGCCAAACAGGACTACTACATCCAGTTGACAAATTCTCTTTGCTCAAACTCTCGACATCTCTTTGCCATACTGAACTCTCTCCTCAAAGTGCCTTCACCTCCAACTCCCCCTTCACTTCCTCCCCAGACTCTGGCTGAGTACTTTCATGATAAGGTTCACAAGATTAAACTTGAATTCTCAACCAGGTCACCTCCACCTCTCCTTCCCTTAGTCCATTCTCTTAACCCTCCAACCCCTGCTTCCTTTTCTGAAATCACTGAAGAGGAAACTACACATCTTCTTTCCTCCTCGAAACGCACTACCTCTGATCCTATTCCCACCCATCTACTTAACACTATCACTCCTACTGTCATCTCTTTTATGTATCATATCCTCAATCTTTCACTTTCCACTGCGACTGTTCCTGATGCCTTCAAACATCCAAATCCTTGAAGTCACCATTGATCGAAACCTCACTCTCGAAACCCACACGAAGAATACGACAAAAAAAATGTTCCAATCGATGTGGAAACTCAAAAGAATAAAACCTTTTTTCCCAAGAAACATCTTCCGCACCCTAGTACAGTCATTGGTAATAAGCCACTTGGACTACTGTAATGCTCTGTACGCAGGCTGCAAAGAACAGACCATCTAAAAACTCCAAATAGCCCAGAACACCGCAGCCAGTCTCATTTATGGAACACCTAAATACGAAAGTGCGAAACCCCTCAGAGAGAAACTGCACTGGCTCCCGCTCAAGGAATGAATTGAGTTCAAGATCTGCACGACTGTACACAAAATCATTCACGCAGATGCCCCACTCTATATGTTAAACCTAGTGGACTTACTGCCCAGGAATGCCAAAAGATCGGCCCGCAAATTCCTCAACCTGAACTTCCGCAGCTGTAAAGGAATGAAATACAAACAGGCTTATGCTACTACCTTTGCGTACAAAAGCACACAGTCTTGGAACGCACTACCCATGGCCCTGAAAACCAAGACCAATCTAACCAGCTTTCACAAAGCTTTGAAAACACATCTCTTCAACAGAGCCTACAAAAGTCACCCTCAATGAAACAAATCATTCCTTAAATCACTCAAGTACACCAAAAAACACCTCTCACACGACCTTACCTAACACCTTTCCATCTAAATTCCTCTTTCACCTCAGCTTATGATCGACTGTTTTCTTAAATCATGTAACGACGTTCTCATATCCATACTCTGTAAGCCACATTGAGCCTGCAAAAAGGTGGGAAAATGTGGGGTACAAATACAATAAACTAAATAAATAAGTCACACCACTCCTTAAAAAACCTTCATTGGACCCTACATGTCCTTCCAGCTATCGCCCCATCTCCCTCCTCTCTTTCCTATCCAAGATACTTGAACGTGCTGTTCACCATTGTTGCCTTGACTTTCTTTCATCTCAAGCTATTCTTGATCCACTTCAATCTAGCTTTTGCCCCCTTTATTCAACCGAAACAGCGCTTGCTAAAGTCTCCAATGACCTGTTCCTGGCCAGATCCAAAGGTCTCTATTCTATCTTCATCCTTCTCGATCTATCTGCTGCTTTTGACACTGTTTATCACAACCTACTCCTTGATATGCTGTCCTCACTTGGATTTCAGGGCTCTGTTCTTTCCTGGTTTTCTTCTTATCTCTCCCAGCGTACTTTTAGTGTATACTCTGGTGGATCCTCCTATCCCACTGTCAGTTGGTGTACCTCAGGGATCGGTCCTGGGACCTCTTCTTTTCTCCATCTATACTTCTTCCCTTGGTACACTGATCTCATCCCATGGTTTTCAGTATCATCTTTATGCTGACGACTCCCAGATCTACATCTCCACACCAGAAATTTCAGCAGGAATCCAGGCCAAAGTATCAGCCTGCCTGTCTGACATTGCTGCCTGGATGTCTCAGCGCCATCTGAAACTAAACATGACCAAGACTGAGCTTCTTATCTTTCCCCCTAAACCAACCTCTCCTCCTCCCCCATTCTCTATTTCTGTGGATAACACTCTCATCCTTCCTGTCTCATCAGCTTGTAACCTTGGGGTCATCTTCGACTCCTCCCTCTCCTTCTCTGCACATACTCAACAGACTGCTAAAACCTGTCGTTTCTTTCTCTATAATATCACCAAAATTCGCCCTTTCCTTTCTGAGCACACTACCAGAACCCTCATCCACACTCTTATCACCTCTCGCTTAGACTATTGCAACTTGCTTCTCACAGGTCTCCCACTTAGCCATCTCTCTCCTCTTCAATCTGTTCAAAATTCTGCTGCACGACTAATATTCCGCCAATGTCGCTATGCTCATATTAGCCCTCTCCTCAAGACACTTCACTGGCTCCCTATCCGTTTCTGCATACAGTTCAAACTCCTCTTATTGACCTATAAGTGCATTCACTCTGCAGCTCCTCAGTACCTCTCCACTCTCATCTCTCCCTACATTCCTCCCAGTGAACTCCGTTCACTGGGTAAATCTCTCTTATCTGCACCCTTCTCCTCCACTACGAACTCCAGACTCCGTTCCTTTTATCTTGCTGCACCATATGCCTGGAATAGACTTCCTGAGCCGGTAAGTCAAGCTCCATCTCTGGCCGTCTTCAAATCTAAGCTAAAAGACTACCTTTTTGATGCTGCTTTTAACTTCTCACCCTTATTCACTTGTTCAGAACCCTTATTTTATCCTCCTCACTTTCCTATGATCACCTAAACTTCCAGAAATCATTAAAAACTAACCTGTTCAAAAAGGCATACCCTACCGACCCAACTTAAATGCCTGTACCCTGCAACACAACGAAACCAAAGCTCGTAATGGACATATAATAACTCTTCCTCTCTACGATTCCCTAATGTGTGTGTACACACGAACCTTATTCTAGCACATTACTGTATTTGTTCATACCGGAACTGGCGAACGCCTTTACGGTACTATGTAAGCCACATTGAGCCTGCAAATAGGTGGGAAAATGTGGGGTACAAATGTAACAAATAAATAAATAAAATAAATATTCCCTTATCTCTTATTTGTCTGTCCTAATTAGATTGTAAGCTCTGTCGAGCAGGGACTGTCTCTTCATGTTCAAGTGTACAGCGCTGCATACGTCTAGTAGCGCTATAGAAATGATAAGTAGTAGTCTTTGGGATTCCAGAATCTTGCTACTCTTTGGGATTCTGCACAGAATGTTGCTACTCTTTGTCCTTATCACTTATTTGTCCTGTTTGTGATAATTAGATTGTAAGTTCTGTGGAGCAGGGACTGTCTCTTCATGTTCAAGTGTACAGCGCTGCGTACGTCTAGTAGCGCTATAGAAATGATAAGTACTAGTAGTACAATCTGTGCACTGATCGTGGCTGGACAGATTTAGTAGTTGGAGAACAAGGCCAGTGCCAGGCAGAATTCTAGGGTGTGTGCTCTGAAAATGGCAAGGTCAAATCAAAATCAGGTATACATATGAAGTATCACATCATCCCTTATGCTATGAGTTTATCTGGTTGGGCAGACTGGATGGACCATACAGGTCTTTAGCTGCTGTTATCTGCTATGTTACTATGGTATGTAGGAAGTCATGTTATCGTTTCAGAAAAGGAACAAGCAAAAAAAAAAAACAAAAGTGGAGAAACTAGATCCGCTACGTGGGTAAAGATAAAAGAACAGCAAAAAAAAAAAGTAGTGAGATCAACACGACACTTCCAAGACACCATGGAGGCAAGTAATAACTAAAAATACTTTATTAAGACTTAATAAAGAGCCATGTTTCGGCGAAAAACGCCTGCTTCAGGAGTCTGTTTGTTGTGTTAGCCAATGAATGGAGCAACATAGGTGAGGAAGCCTTTAGAAGGGCTAATGATAAGTGTCGAGTCTTTTGAGTTTTTATATTTTGTAATAAATTATTTTGTTATTACTTGCCTCCACGGTGTCTTGGAAGTTTGGTGTTGCTCTCTCTACTTTTTTGCTCCTTTCCATGTTTAATGAGTTGGACCTATTAATTTGACAGTGTGGTTGTAACCTGGTGTTGGTAAAGAATTACCATCCATGTCAGAATCCAGGGGCAGTGGTGTCCGATTTTCTTTCACTGATCTTTTTGAATTTGTCCTTCTCCAGTGGCTTCTTTTATTCCCCCCCTCCCCCACCATATTGAAATATCACTGAAATTCTCTACTACTAGTAGAAGAACTGGCAGCAAACACAGTGCGCAAGACACGACCTTGTATTGAAAAATTGAACCGAATATACGGATAGACACAAACTGAACAGCTTTAAAATGGAATGTATCATTCATTTAACAGAGTACACACATTCAACAAAATTAATACAAATCAATGCATTACAGAGATGGCATAATGTCACTATGAATGCTTTACTGTTTCCCATCATTCTGTTTTCTCCCAGGCAGGGCCACCTTTAGGCAGCCAGGTTCTGTCACCGGTAATTGGGAAGCAAAACCAGTGCTGGGCGGACTTCTACGGTCTGTGCCCTGAGAATGACAAGGACCAATCAAACTCTGGTATAAAGTATCGCATACCATGTAAAATGAGTTTATCTTGTTGGGCAGACTGGATGGACCGTACAGGTTTTTATCTGCCATCATTTACTATGTTACTCTTTGGGGTTCTACATGGAATGTTGCTACTAATTGGGATTCCGGAATGTTGTAACTCTTTAGGATTCCAGAATCTTCAGAACTTTTAGTACAAGAACAGTGCTGGGCGGATTCCTACGGTCTGCGCCCTGATCGTGACTGAATAGATATGGATGGGCTGGAGTGTAAATTTTAAGGGGCTTCGACGTTAGCTTTAGAACTTTTAGTACAAGAACAGTGCTTGGGCAGACTTCTACGGTCTGTGCCCTGAGAATGACAAGGACAAATCAAACTCTGGTATAAAGTATCACATACCATGTAAAATAAGTTGATCTTGTTGGGCAGACTGGATGGACCGTGCAGGTCTTTATCTAGTAACATAGTAGATGACGGCAGAAAAAGACCTGCACGGTCCATCCAGTCTGCCCAACAAGATAACTCATATTTGCTGCTTTTTGTGTATACCCTACTTTGATTTGTACCTGATTTATAGGGGCCATGTCACAAGGGGCTCTGCATTCACTAGATTGCACAGAACCAGACGGCTCTACAGGGTGGGACAACAGCAGGAGGAGGAAGGCAAGGTAGGAGTAAAGACCCAACCTATTCCCTACATACATCCTTTCACACATTGGTAGATGGTGTGGTCATTTAAGGTACAAGCTTAGGCAAACCACATGCCTTGAGAGCCACAATCCAGGCTGCATCTCCAGGGATCACCCAAGAGTAGCTAAGTGAACCTTCAGCCATGCATCCCCCCCCCCCCCCTCCCAGCATCTCCCAACAGTCCTGCATCTCCCTTTTCTCTTCCAAGCCCCTACCCACTATGAGATCTATTGCAAACAATATAAGCAGAACATGCAACACTGATCTCATGCATATTCATTGTGGAAATCTTGAAAACCAGACTATGTTATGGCCCTCGAGGACTATGGTTCCCACCCCTCCACTAGCCGCAAGGAAAGCGCAATGCCAGCCAGCTGTCATGTCAAGTGAGCACAAGATCTAAAAACTTTTTAAAAAAAAAATCATGACTGCGCCAGCCTTCACAGAGCCGGTAATGAGTTCCTTATTCATTCAGGCTGTGTTAGCATGTGTGCAAGACAGACTCTGTCCTTTCTGAAAAAATAAAGTACTTAGGACTTTTGTTGCAAAAAAAAAAAAAAAAGTATATTTTGTTTTATTAAGTGGTTCATATTTTGTTTTATTAAGTGGTTCATTTGCAGCAATGGCAATCTGCTGTACCCTATTCCAGCTTATAGCATTTATCATCCCCTAAACACCAGCAGGGACAACAGCTAGGCGAGGATGAAAAGCTGCCTACAAAACCGTTTTCATCTTGATCCCATGACCACAAAGTGTGCATTTCTGACCTTGAAATTAAATGGTAAAATCCATTCTGTTTTGTGCAGATTCAACATTCCTTTGACCAGGGAATTCCACTTTGCTATACAGGAAGGAGGGAGGAAGGAGGATCGTCTCAGGCAAAAGAACTGCCAGGGAGATCAGTGCAGAGATGGACACAGGAAGGAGAAACACTTTATACGTTTTATTCGACCCCCTACTACAGAGAGGCATATTTAGAGCCTGATCACAATCCATTTTGTGCTGGAAGCTCATTAAACCCTCACCGACACGCACACAGCCTCCAATAAAAAAAACGTACATATTGACCTCTTCCCCTCTCGCTGCAGCTTTCAGTTACCATGGCAACCTGAACATTCAACCCAAGTTTTTTTTTTTTTTGGAGGGGGAGCGAGGATTAAGGGCACAGAAATAAAATACAGAGGAAGACAGATGTCCAAACAAAAAAATATTGTAAAGCAATGTTTTTCTCTCATTTATAAGAGTTGGTTAAAAAAAAAAATATACATACAGAAGTCTTTTGAAACAGCTAAGCAAAGGCACAGCCAAAAGCCACCTTTTAAATTCTGATAAGAGCGCCAGAGTTGAACTCCAGCCCAGCGAAACCTGATCTCATCCTTCCAGAGAGCAGAGACAGGACGCTCTGCTTACACATGGCTCACAGACTGGTTTCCAGTTAATAAATGGAGATGGGAACAAAGCAGCAAGACAACAGTGGCCTGGGCACCTTACAAACACACACACACACGCACACAAGAATGCCGGCAACAAGAGGCCTAGTGAAAGAGACGGCCATTCCAGGGGAGGAAAAGGGGATAGATATGCCCACAGCCCTGCCTACAGCTACAAAAAGGGGACAACTCTGTTCAACTATTCATATCATGAACAGGTTTCATTGGTTGAAGTAGAAAAATCAAACCCAGTCTTTTAGGGGAGGGGGGCGGGGGAGGGTGATTTTTCTTCTCTGCATCTGTTTTTCTTGTGTTCGTTTTTTTGTCTTAGGCCCCAGCACTCCTGGCCCTGGGTTATGATTGTTGAAGCATAGGAGACGTGGGTTTACTCAATCTGGGCATCGTAGTTGGCCCCTCCTGCCTTCTTCAGCTCATTCTTGATATAATCTTCATCCAGCTCCTTGTGGTCCGTAATCACCAGCTCTTTGGCAAAACTCTGGAGGAAAAGGGAAAGAAAAGAGAAAGGTTATACCGAGCCTCACTCATGACACAATTGCGTAGCATGGAGAAAAAAATTACAAATCGGAGAATAAAAACGTACCGCTTGAATAAAAAAGGATGTGTATTGGGCCCTTAAAAACTCACAATGACATAAGTACATAAATAATGCCATACTGGGAAAAGACCAAAGGTCCATCGAGCCCAGCATCCTGTTCCCGACAGCGGCTAATCCAGGTCAAGGGCACCTGGCAAGCTGCCCAAACGTACAAACATTTTATACAAGTTATTTTTGAAATTGTGGATTTCCGTAATTATTGAATGGAAGATTCAATAATTACGGAAAAAGTGACCATTTTAGCAATTGCACAGTACATAAACTCTTCTGTATGGCAGAGGTTAACACTGGACCAGACAGGTAAAGACAACATTTTCTAAATTATTTCCACAGGTAGGATAAAAGAGTGCTGGGGACAATTTCCCTGTTTTTCAGGGGCTTTCAATTTAGATTCAATGGTGCACTGGATTCCTGCCCAATGGTGTAGTCAGCATTTCCAAGTGGGTATGCTCACGCTTGCAGAAAGTTTTGTACTATCAAGGTGTGATGTCAGGAGTGTCGGCTGAATGTGGAGATGCTCAGCATACAGCAGAGCACTGGAGCACAAGGAGAGGGAGGGGACAGCCAATAAATTACACTGAAATACTTTAAAAACAAATAGGAGGAAATATTTTTTTCACTCAACGAATAGTTACGCTATGGCACTTTTGGCTGGATGATGTAGTAACAGCAGTTAGGGTATCTCGGTTTTAAAATAAAAGGTTTGGACAAGTTCCTGGAGGAAAAGTCCATAGTCTGTCATTGGGACAGACATGGGGAAACCACTGCTTGCCCTGGGATTTGTAGCATGAAATGTTGCTACTATTTGGGTTTCTGCCAGGTACTTGTGACCTGGATTAGCCACTGTTGGAAACAAGATACTGGGCTAGATGGACCATTGGTTGACCCAGTATGGATGGACCATTGGTTGACCCAGTATGGCTATACCTATGTTCTTAAACAGGTTTTTATAAAAAAAAACTGTCCACCCTGATATTGCAGGTAAAGTTATGGGCATATGGCCTATATACGGATAAGTTTAACGAGTGAATGGAATTATTTTCCGGGGTGGGGAAGGCTCTGTTTTTTTTTTTTTTTTTGGGGGGGGGGGGGGTGGGGGGGGTGGGGAGGGGGTTTAAGGTAAGGTAATGCTTTTTATAGGACTAAAGATACATTTGTCTAAAATTTGGAGGTTCAAACCACCTTCCTCAGGATTGGACAGTATGAGCCAGGTTCAATTTCCACTGCTGCTCCTTGTGACCCTGGGCAAGTCACTTGACCCTCCACTGTCCCAGTTTTGGCTAAAATGCCGACGCCAAAACCAAAAACTACCAATGAGGCCCGCTGGGGATGGTCAGGGCTTGCAGTTGCTAAATCCACTGCAGATTATAACCTCCAGTCCCAGACTGACAACTGGGAGAGCCATTTTAACAAGGACTTTTCAACAAGTCTGGCATGTTTTGGTTTCCAAGACAATGCAGATGTAAATATCCTCACAAGAGCTTTGTGAGAACATATTAAAAAAAAAAAAGTAAAAAAGTAGTCAAGATTACCCCGCCCCTGCCCACACACGCCCCTTTCACATCCTCGTCCTGCCCTCTCTCGCTCTCACCCCGCCCCCTGTCACATATTCCTCCCCCCGGGGTCACATATTCCCCTTACTTACTATCTACTGCCCTGGTGGTCTAGTGACCTCTTCGGGGTAGAAAAGAGCCCCCTCTTTCCTGCCCGGAGCTCTGCCCTTGCCTTGCATCCTGTTGCTGTGACGGTCTCAGGATTCAAAATGGCCGCCGAGAGTTGAAGTTTCGCAAGGCCGCGTCAACTCTCGGCGGCCATTTTGAATCCTGAGACCGTCACAGCAACAGGATGCAAGGCAAGGGCAGAGCTCCGGGCAGGAAAGAGGGTCCCGAAGAGGTCACTAGACCACCAGGGCAGTAGATAGTAAGTAAGGGAAGGGGAGGGGAGGCTAGGATAGGTCCGCCGCCCGCCCACCCGTTTGGCCAGAACTCCGGACAAACGGGCGGGCTGGCAAAACCCGCCCTGACGCCCAGACATGTCCTCAAAAAGAGGACATGTCCAGGTAAATCCGGACGTTGGTAACCCTATGGATGTACCCAATCATAAAAGCTACCCAATGAAAAAACAAGTTTCAAATGATTTTACCAGAGTAACAAAGAAGTTACTTAACTAAACTCATCAGATGAAAATTGTCCACCAGTCTATAGATAAAACAGTATGCAGTGGCGTTCCTAGGGGGGCGGACACCCGGGGCGGCGCCCCGCCCCCCCGGGTGGAGCACCCCCCTCCCGATGCAGCGCGGACCCCCCCGGGTGCACGCCTCTGGGGGGGGGGGGGGGTGCCGCAGCGTGCGCCTGCTCAGAGTTCCCTGACTTCGCGTGTTCGCTGTAGCTCCCTCTGACCCGGAACAGGAAATAACCTGTTCCAGGGCAGAGGGAGCTGCAGCGAACGCGCGAAGTCAGCGAACTCAGAGCAGGCGTGCGCCACAGCACCCCCCAGCGGCGTGCACCCGGGGTGGACCACCCCCACCCCCTTGGTACGCCACTGACAGTGTGTGGAGAGATTATCCATACTAAAACGGGATGAGGCAGAGGCCTGCAAGCTACGTTGCAACTGCAGAATTTTCAAACAGGAAACTGCAAGGAGCTTCTTTTTGAAAATCAGCAGCAGGCCTCCCAGAGCAAAATACAAGCAACCTCCATATTCTAAAATCAGCCCCCTAAGACATTATTAGGGATGTCAACAAGCCTAAGACTGAAGCCAGAAGCAACATTAGAGCTTGGAGATACCCCAGAAAGCACTGAAATTCACTTTACTAGTGAACCCACACTTTTAAAATCAATTTTTGTGATTTTTTTTCAAGTATTGAATTCTTATAGAATTGATTGATGATGCCAAACAAAGCACATTCTGAAAAATATTCTAACAGCTACAACTAACGCACAGGTTAAGAAATTCTACAGTCCCAAATGCAGACAGAGAAAGAGAAGAAATTCAAACTATACTCTGAAAGAAAGCGGGGGAGGGGGGAAGAGGAGGTATTACAGCAGAAAGATTCAAAGACTGAGCAGGTTTCACCAGCATACAAGGTGATGGGAGGGGGGGGGGGGGGGGAGCTTGGCATGATGTGGAACTGGCACTGGAAACCAAAACTGTGAGAGAAATCAAGCATGCCCGAGAAGAGGTACAACGGGCAATGCTAAATGACAAGAGAGTGTAAGGCTCTCCGCTTGCGTTTACGTATGCCTCATGAACACCACTGAGAAAGCAAGGTTGGCCTGCCACTTCTAGACTGTTCAATTCCTACCTCCTCCCCTCTACAACAACCTTGAGGTCCACAGAAACCCAAAACGTTTACCTTACCTCATCCCCTTCCAGGGCTTTAGTTATTTCCTAGAACTCCTCCACCCACAACAAAATCATACTTCCAAGGGTGGGGGCAAGGTGGTGTCCCTGCCACTGTTGGGGAGGGGAGGGGAGGGTTGGAGTGGGGCTTGTTTATCAATCATGGCCAGCACTTGCCACGCATCCTCCCTCCCCACTGTTTACTTCAGAAATAAATGGGCTTGCAATACCAAGGAAAAAGAAAACAAAATGTTTAGCCACCTTGGGGTGGAACTTAAGGCCATTTCATCAAAATTGGAGTGGAGGAGTGGCCTAGTGGTTAGGGTGGTGGACTTTGGTCCTGGGGAACTGAGGAACTGAGTTCGATTCCCACTTCAGGCACAGGCAGCTCCTTGTGACTCTGGGCAAGTCACTTAACCCTCCATTGTCCCATGTAAGCCGCATTGAGCCTGCCAAGAGTGGGAAAGGGCGGGGTACAAATGTAACAAAAATAAAATAGATACTATTGGAGATTCTAGATGGAATGTTGCTACTATTTGAGATTCTACATGGAATGTTGCTATTCCACTAGCAACATTCCATGTAGAAGGCCGCGCAGGCTTCTGTTTCTGTGAGTCTGACGTCCTGCACAGGACGTCAGACTCACAGAAGCAGAAGCCTGTGCGGCCACATTGGTGATCTGCAAGGGCCGACTTCTACATGGAATGTTGGAATAGCAATATTCTATGTAGAATCTCAAATAGTAGCAACAGTGGAGGAGTGGCCTAGTGGTTAGGGTGGTGGACTTTGGTCCTGGGGAACTGAGGAACTGAGTTCGATTCCCACTTCAGGCACAGGCAGCTCCTTGTGACTCTGGGCAAGTCACTTACCATTGCCCCATGTAAGCCGCGTTGAGCCTGCCATGAGTGGGAAAGCGCAGGGTACAAATGTAACAAAAATAAAATAGATACTATTGAAGATTCTACATGGAATGTTGCTACTATGGAGATTCTACGTGGAATGTTGCTATTCCACTAGCAACATTCCATGTAGAAGCCTGCGCGGCCACATTGGTGATCTGCAAGGGCCGACTTCTACATGGAATGTTGCTAGTGGAATAGCAACATTCCATGTAGAATCTCAAATAGTAGCAACAGTGGAGGAGTGGCCTAGTGGTTAGGGTGGTGGACTTTGGTCCTGGGGAACTGAGTTCGATTCCCACTTCAGGCACAGGCAGCTCCTTATGACTCTGGGCAAGTCACTTAACCCTCCATTGCCCCATGTAAGCCGCATTGAGCCTGCCACGAGTGGGAAAGGGCGGGGTACAAATGTAACAGAAATAAAATAGATACTATTGGAGATTGTACATGGAATGTTGCTATTCCACTTCCATGAAGAAGCCTGTGCGGCCACATTGGTGATCTGCAAGGACCGACTTCTACATGGAATGTTGCTAGTGGAATAGCAACATTCCATGTAGAATATCAAATAGTAGCAACAGTGGAGGAGTGGCCTAGTGGTTAGGGTGGTGGACTTTGGTCCTGAGGAACTGAGTTCGATTCCCACTTCAGGCACAGGCAGCTCCTTGTGACTCTGGGCAAGTCACTTAACCCTCCATTGCCCCATGTAAGCCGCATTGAGCCTGCCATGAGTGGGAAAGCGCAGGGTACAAATGTAACAAAAATAAAATAGATACTATTGGAGATTCTACATGGAATGTTGCTATTCCACTAGCAACATTCCATGTAGAAGCCTGCGCGGCCACATTGGTGATCTGCAAGGGCCGACTTCTACATGGAATGTTGCTAGTGGAATAGCAACATTCCATGTAGAATCTCAAATAGTAGCAACAGTGGAGGAGTGGCCTAGTGGTTAGGGTGGTGGACTTTGGTCCTGAGGAACTGAGTTGGATTCCCACTTCAGGCACAGGCAGCTCCTTGTGACTCTGGGCAAGTCACTTAACCCTCCATTGCCCCATGTAAGCCGCACTGAGCCTGCCATGAGTGGGAAAGCGTGGGGTACAAATTTAACAACAACAAAAATGGATTAATACTGGTAGATGAAATACCACATGTCCACAGGTTGCCTATGAGCTTTCTTCCGTAGATAAAATATATCTGTACCGTGCGGCTAATCTGCTGCTAATCAGTTCAGTTCAACCACAACTCCAATAACGTGAGAAAGAAAAATTAAGGAAAGCAGAGAGGGGGCGGCTACAGGTGAGCAGGAGTGAGACCCACTGCAAGTAAATAAAGGATGTGGCTGTTTATTATCAACGAGCAAAAGATTTAACTTTTTTTTGGCAAACACAATTTATTTGTTAAATTGAACTCATTGTTTAGGATGAATTTTCCTGTCAGTGGGTTGCTGGGGAGGCATTAATGTCCTGTTCTGAAAGGTTTCAATTGTTACTGTGCTAATAGCTACAAACTGCAATTTCCTGGTTTATCCTCCGTTCTTAGAGGACTTGTTAAAACCTGTCTCTTTCGACAGACTTTTCTGATTATTATACCAATGTATTAGTCGTTTTATGTTTGACAAAGTTGAATCTAGTTCATGCATAGTCATTGTGGGCAGTGGCGTAGCCAAGGGTGGGCCCAGGCCCACCCAATAGCAGCACACCTATGAAGTGGCTGGCAGGGATCCCCACGCCCTACCAGCCAAAAATTCCCAACAGCTGTCCCTCCTGCATTACCTTGTAAATAGCAGATCTTCACCTGCAGAGAGCAGCGACTGATACATGCTGTTCGCACCGGTCCTACAGTCTTCCCTCTGATATGCTCCTGCCTGTGCAGAAACAGGAAGTTGCATCAGAGGGAAGGCTGTGGGGCCAACATGAGCAGTGTGTATTACTTGCTGCTCGCTGCCGGTGAAAATCTTCTACTTAAAAGGTATGCGGGAGAGGAGGGATGTTTTGAGAGACCATATGGCATGCAGGCAAGAGAGGGAGAGACCAAATCACTCAAGGGACAGGGCAGAGTTCTTCTGCCCACCCAAGTTGGGCCCAGGCCCACCCAAAATTGGGTGCCTGGCTACACCCCTGATTGTAGGTATCCTGAAAACCTGCCTGGCTGGGTGCGAGGAATGGATTGAGACCAGCACCAGAGAGTGGGTGGGGCGTTACCCGCTTATTTTTAAAAACTCTAATTCTGTAATAAAAATTCAGCACCACTCTCATGATGAACAAGTTCAAACCCTGCAATGCCGCAGGTTGTACAAAAATATGAATTTGTATGACATTCTTCAGACGTGGGTCATACAGAGCATAATGGTGGGGGTGGGGGTAAGGAGGCTCCCAAACAGGGAACAAATCGCCAGAAAGTTGGGGACGTCCCCTGTGATAAGAGGGGAGTGGAGCACTGCTAGGACAGTACCAGGGCAAATGCCCTGCATGAGCTGTGGCCAAACCAGAGGAAATCGAAAATTACTTGAAAAAGAAATGTTGCAATATTTCACAGTGTTCAGCATAATCTGTAGGGTACAGCTGCACACCAAGAACGGATACAAAGGAAAAGCTGATAACTGGGCTCGGGGTTTTCATGTTCCACATCACAGCTAAGGAATCCCAGGACTCTAGTTTTCAAAAGCTGCAGACAAAATTTGAGCTGCATTTCTGAAGGCTGTGAAAACTTTAAGGCTGTTTACAGCTTTTCTGATGCTGTTTTAGATTCTTTCATTTGTAATTTTCAGTTTGTCTTTTGTATTTATCTTTTCATTCATGTCTATTCTTTAATTTTAGGGCTACATTTTGATTAAAAATTGTAATCGCAATTAATTGTGCAATTAAAGGTATGTTATTTATTTTGTCCTCACTGCACCTCCTCGTGACTCTGGGCAATACTACTACTACATATCATTTCTATAGCGCTACTAGACATACGCAGCGCTGTACACTTGAACATGAAGAGACAGTCCCTGCTCCACAGAGCTTACAATCTAATTAGGACAGACAAACAGGACAAACAAGAGATAAGGGAATATTGAAGTGAGGATGATAAAATAAGGGTTCTGAACAAGTGAGTAAGGGTTAGGAGTTAAAGCAGCATCAAAAAGGTGGGCTTTTAGCTTAGATTTGAAGACGGCCAGAGATGGAGCTTGACGTACCGGCTCAGGAAGTCTATTCCAGGCATATGGTGCAGCAAGATAGAGGGTTAAGTGACTTGCCCAGAGTCACAAACAACATACTTTTAATCATGCAATTCATCACGATTAACATTTTAAATCGACATGCAACCCTAAAGTAATTAATTCTACTCCAGCACCTGGTCTGTGCTCCTCATCTCTGCTCCCCTGAATCCAGCAGAGCACACTCCCTTCACAAGCCCAAGTCTTTGCCTCTAAAGCTGAGAAGGAAATTCAGGACTGCCTGGCTGACGTGACCCTCTATTACTCTTCAGAAACCTTTCAAACGCTTCATCGGAGTACCCGCTCCATGGAGTACCTGGGAGCACTGGATTCTTTTCTGGAGCTACCTTAACAGCAAAGCTAGAATGACCGGTAGCATTATATGAATAAATTCATTGAATGCTCACCAAAATTCTGCATCTACCAGATGTACAAGGAGACACTCTGGTAACATAGTAACAACATAGTAGATGACGGCAGAAAAAGACCTGCACGGTCCATCTAGTCTGCCCAATAATATAAACTCATATGTGCTACTTCTTGTGTATACCTTACCTTGATTTGTATCTGCCATTTTCAGGACACAGACCGTAGAAATCTTGCCCAGAACTAGCCCCATTTTCAGGACACAGACCAAGCAGCCGTCCAAGGCATACCGCGAGGAGAAGGATTCCAAGACTTAGCCGAGCAGGAGGAGGCACCCCCCCAGCAGTATGGTAATAAAAGAGAGCTTCCAAACAGGGCTGGTGTTAACACAGTGGGGTCCTACAGCTCTGCCTCACCGATATTACATGGCTTTATCAAGGTGGCTTCAGGTCATTGCTCACGTCCCCCCCACCCCTCCTCCCAAATTCATCTATAAACAACTAGGAGAATCACAAGATTAGCCATACTGGAGCAGACCAATGATCCATCTAGCCCAGTATCCTGTTTCCAACAGGGGCCAATCAGGGTTACAAGTACCTGGCAGAATCCAAAGGAGTAGCAACATTCCATGCTACCAAATCCAGAACTGGCTTCCCCCGTTGTCTCTCTCAATAACAGACTATGGGCTTTTCCTCCAGGAATATGTCCGAACCTTGTTTTTAAGTCACGATATGCTAACTGCTATAACCACATCCTACAGCAACGACTTCCAGAGCTTAAGGAAATTTACCCTTATTAATTTTAAAAGTATTACCAAGTGTCCCGTCTTTGTACTTTTTGAAAAGAGCTAAAGAGATTCACTTTTACCCATCCTATATGGCTCAGGATTTTGTAGACCTCTATCATATCCCCCCCTTGTGCCTTTTTTTTTTCCTTTCCTCATATGGAAGGAGTTCCATCCCCCATTTTGGTTCGCCTTTTCTAATTCCGCTATATCTTTTTTGAGATACGGCAACCAGAATTGAATGCCATACTCAAGATGAGGCTGCACCATGGAGTGATAAGAGGCATTATAATATTCATCTTATTTTCCATCTCTTTCCTAATAATTCCTAGCATCCTGTTTGCTTTTGTGGTTGCTGCACACTGGGCAGAAGATTTCAGCATATTACCTACAATGACACCTAGATCTTTTTCTTGGGTGCCAACTCCTAAGGTGGACCCTAGCATCAGGTAACTCTGATTTGGATTGCTCTTCCCAATGCGCATCATGTTTCATCTGCCCAGTCTTCCAATTTCCCAAGGTCTACTTGCAATTTTTCACAGTCCACATGTTTTTAACAACCTTGAATAGTTTTGAGTCATCTGCAAAATTTAATCACCTCACTAGTTCCAATTTCCAGATAATTTATAAATATGTTAAATAGCACCAGTCCCAGTACAGATCCCTGTGGCACTCTACTTGACCTGGAGGAAAGGAGAAACAGGGGTGATATGATACAGACGGTCAAATATTTGAAAGGTATTAATCCGCAAACAAACCTTTTCCACAGACGGGAAGGCGGTAGAACTAGAGGACATGAAATGAGATTGAAAGGGGGCAGACTCAAGAAAAATGTCAGGAAGTATTTTTTCACGGAGAGAGTGGTGGATACTTGGAATGCCCTCCCGTGGGAGGTGGTGGAGAGGAAAATAATAACAGAACTCAAAAAGGCGTGGGATAAACATAAAAGAATCCTATTCAGAAGAAATGGATCCTCAGAAGCTTAGCAGAGATTGGGTGGCAGGGGCTAGTGCTGGGCAGACTTCTACGGTCTGTGCCCTGAAAATGGCAAGGACAAATCAAGGTCAGGTATACGTATAAAAGTAGTACATACGAGTTTATCTTGTTGGGCAGACTGGATGGACTGTACAGGTCTTTCTCTGCCATCATCTACTATGTTACTACAGTACTTTTCACCCTCCATCACTGGACCTACTCTGTTTTCTATGTATTAACCAGTTCCTAATCCACAACAGAACATTGCCTCCTATCCCAAGGTTTTAAAATTTTCTCAGCAGTCTCTCATGAGGGACTTTGTCAAAAGCTTTCTGAAAATCTAGATATACTATTATCAACTGGCTGACTGTTAGCCACAAGTTTATAAACATCTTCAAAGAAATAAAGCAAATTGGTGAGGCTGAATCCATTTTGACTTTGTCCCATTAAACCATGTTTGTCTGTGTGTTTAATAATTTTATTCTTTATAACAGAATCCACTATTTTGCTCGGCACTGAAGTCAGGCTTACCAGTCTGTAATTCCCCAGATCACACCTGGAACCCTTAAAATCGGCATTACATTGGCCACCTTCTAATCTACATAGAAGAGCGCAATTGGGTGCTTCTAACTGAAGAAAGAGGGACCTGATTGGTCAGAGATGAGGCAAAGCCACACAGCTGAGACGTGGGAAGTCCATGGCACACAGCAGTCCAAACCTGAAGGTCCCTCTCCTCACTATTAATATGCTATACTGTACCACAGCCGGGAAGACAAAATATAAATGTGTTGGAATTGTTTTTCTTTTATATAAATCTTTAAAATAGTACTCTTAATAGGTTCCATCTAGTAAGAATATTCTTGAACACCCGTGCGGTCAAACACAAAGGAACACTGCTGATAAATAAATCTACACTGAACAAATCCCTCAAGAACAAAGCGAACACTGGGCTTAACTCCAGAAAAGGAGAGGCAGCTCCGGGCAAAGCAGCTGGTTCAGAAATGCCTGTGTTTGACCAGCGCAGCTCTCAGCGATTCACCACCAGAATCAGAGCAAACACTGCTTCAGGATCCGGGCCATCCATTCGCAAAAGGCCAATGCCAGCTAATGCACCTCAGTAGCACTTGGAGGGAAGCAAAGAAAAAGGAGAACCCTCAGGACAACTTCCACATCACCCCCTCTGTTGCATCAAACGTACAGTTTGTGCCGGTTGATGGCTTTTGAAAAGCAGAACGTTAAAATCTTTCACATGGAAAATGTTTTGATTACTATCAAAATTAATAATAAAGTATTTAAGTAACTTTTGTACCCAGCCTTTTGGAGTAGCCTAATGGTTAGTATAGTGAGTTGAGATTCTGGGGAACTGGGTTCGATTCCCACTGCTGCTCCTTGTGACCCTGGGCAAAATCACCTAACCTTCCATTGCCTCAGGTACAAAAGACACCTTAGATTGTAAGCCCACTAGAACAGAGACAGTACCTGCATATGAAGTGAACAATGCTACCTACTAGTGGCGTAGCTACAGGTGGCCACTGGGGTCTGGGGCCCCCCACCCAAATTGGCTCTGGGATCCCCAGTTTGGCTGGCGGGGATCCCCACCCCCGCCAGCTGAAGCGTTTGTCCCGCACTGGTCTCCCTGCATTGCCTACCCTGCTCTTCTCAGTCGCGCCGTGCACACTCATTTTAGTAAAACTGAGCATGGGACGACACTTTGCATACGCTCAGTTTCATTAAAACGAGCACGCACGGCGTGAGTGAGAACAGGACGGGCACTGCGAGACCAGCACGGGACAAACGCTTCAGCTGGCGGGGCTTGGGGACCCCCGCCAGCTAAGGTACCTTCGTGGAGCAGCAGCGGGGGGGGGGGGGCAAAATGTGCCCCCCCTCCCATCAAGGTCTAGCCATGCCCCACTAATTAATGCGGATTAATACTTTCAAGTATTTGAACGTCTGTATCATATTACCCCTGTTCCTCCTTTCCTCCAGGGTGTACATGTTCAGGTCAGCAAGCCTCTCTTCATATGTCTTGGAACGTAAATCCCATACCATCCTCGTAGCTTTTCTTTGCACCGCTTCCATTTTTTTAACATCCTTCGCAAGGTACGGCCTCCAAAACTGAACACAATACTCAAGGTGGGGCCTCACCAACGACTTGTACGGGGGCATCAACACTTCCTTTCTTCTGTATAGAGAGAGGTGTGATCAGCAGAAGAAAGGAAGTGTTGATGCCCCCGTACAAGTCGTTGGCGAGGCCCCACTTGGAGTATTGTGTTCAGTTTTGGAGGCCGTACCTTGCGAAGGATGTTAAAAAAATGGAAGCGGTGCAAAGAAAAGCTACGACAACGGTATGGGATTTGCGTTCCAAGACGTATGAGCAGAGACTTGCTGACCTGAACATGTATACCCTGGAGGAAAGGAGGAACAGGGGTGATATGATACAGACGTTCAAATACTTGAAAGGTATTAATCCGCAAAAAAATCTTTTCCGGAGATGGGAAGGCGGTAGAACGAGAGGACATGAAATGAGATTGAAGGGGGGCAGACTCAAGAAAAATGTCAGGAAGTATTTTTTCACGGAGAGGGTGGTGGATGCTTGGAATGCCCTCCCGCAGGAGGTGGTGGAGATGAAAACGGTAACGGAATTCAAAACATGCATGGGATGTGCATAAAGGAATCCTGTGCAGTAGGAATGGATCCTCAGAAGCTTAGCCGAAATTGGGTGGCGGAGCAGGTGGGGGAAGAGAGGTTGGTGGTTGGGAGGCGAGGATAATGGAGGGCAGACTTATACGGTCTGTGCCAGAGCCGGTGATGGGAGGCGGGACTGGTGGTTGGGAGGCGGGAAATACTGCTGGGCAGACTTGTACGGTCTGTGCCCTGAAAAAGGCAGGTACAAATCAAGGTAAGGTATACACATATGAGTTTATCTTGTTGGGCAGACTGGATGGACCATGCAGGTCTTTTTTCTGCCGTCATCTACTATGTTACCTACATGTAGTAACACTGTAGCCTGCGAATAGGTGGGAAAATGTGGGATACAAATGCTACAAAATAAATAAATAATAAATAAAATAAAAAAAAATAAAATAAGTAGTAGTAATAGATACCAGGGTCTTTGCTCCTTATGGACAACATAACACGGTTAAATATCTACCTGAGTGGACAGATGCCAAGTGAGATTTCTGTACCTGATACACCCTTTCAACCTACCTGCACCACCCATGGCTATAAGAAAGCTAGTTAGTTAGTTATTGAAGGGCAATAGATAATACTGATTACACAGCACTCTGAACAATGTATTACATTCACAAAGAGAGAACAAAGTCTCTTCAAGTGGCAAGAAACTAGGAAGTGAACAGCTCTTAAAGCTGTAATGTTATCTGCTTAGAGAAAAATGAAAAAACACAGTGCAAGGAGGTAACAGCAGTCTTAAGTATTCAAATTGCTTATTTTGCCACAGAGCTGGCTAGTTGCAATGCTCCCAAACTGCTCTACATTTACTTTAATGAACGTTCATGCAACGTTTACACAAGAGTAGGTAGGAGCCCAAACAAGGTTGAGTGCAGGCCAAGAGGGAAACGGCGTGCAGTGTTGGATCGGGGACATTCAACGTGGCATCTAGGAGCCACATGCGTCTTCTCTGGGCCCTTAGTGTGGCACCTCTACACCATGGAGTAAATCAAGGCAGCAAGACTTGCAAAAGCCAAAAAAACAACTCAGCTGAAACACAGTACATGAAAACAGAGTCTGCACAGTTGGCTTCCTCTCTACCATTTTCAGGGAATGAATAAATTTCCATAAATAAACCAATCCTAGCCCCCCCCCCCCCAACCTCTTTGCCATGTTCTTTCCATTACCCTCTACATCTGTCCCAAGTACGTTTCCATTTAGAGTACCAGCCTTCACCATGTCCACTGGTAGGTAATGCCAGGCCTCATCTTTCTCTTTCGTTTTTACAAGCTTCTCTTATCTAACACTCAGACCTCCTCCAATGTCTTACCGCCAAGTTTTATAACAATTCACACAGCCAGAAAAGTTAGACAGCCATTCACCCCCCACCCATCCCAACCCTACCCCCACCAAAACCCCTGTGCTCAACCAAGTTTGGATTCTACAGCAAAAGCCATCAAAATCAATCAACATTTCCCTTTTTCACTGTGATGTTTATAAAACATTTGCAAGTTGCTCCAGTAGAGCCACCCCCATCTCCTAAAACAGAAATCAGTGAGGTTGTAGCGGTGATGTTTCTTCATGGAAAACCCAGGCTGCCATCATATCGATATGTGCGAGGGATGACAGAGCCGATAACAAAAACCCTTGTGTACGGTCATGTTAAAAAGGCATTTACCATGTATTACAAAATATGTAGAAACCATAAACACACATTACGAGAAAAACGTAAACAATTAGGGCTGTGTGCAGAAGAGAGGAGATTCAGCAAGCCAATTAGTACGTACTGTGCTTAAAATCCTAGGCCTGCAGAAGTATAGCATCTGAAGCCTGGCCTATGAAGCTCAACTTGCACCAACCTGACGCATTGGGCGAGAACGGCCAAGGCCCTCAGTATTTATTACTTGAGCACAACAGGAAGTGGGACCATAAGTACATAAGTATTGCCATACTGGGAAAGACCAAAGGTCCATCAAGTCCAGTATCCTGTTTCCAACAGTGGCCAATCCAGGTCACCAATACCTGGCAAGGTCCCAAAAAGTACAAAACATTTTATACTGCGTATCCCAGAAATAGTGGATTTTCCCCAAGTCGATTTAATAATGGTCTATGGACTTTTCCTTTAGGAAGCTGTCCAAACCTTTTTTAAACTTCGCTAAGCTAACCGCCTTTACCACATTCTCTGGCAACGAATTCCAGAGTTTAATTACACGTTGAGTGAAGAAACATTTTCTCCGATTCGTTTTAAATTTACTACATTGTAGCTTCATCGCATGCCCCCTAGTCCTAGTATTTTTGGAAAGCGTAAACAAGACTCTTCACATCTACCCGTTCAACTCCACTCATTATCTTATAGACCTCTATCCTATCTCCCCCTCAGCCGCCTTTTCTCCAAGCTGAAGAGCCCTAGCCGCTTTAGCCTTTCCTCATAGGGAAGTCGTCTCACCCCCCATTTTTCCATTAATGAAGTGCTGAACTGTTGGTAGGGCCCAACTTGATAATAGATGTCTATTTTACGTTTATTTTATAAAGGCTCCCAGATTTAGCCCTACTGCACAGGTGTCCATGCACTTCTGCTCCAAAGGTGGTAAACAAGTTTGCACATACTTTCCATGTGTACTTCCATATTTTATAAAATATATACAATCATCACAATTCTGCCCCTGGAAAGCCTAATGGCCCCTGTTTACTAAGGTGAATTAGTGTTTTTAGCGCGCGCTCTAACCATATAAGCCATATAGGCACGTACATGGTTAATGTGCGTTAAAAATGTTAATGTGCCTATAACCTTGCTTAGTAAACAGGGCCCTAAATATGGAACACATGAAAAGTATGTGTTCTCCTGCCACCGCTGTGTATGTTGATTCGAAAATTTGTTATACTGCTCTATCCAAAAATCAAAGCCTTTTCTACCTGTAAAGCATCTTTGACACATAGAAAGAAATTCATAATATTACCTCCTTAAAAATGCAAAGAAAAAAAAATATATAGAGCTCATTTTCAAAGCACTTATACTTACAAAGTTACATAGAAACCTATTGGCAGTGGCGTAGGAAGGGGGGGGGCGGTGGGGCGGTCCGCCCCGGGTGCACGCCGCTGGGGGGTGTCGGCGCCTCGCTGGTTCCTTGCTCTGCCCCAGAACAGGTTACTTCCTGTTCCGGGGTAGAGCGAGCAAGGAACCAACGAGGCGCCGACACCCCCCCAGCGGCGTGCTCTCGGCGGATTGGCCCGCCCCTCACCGCCTTCCAGGTATGTTTTTGCGGGCGAGGGGGGGGGGTGTTGCGCTATGGAGGGGGGAGGGTGCGTCACGCTGCATCCGGGGGGGGGGGGGGGGGGGGGGGGGGGGGGGGGTGCGCAGCGGCGACCCGTCCCAGGTGTCAGCTGCCCTCGTGACGCCACTGCCTATGGAACTTTGTAAGCATAAGTGCTTCGAAAATACACCTCTATATATACCTGGAGATATAGTCAAGGTGTTAGAAAGAGAAGTACGTGGTACATTACCTGCACTACCTCTTTCACCAGGGTCTTATCTGTCCCAATCTTAGCTCTTTGCAGGCCTCCAACATCTTCCCCGATCCATGTGATGAGAACAAATTTGGCTCGTTTGCTCATGGCGTCGCCCGTGGTGAATCGGACATAAGCATACAACCTAATGTCATCTAGAGACACAGAAGAGAGTAAACCATTAGGAAGACACACTTGTAAAACAGTAAAACACAGTCAACGTAACTTAGCGAGTGTAAAAAGCCAACCGGGTCGGAGAGAAGCCCCAGCCCTACACACACACACACACAGGTGGAAGGGCTAAGCATTTGGTACACAGTAAGGAGATGCATGCGTCAAAGTGGACCTGCAGTAACCCTCAGGTCTAATGGCAAGAGGTCAGCGTAGCACTCTGGAAACTAAAAAGTCCAAGCAGAAGCATTTAACATTGAGTCATGTAGTAATGGCTGAATTTTATTCCAATTGCCTGGGGGACGATAGATCTCTATATATAAACCCTAAAGGAAGTTGTCGGAGAGCTTGCATATCGGCAACTCAAGACCCTCTGACATAAGTGAAGCCACATACTGTACAATAAAAAACAAAAACCCACCACCACCATTGGCAACGTGAGCAGATTACACAAGCACACAGTCACTGTATCCTTGCACCAAAGTGAGGTTGAGGTACATGGGCAGGGTAAGGGCTGCTGCCCTCCATGCTGAACTGGTTTCACAGATGGATTCTGATCAGCAGTGCCAAAAATCCAGGACCTTTCACAAGCACTAATTTCTCTAGAGAAGGTAAGGAGACATGGTACTGAAGCATTATTCTGCCCCTTGCCCCCCCCCCCCCCCCATCCTATTGTTTATGTATTTATTTCGATTTTTGCTCACACCTTTTTCAGTAGTAGCTCAAGGTGAGTTACATTCAGGTACTCTGGATATTTCTCTGTCCCAGGAGGGCTCACAATCTAAGTTTGTACCTGAGGCAATGGAGGGTTAAGTGACTTGCCCAAGATCACGAGGAGCAACAGTGGGATTTGAACCGGCCACCTCTGGATTGCAAGACTGGTGCTCTAACCACTAGGCCACTCCTCCACTGGCAACATTCCATCTAGAATCTGAAATAGTAGCAACATTCCAGAATCTCAAATAGTGGCAACATTCCATGTAGAATCTTCAATAGCAGCAACATTCCACATATTTATTTATTTAGATTTTGCTCACACCTTTTTCAGTAGTAGCTCAAGGTGAGTTACATTCAGGTACACTGGATATTTCTCTGTCCCAGGAGGGCTCACAATCTAAGTCTGTACCTGAGGCAATGGAGGGTTAAGTGACTTGCCCAAGATCAGAAGGAGCAGCAGTGGGATTTGAACCGGCCACCTCTGGATTTCAAGACCAGTGCTCTAACCACTAGGCCACTCCTCCACTCATTACCCTAATTTATCCAAAATATGGTTGTTACATTAAGAACTGAATACCACCCCAGAGAGAAGACGCCTGCAGATTACTAAGGCCGTCTTGAGTTTTACATCCAATTACCTGCCTTTTCAAATCCACGCTCAAGGTGAGTTACGATCAAGCACAGAAAGTACACTTCTTCCCTTCCAACAGCTTTATTTGCCAACTTGTACGAACGAGTTAAATGCACATCAATAAGAGTTAGTTCAATTCACTGCACAGTTAGTAAATAGCTCTCTCCGAGATTAATGTGCAATGGAGGGTGAAACTCTTGTCCAAGGTCAGATAAAATAAAAGTACGTACTGAGCCCTGGCTTCCTTGTTCTCAGCCCACTCTAAGCACTTGGCTACTTCCTCCACCCTTTGGAAAATGAAGCAGTGAAAACATTATTTTGATTAAAAAAGATGAACCCAACCTGTTCCATCGATCATATTATTGTAGACCAAAGTTAAATATTCTTTTTCTCCTGTTATTAAAATACTGGGAATGATTTCAGATCAGTCTCTTTCGTTAGACCCACAAGTTAATTCTACGGTTAAGAGTTCCTTCTCTCTCATTAGGAATTTGAGAAGAATTAGAAAACGTTTTGAAACTGAATAAGTTAAATTACTTGTTCAAGCCTTACTTTGTCAAAATTAGACTATTGTAATCTGATTTTTTTTAAAAGGGACTTCAAGGTATAATCTTCAGCTCTTACAGACAATTCAAAATACTGCAGTCATCTTGATTTACTCCTTACATAAATTTGATAGAATTTAGTGGAACTTCATTGGCTCCCCATGGAGGCCAGATTTTGTTTACATTTTCTTCTATACTACCGTGTTTCCCCGAAAATAAGACACTGTCTTATATTAATTTTTGCCCCCCAAAATGCGCTAGGTCTTATTTTCAGGGGCTGTCTTATTTTTCGTGGAAACATCGGGGTTGGATCGGGGTTGGCCCGCCCGCCCTCAGTCGCTCCCGGAACTAACCTTAAACGCCTCCTTTCACCTTCGCAGCAGCAGGGCAGGCCACTCCTTCCTTCCGTGTCCCGCCCTCGCCTGACGTAATGTCCGCAAGGGCGGGGCACAGAACGAAGGAGAGGTCTGCCCTGCTGCTGCGAAGGTGAAAGGAGGCGTTTAAGGTTAGTTCCGGGAGCGACGGTGGGTGGAGGGGGGGGCGGCCCGGGGGCGGCCTTGTCCGGCTCTCGGCGGCCCTGCTTTCAAACAAAAAATTTGCTAGGTCTTACTTTCGGGGGAGGCCTTATATCTACCAATTCAGAAAAACCTCTACTAGGTCTTATTTTCGGGGGATGTCTTACTTTCGGGGGGGAAACAGGGTATTCAGTGTTTTGCATGGTGATTGCCCTGAGTATTTACTGCCTCACTTTGAATTTTCAAGATCCTCTTAAGAGCAGGAGAATTGTTCTCCTTTTGCATTTTCTTCAGTTAAGGGCATTAAGAGGTTTAGGGCTGCGAGTACACACATTTTAGAAAGATGCTTAAAACTGCTCTTTTTAAAGATTTCCTTGCTACTTCTGATCAAGATTTTGTTTCTTTTTAACTTTAAGAGGATGTCGAGATCTTAATCTTATTGTAAACTACTCTGAACTGAATTGATGTTAGCGGTATATAAATTGTAACCTGTAATCTTTAGCAAGACCATGAGGAGCAGAGTACAGATGAAAACGGACAATATTTTCAGTGTTCACATGGTTTCCCTGGATCTGCTGGCATAGAAGTTAGACAACTATAGTTTAATCTGATGCAATGTGTAAAGAATGGCCCAAGGGGAATCTCAGTTGGATCCAGTTTCAAAGTTAACAGAAGGGTCTTGAGCGAGAGCTTAAAGAAACATTTCTCTAGGTTAATGTATTATTTATTTACTAGTAAAAAAAAGCCCGTTTCTGAAAGAAATGAAACGGGCCGCTAGCAAGGTTGTCCTCTAATGGCAATTATGTTAAGGGAACTGTTAGGAGAGAGTGTGTGTCAGAGAGAGCGAGTGAGTAGCCCACCTTTTTGATGCAGCTTTTAACTCTTAACCCTTATTTTATCATCCTCACTTTAATATTCCCTTATCTGTTGTTTGTCCTGTTTGTCTGTCCTAATTAAATTGTAAGCTCTGTCGAGCAGGGACTGTCTATTCATGTTCAAGTGTACAGCGCTGCGTACATCTAGTAGCGCTATAGAAATGATAAGCAGTAGTAGTCTTTGGGATTCCGGAATCTTGCTACTCTTTGGGATTCTGCACGGAATCTTGCTACTCTTTGGGATTCCGGAATCTTGCTACTCTTTGTCCTTATCCCTTATTTGTGCTCTTTGTCTGTCCTGATTAGATTGTAAGCTCTGTCGAGCAGGGACTGTCTCTTCATGTTCAGGTGTACAGTGCTGCGTACGTCTAGTAGCTCTATAGAAATGATGATGAGTAGTAGTAGTCAGAGAGTGAGTATGTGTGAGAGAGAAAGAGTGTGTGTGTGTCTGTGTGAGTGAGAGAGTGTAGTGTGTCCCCCATGTGCACCAATTCTGCTCTCTCCCCTGCATTCATCCATATGCAGCAAACGTCCTCTGTGCCCTGCCCCCTTCATCCATCCATGGTCATCATCTCTCCCCTTCCCCCTCCATCCATCGTGGTGCAGCAATTCTCCTCTGTCTCTTGCCCTCCCCCCCTACATGTGCATCAACTCTGCATTCTCCCCTGGCCTCGCCTCCATCCACCCATATCCAGAGCCCCCCTCCCTCCATCTCTCTCCCCTCTGAGTTCCAGGCCCCCTCCCTCCCTCCCTTTCTCTCTGTGTGCCCTCTCAGTTCCAGGCCCCCCTCCCCTTTGAGTTTGCCTCCTCCCCCCCCCCCCCAAGTTCCATGCCCCCCATTCTCGTTTCAGTTCCACACCCCCGGGCCTCCCTCCCTCCCCTTCAAGTTCCAGGACGACCCCCCTCCCCTTCGACTTGCAGGACGCCCCCTCCCTCCCACCGAGGTCTACGCCCCCCCCTTCTCCTCCGACTTCCATGGCCCCGCACCTCCCTCCCTCTCTCTCTCTGCCCTTCAAGCACGACCTGTCCTCTGGCAGCCCCTCGCCTTCCTAAGTGCTGGCTGTATTTTAAAAATTTTTACCTTAGGGTGCGGCATCCACAGTGAAGGCGAGCGGCGTTTCAAACTGCCTTCGCATGTGTCTCAGCTCTGCCTCTGGTCCCGCCCTCATTTCCTGTTTCCGGAAGGGCGGGACCAGAGGCAGAGCTGAGACACATGCAAAGGCAATCTGAAGCGCCGCTCGCCTTCACTGTGGACGCCGCACCCCAAGGCAAGAATTTTTAAAATACAGCCAGCACTTAGGAAGACGAGGGGCTGCCGGAGGACAGGTCGTGCTTGGAGGGCAGAGAGAGAGAGAGGGAGGGAGGTGTGGGGGCTCAGAGTTCCCACGAGGGTGGGGAATAACGAACACTACACAGCTTCACTACCACGGAGTCAGCTTCAGAACATTGGAGGTGCGAATTATTATATTAGATTAGGATTATCTACCGCCTTTTTGAAGGAATTCACTCAAAGCGGTATACAGTAAGAATGAATCACACATCAGCAGTAGACAATTACAGCACTAAAAATATTCAAACAATACAAAGTATGGCATAGGGTATGATACATACCTGTAGCAGTTGTTCTCCAAGGACAGCAGGCTGATTGTTCTCACGACTGGGTGACGTCCGCGGCAGCCCCCACCAACCGGAAAAAGCTTCGCGGGACGGTCGGCACGCAGGGCACGCCCACCGCGCATGCGCGGCCGTCTTCCCGCCCGTGCGCGACCGCTCCCGCCAGTTGAATGACTAGCAAAAAAGATGAAACACACAACTCCAAAGGGGAGGAGGGAGGGTAGGTGAGAACAATCAGCCTGCTGTCCTCGGAGAACAACTGCTACAGGTATGTATCATACCCTTTCTCCGAGGACAAGCAGGCTGCTTGTTCTCACGACTGGGGTATCCCTAGCTCTCAGGCTCACTCAAAACAATAACCCAGGTCAATTGAACCTCGCAACGGCGAGGGTACAACAGAAATTGACCTACGAAGAACAACTAACTGAGAGTGCAGCCTGACCAGAATAAATTCGGGTCCTGGAGGGTGGAGTTGGATTTACACCCCAAACAGATTCTGCAGCACCGACTGCCCGAACCGACTGTCGCGTCGGGTATCCTGCTGGAGGCAGTAATGAGATGTGAATGTGTGGACAGATGACCACGTCGCAGCCTTGCAGATCTCTTCAATAGTGGCTGACTTCAAGTGGGCCACCGACGCTGCCATGGCTCTGACACTATGAGCCGTGACATGACCCTCAAGAGTCAGCCCAGCCTGGGCGTAAGTGAAGGAAATGCAATCTGCTAGCCAATTGGAGATGGTGCGTTTCCCGACAGCGACCCCTAGCCTGTTAGGGTCGAAAGAAATAACAATTGGGCGGACTGTCTGTTGGGCTGTGTCCGCTCCAGATAGAAGGCCAATGCTCTCTTGCAGTCCAATGTGTGCAACTGACGTTCAGCAGGGCGGGTATGCGGCCTGGGGAAGAATGTTGGCAAGACAATTGACTGGTTAAGATGGAACTCCGACACCACCTTCGGCAGGAACTTTGGGTGGGTGCGGAGCACTACTCTGTTGTGATGAAATTTGGTATATGGAGCATGAGCTACTAGGGCTTGAAGCTCACTGACCCTACGAGCTGAAGTAACTGCCACCAAGAAAATGACCTTCCAGGTCAAGTACTTCAGATGGCAGGTATTCAGTGGCTCAAAAGGAGGTTTCATCAGCTGGGTGAGGACGACGTTGAGATCCCATGACACAGTAGGAGGCTTGATAGGGGGCTTTGACAAAAGCAAGCCTCTCATGAATCGAACGACTAAAGGCTCTCCAGAGATGGCTTTACCTTCCACACGATAATGGTAAGCACTAATCGCACTAAGGTGATTCCTTACTGAGTTGGTCTTGAGGCCAGACTCTGATAAGTGCAGAAGGTATTCAAGCAGGTTCTGTGCAGGGCAAGAGCGAGGTTCTAGGGCCTTGCTCTCACACCACACGACAAACCTCCTCCACTTGAAAAAGTAACTCTTTTTAGTGGAATCCTTCCTAGAGGCAAGCAAGACCCGGGAGACACCCTCAGACAGACCCAACGCAGCGAAGTCTACGCCCTCAACATCCAGGCCGTGAGAGCCAGGGATTGAAGGTTGGGGTGCAGCAACGCTCCGTCGTTCTGCGAAATGAGAGTCGGAAAACACTCCAATCTCCACGGTTCTTCTGAGGACAACTCCAGAAGAAGAGGGAACCAGATCTGACGGGGCCAAAAGGGCGCTATCAGAATCATGGTGCCGCGGTCTTGCTTGAGCTTCAGTAAGGTCTTCCCCACCAAAGGTATGGGAGGATAAGCATACATGAGGCCGGTCCCCCAATGAAGGAGAAAGGCATCTGACGCTAGCCTGCCGTGTGTCTGAAGTCTGGAACAGAACAGAGGCAGCTTGTGGTTGGTCTGAGAGGCGAAAAGATCCACCGAGGGGGTGCCCCACTCTCGGAAGATCTTGCGTACCACTCTGGAATGGAGCGACCACTCGTGCGGTTGCATGACTCTGCTCAGTCTGTCGGCCAGACTGTTGTTTACCGCCTGCCAGGTATGTGGCTTGGAGGAGCATGCCGAACCGGCACGCCCAACGCCACATCCCGACGGCTTCCTGACACAGGGGGCGAGATCCGGTGCCCCCCTGCTTGTTGACGTAATACATTGCAACCTGATTGTCTGTCCGAATTTGGATAATTTGGTAGGACAGCCGATCTCTGAAAGCCTTCAGTGCGTTCCAGATCGCTCGGAGCTCCAGGAGGTTGATCTGTAGATCCTTTTCCTGGAGGGACCACAGACCCTGGGTGTGAAGCCCATCGACGTGAGCTCCCCACCCCAGGCGAGATGCATCCGTCGTCAGCACTTTCGAAGGCTGCGGAATTTGGAATGGACGTCCCAGGGTCAAATTGGTCCGGATGGTCCACCAGAGCAGTGAAGTGCGGCAACTGGTGGAGAGGCGGATGACATCTTCTAGATTCCCGGTGGCTTGGAACCACTGGGAAGCTAGGGTCCATTGAGCAGATCTCATGCGAAGACGAGCCATGGGAGTCACATGAACTGTGGAGGCCATATGACCCAGAAGTCTCAACATCTGCCGAGCTGTGACCTGCTGAGACGCTCTGGTCTGCGAAGCCAGGGCCAGGAGATTGGTGGCCCGCGCTTCGGGAAGGTAGGCCTGAGCCGTCTGGGTATTCAGCAGCGCTCCTATGAATTCCAGAGACTGGGATGGCTGGAGATGGGACTTTGGGTAATTTATCACAAACCCCAGCAGCTCCAGAAGTTGAATAGTGCACTGCATGGACCGGAGGGCTCCTGCCTCCGAGGTGTTCTTGACCAGCCAATCGTCGAGATATGGGAACACGTGCACTCCCAGCCTGCGTAGGTACGCCGCCACCACCACGAGGCACTTTGTAAACACTCGTGGGGCGGAGGCGAGCCCAAAGGGCAGCACACAATACTGAAAGTGCCGTGCGCCCAGGCGGAATCTGAGATACTGTCTGTGAGCTGGCAGTATCGGGATGTGAGTATATGCATCCTTTAAATCCAGGGAACATAGCCAATCGTTTTTCTGAATCATTGGCAGAAGGGTGCCCAAGGAAAGCATCCTGAACTTTTCTTTGACCAGGAATTTGTTCAGGCCTCTCAGGTCTAGGATGGGACGCATCCCCCCTGTTTTCTTTTCCACAAGGAAGTACCTGGAATAGAATCCCTGCCCTTCCTGCCCGGGTGGTACGGGCTCGACCGCATTGGCGCTGAGAAGGGCGGAGAGTTCCTCTGCAAGTACCTGCTTGTGATGGGAGCTGAAGGATTGAGCTCCCGGAGGACAATTTGGAGGCAGGGAGGCCAAATTCAGGGCGTATCCGCACCGCACTATTTGGAGAACCCACTGGTCGGAGGTTATGAGAGGCCACCTTTGGTGAAAAAATTTTAACCTCCCCCCGACCGGCAGATCGTCCGGTACGGACACTTTGAGGGCGGCTATGTTCCCGTGGATCCAGTCAAAAGCCCGTCCCTGGCTTTTGCTGTGGAGGCGCAGGGGGCTGCTTAGGCGCACGCTGTTGACGGGAACGAGCGCGCTGGGGCTGTCCCTGTGCCTGACGAGGCCTTCGGGCCGGCTGGTTGTACCTACGCTTTGCAAAAGAATAGAGTGCAGCCTGCCGGGCCCGGGAAAAACGTCCACCTGCTGAGGTGGATGCTGAAGGCGCCCGGTGGGAGAGCTTGTCGAGAGCGGTTTCCCGCTGATGCAGTTGGTCCACCATCTGCTCGACCTTCTCACCAAAAATGTTATCCCCCCGGCAAGGGACGTCAGCCAGTCTCTGCTGGGTGCGGTTGTCCAGGTCAGAGGCACGCAGCCATGAGAGCCTGCGCATCACTATACCTTGGGCCGCAGCACGAGATGCCACGTCACAGGTGTCAAAAATACCCCTGGACAGGAACTTTCTGCACACCTTCAGCTGCCTGACCACCTCCTGATAAGGCCTGGACTGCTCCGGCGGGAGCTTCTCGACCAGGTCCGCCAGTTGTTGCACATAGGTCCGCATGTGAATGCTCATATAGAGCAGGTATGACTGGATGCGGGTCACGAGCATGGAGGACTAGTAGGCCTTCCTCCCAAACGAGTCCAGAGTGCGAGACTCCCGCCCCGGGGGCGCCGAGGCGGTATCCCTCGAACTCCGTGCCCTCTTGAGAGCAGAATCCACGACCGCTGAGTCATGGGGCAATTGGGGCCGCATGAGCTCTGGGTCAGAGTGGATCCTGTACTGGGACTCTGCTTTCTTGGGAATGGTGGGGTTAGTTAATGGTCGCACCCAGTTCCGGAGCAGCGTCTCCTTCAGGACATTGTGCAGCGGCACCGTGGAGGACTCTCTAGGTGGTGATGGATAGTCGAGGACCTCGAGCATCTCGGCCCTCGGCTCTTCCACAGAGACCACGGGGAAGGGAATGCTGATAGACATATCCCGCACAAAGGAGGCAAAGGAGAGACTCTCAGGAGGTGAGAGCTTCCTCTCCGGTGAAGGCGTGGGGTCCGAGGGAAGGCCCGTAGACTCCTCTGAGGAGAAATATCTAGGGTCCTCCTCTTCCCCCCACGAGTCCTCATCCTCGGTATCGGACATTAGCTCATGTAGCTGAGTCCTGTACCGGGCCCGGCTCGACGTCGAGGCACCGAGGTCTCGGTGTCGTCGAGCGGTGGACTCCCGCGCCGGCGGGGACGGAGCTTCCTCCATCGACGTCGACGGGGACTCCACCTGCGTGGCAGTCGAGACCGGCACCGCAAGCGGCGGCGGTGTCGACAGCCCCGGCGCCGGGCTAGAGCTCGCTGGCGCCACAGTCATCGGCGCCGAGGGCGCAAGCACCCCCGGCGCCGGCACAGCCTGGCGCATCAGCCCTTCCAGGATCCCCGGAAGGATGGCTCTGAGGCACTCGTCCAGGCCCGCTGCCGGGAAAGGCGGTGGGGCCGGTAAGGGTGTCGGTGCCGGAAGCTGCTGGGAGCCAGGAGACGGCACCGAGGTGCCGGAACCCTGACGCGTCGGTACCTCCACAACCGACGGAGACCTCTCCTCTCGACGATGACGCTTCGGCGTCGACTCCTCTTCGGGATGCACCGAGGGCGTCCGGTGACGACGCTTCTTATCCTTTTTTTCGATGCACGTCACTGGCGCCGGAGGGCATGGAGGAGGAGGAGGTCGATCCCCCTCGGTCTCGAGGCACCGGGTCAGACAGGGGTCGGTCCCGTGGCTCACGAGCTGAGGGAGTGACCGGGGCCGACTGCCCACGCGGCCTCTCAACCCCACTCTCACCGGCGGACCGGCGGGCCAACGGGACCTGTTCTCCTGGGGTCGCTGCCATCGGTGCCGATGTCTCGGGCATCGATACCGGTACCGAAGAACCGGCCTTCGATACCGATGCCGTCGAGGTCGACGTCGAGGGGCCGGCGCAAGTTCCAAAAAGACGGTCCCGCAGAACTTGCCTCGCAACCTGAGTCCGTTTCCGGAGACCGAGACACAAAGCACACGACTTGAGATTGTGCTCCGGCCCGAGGCACTGGAGGCACCAAGCGTGGGTGTCGGTCTGCGAGATCGGCCGGCCGCAGCGACCACACTTTTTAAATCCACTCGGGACCTTCGAGGACATCGACGGAAAATCGCGTCGGCGAAGTCAAAGTCGTCAATGGTGGCTAAAATCACACCACGAAAAGATAAACGACCGAGCGACCACTAGGCCGCAACGTGGCGTCCCCGCTGGAAGCGAGGGAAAAGGGGAGCGCGTGCTCCACACGCGCAGAGATTTTCTTTTTTTTTTTTAAACAAACAAGAAAAAAGGGAAAACCGAACGGTAATCCGAAGCGAAGCGACGATCCGCGTAAACGCGGTCGAAAAATCCGGCGGCTGAAACAGAGAGAGTGGCAGAAGCACAACTCTCTCCAGTCGCGGAAAAAAAGGAACTGGCAGGAGCGGTCGCGCACGGGCGGGAAGACGGCCGCGCATGCGCGGTGGGCGTGCCCTGCGTGCCGACCGTCCCGCGAAGCTTTTTCCGGTTGGTGGGGGCTGCCGCGGACGTCACCCAGTCGTGAGAACAAGCAGCCTGCTTGTCCTCGGAGAAAGTATACTACTTACAATGTCAACACAATAAGTAATAGAACATTTTAATTGACAGTGTAGGGTAGAAGCAAAGAGTAGATAGGTAAGAGAGTAAAGAGAGTAAGAGGAGTTAGAAATTAAAGGTGACTAATTTAAAGAAAGGTGCACATGAGGTCAGAGAGATGGTTAAATATTATCTTAGATAGGGTAGTAAACATAGTAGATGACGGCAGAAAAAGACCTGCACGGTCCATCCAGTCTGCCCAAGAAGATAAATTCATATGTGCTACTTTTTTATTTGTACTGTCCTCTTCAGGGCACAGACCGAATAAGTCTGGCCAGCCCTATCCCCACCTCCCAACCACCAACCCCGCCTCCCACCACCGGCTCTGGCACAGACTATATAAGTCTGCCCAGCACTATCCCCGCAGCCCAACCACCAGCCCCGGCACAGACCGTATAAGTCTGCCCAGCACTAGCCCCGCCTCCCAACCACCAGCTCTGCCACCCATTCTAGGCTAAGCTCCTGAGGATCCCTTCCTTCTGCACAGGATTCCTTTATGTTTATCCCACGCATGTTTGAATTCCGTTACCGTTTTCATCTCCACCACCTCCCGCGGGAGGGCATTCCAAGTATCCACCACCCTCTCCGTGAAATTATATTAGATTAGGATTAACATGTCCTGCTGCAGTAATAGCAGTGTAGCCAGATCTGCCTTTTTGGGTGGGCTCAGAGTTAACATAGGTGGGCCACTGGGCCCTTCCAACCCCCCCAGTAGCCTAGCATCTCCTAACACCTCCTCCCCCAATAGACAGTATTGTGCTAGTTACTCTTCAAAAGAAATTAGTTACTAGTTACAGTAATTAAATTACTCATTTAGGGAAAGGAAATGAATGGAAGTAAACTCCCCCAGAAGATTTAAGCCCCGACTTTGCAGTTACGGATCTGGAGGAGAGGGGAGTGATTCAGCCGTTGCTGAGGCGTTCTAGGGGGCCTCAATGTTCACTAGACCCACCCATATCTATACCGCTGTTTAATATGGGATAGAAAATGAACCCTCCAGGCACACAGACATGGATAGTTAAAAAAAAAAAAAAAAAGTTAATTTGATTCAAAAGGTAGGCGTGTGTTTCCCTAAAGTCATGGAGGGTGCTCTGCAAGGTTATTTAATGAAAACAAACAAAAAAAACTACAGCAACTCCCTCCTGGAGTCTCAACTTTAAAGGAGAGCTGCTGAAAAATAGCAGGAAATATTTTTACATCTCCATTATCCTTCTGGATTTTCCACCGCTCAGCCTCTTTATTTGAACTGGTTCCCAACATTCCCTGAAGTGCTGTCGGACCCAGGTAGGAAAATTCTTGTCACCCAGGAAAATACAGAGAATGGACCCAAATGAAAGAGGTCAAAGAGCTACCTGGTAAGTACCCTCCCCCCGTATGACGTGGCCTCAAGCTGGGAAAATAAATCTTGTACACCATAATCACAGTATTTCTTGGCCTTACAGAGAATTCAGATTCTGCCCATTGCCAGAATGGCTGCAAAAAAGGACACAGTCCAACGATCGGATTCTGAAGAGTTCAAGGCACACGTTATTAATAAACCCTAATAAATAACTGCTCACACAAGAACAGATATGCTGCAAGCTCAGCTCGTCTGCCACTTTACGACTGATGCTAGCAATTCCACACAAGGCTGAAGACAGAACTTCTTCTGTTAAAGACAATTGTCATAAATTTCAGCCTTTTCAATAGCCAATCAGTGCTCTCACCCTCTCCCACAGCCTGACATTCATGCATGCCTCATCCAGCGCTAAGAACCACCTCATCATTTGCAATGCACCATGGACCGTCAGGGCTCTGGGAAGCTGATATGCTCCACCACCTCATCATTTGCAATGCACCATGGACCGTCAGGGCTCTGGGAAGCTGATATGCTCCACCACCTCATCATTTGCAATGCACCATGGACCGTCAGGGCTCTGGGAAGCTGATATGCTCCACCACCTCATCATTTGCAATGCACCATGGACCGTCAGGGCTCTGGGAAGCTGATATGCTCCACCCTCCTGTCCCCCATTAACATAGGGGATCAGTTTGCCAGTCATCCCGAGGAGTGTAGGAGTTGACAGAGGTGGCACAATTATACCCCCCCCCCCCCCCCCCCCCCCCGGATAAGTCTCTGAACATTTTTGCTTTGGGTTAAGCAAGGGAGATGGGGATGCTTTCAAGGTTAAGCTATTTATTTATTTCAAGCATTTTTCATCTATCCCTGCGTGGATTCAAATTAAGACATGTAGAATCAACACAGAATGACAAAATAAAATATATACTTATTTATAAAATATCAAACATATAAACGGCAAGTGACCGACTCACCTGCAAATGCGCATTAGAGACTTCCCTCTCGGTCCCGCCCTCGCGTCAAGACGTGATGACGTCAGAGGGCGGAACAGAGAGGGAAACGGAGTCGGAGTCACTATCGGACGCTGCCGCCTGGAAACGAACATCTCGCACATCAACCTCCAACCTCCCCCCCATCCCCGCTGCCGCTCCCGCCCTCCTCCGCATCGGGCCCCCTGCACTGACCTGCGCCTCTCACCTCCGTGTGGAAGCGCTGCAGGCAGCAGCACAGCGATCTGCTGCTGCCTGCAGCGCTTTCACATGGAGGTGAGAGGCACTGTCAGGTCTGTGCAGGGGGCCCGGCACGGAGGGGGGAGGGAGTGGCGGCGGGGATGGGGGGGGGGAGGGTGGAGGTTGATGCGTGCGATGTTCGTTTCCAAGCGGCAGTGTGCGGGAATTTGCCTGGGAGTGTCTGATCTCCACCCCGCAAACACACCCTCATGCTAAAAAATATTTTATAAAACTGGATTGGCATGCGGCGAGCCCAGAGCTACCAGGGAACGTCTGAGCGCTTCCTGCAGTTGTGCCTTTCAGTGTGTGGTAAGCATACGTTAGTGCTTACCCGCCACTTAGTAAAAGGACCCCTAAAGTCTACCCAAATATAAAACTGAAAACTTTCCTACGTGGGATATTTTTAGAACAGGCTGCCTACGTTTGGAGGTATAAAAGGCAGATAGACGCCTATGTCAGTGTTCCCAGGATATCCACAATGAATATTCATGGGAGATTTGCATACACTGCCTCCACTGCTTGCAAATCTCTCATGAATATTCATTGTGGATATCCTGTAAACCTGACTGCAGGTTTTATAAATATCCTGGGGTGCCTGCAGGACCAGGTTTGGGAACCTCTGCCCTACGTGTTAGTAGCACAAGTCCTGTAGAAACAGTGTCTAGACTGAAAGTGAAGACACTGAAGGCCACGCTATAAAACTTAGGGCCAATTAGCGGCTGATTGAAATTTGGTTTTGGCACTGAAACTGGCGTAAATTCTAATTATTGCCAATTAATGCTCATTATTAAGTGCTATTATCAACGCTGATTACTTTTGTTAAGACAATGAAGTTATGCGCCTAGAATTTAGAATCCGGGGAATTAGCACATAAATTACAGAGGGGCAGGGCAACCCTATTAGTTGCCATTTGGCTGACTTAAGTGCTTGCACCTAAACTTAGGTATTTAACTGCAGACAAGAACCGCCATTATAATATTTGTCCTTAGCACATATCATCCCGTGTGCACAGTAAGTGCTTCTGCTCAAACTCCTCCCCTAAACACATCTACCCACCTAATTGTGTTGTGCATACTTTTACACATGAAGTAATTCAATAAGAGGCCTTTCACATGCATGTAGTAGCAAAATACTGCAAAAATCTCTTTATATAACAACCTCCATAACATCAGGCAAAAATTCTATACATTTGCAAATCTGTGCTGTGCTATCTAGTAACACTGTAGAAGAGTATATCGAGTCGAGGCGAATTTCTGATATGACGTGTAGAGGAGTGTGGTAGTCGTGTTAGTTCACTCTTAAGGCTATCAATAGAAATCAAACAAAATAAAACATGGAAAAGAAAATAAGATGATACCTTTTTTATTGGACATAACTTAATACATTTCTTGATTAGCTTTCGAAGGTTGCCCTTCTTCCTCAGATCGGAAATAAGCAAATGTTGGTAGATGACAGTTTATATAAGTGAGACATCAAAGCATTTCAGTGACAATCTAATCGAAAGCTAATCAAGAAATGTACTAAGTTATGTCCAATAAAAAAGGTATCATCTTATTTTCTTTTCCATGTTTTATTTTGTTTGATTTCTATTGATAACCTTTAAGAGTGGACTAACACGGCTACCACACCTCTCTACATGTAGAACCCCAAAGAATAGCAAGATTCCGGAATGCTAAAGAGTGACAAGATTCCATGCAGAATCTCAAAGAGTAGCAACATTCCATGTAGAACCCGATCTGACGAAGAAGGGCAACCTTCGAAAGCTAATCAAGAAATGTATTAAGTTATGTCCAATAAAAAAGGTATCATCTTATTTTCTTTTCCATGTTTTATTTTGTTTGATTTCTATTGATAATGATACGACGTGTAAATCCGACCTTGGAAGTTTTATGGAGAACATCCAAAAATCCAGTCGTAAACAAACATTTTTCACATTTGAAAATGACTATTTGCTAGACGTTGTTGTGCTCAGTGCATCTATCTTTTGGACCATTAAAAAAAAAAACAAACAACCCAACACATCCAAGTGAAAAATGCACAAAATCAAGCCATTGGGATGTGGGAGGAGCCAGCATTTTTAGTAGACTGGCCACACAGACATCCCAGCAGAGCAGTCTAGGGGGGCACTGCAATGGACTTCACATAAAAGGTTTTAGGTACACATCTCACCATTACCCCCTTATGTTGTACGGTGAGCCCTTCAAAACCCACGAAAAACCTATTGTACCCAACTGTACACCACTACAATAGTCCTTATGCCTACAAGTGTCACCTATATGTAGGTACAGTAGGTTTTTGGTGGGATTTGGAGGGCCTACATTTTCCATACACGTACCAGCTAGAGTGGGATATGGGCCTGGGTCCCCTTCTCTACAGTCCCCAGCACCAACCACTAGGCTACTCCAGGGATCTGCTTGCTGCTCTAACAGGACTGAGCATAACATCTGAAGCTGTCAAAGCCTGGTATGTATGGTTTCTTTTATATCTTTGGTGGGTGGGAGGGGGGATTCTAGAATCTTGCTATTCTTTGGGGCTCTACATGGAATGTTGCTACTCTGAGCAGTGGCTTAGGAAGGGGGGGGGTGGGGCGGTCCGCCCCGGGTGCATGCCGCTGGGGGGGGGGGTGTCAGCTCCGCTGGTTCCCTGCTCCCTCTGCCCCGGAACAGATTACTTCCTGTTCCGGGGCAGAGAGAGCAGGGAACCAGCGGAGCTGACGCAGCTCCCATCGACATTCAGTCGGGGCGGTTCGGCCCACCTGCCCATTTCTCGCCGCTTTCCCTCGTAAGTACGCGCTCCTGGGGGGGGGGGGGGGTGCGCAGCAGGGACCCGCTCCGGGTGTCAGCTGCCTTCGCTATGGCACTGACTCTGAGATTCTGCATGGAATCATGTTACTTATAGGATTCCAGAATCTTGCTATTCTTTAGGGGTTCTACATGAATGTTGCTGCTATTCAGGTTTCTGCCAGATAGTTGTGGCTTGGATTGGTCACTATTGGAAGTAGGATACTGGGATAGACGGTCTATTGGTCTGACACAGTATGGTTACGTCCTTATGACATGTGGATTACTACTAAGTTTTTTATTTTTTTTATTTTAAAAGTCCAGATACACTCCCCCCCCGTACAGCTCATTCTCAGACTCTCTTAACAGTATAGTACATTTAATTATTTCTATTCCTGTGGTGCCTTAATTGTGGTCAGCACACAATACTGAACAGAAGTCAGCATAAAGCTGAACACAATGATTAGCCAACTGTGACGCTTATCCTGGTGGTTTATTTATAGTGACCCAAGCACCCAGCTGAAAAGGAGACAAGAGACCAGAAACTCATTTCACATAGCCTGCAACAGCTTTCCAATGTAGCAGTTTCCAGAAGGTCTCTGGATCAGGGATACAGAGGAGAAAGGGCTGGTATCCCACTGAGCAGGTCATCCCACGCAGGCCATTCAGCACACTAAAAGCTAGTACAAATTAGCATAAATTCCATTCTCTATGGTCATCCCACAAGTGATCATTTTGATAAATTCCACCCAGTGTTTGCAAATCTTCCCGACTGCTTTAACTGCAGCTACCCCTGGGCATGCCTTCACACGTCTGCACAGCTGAAGCACTCAGAATAGCTGTGAAAGATATTGTGACATAAGGACAGAATTGGACATGTTTGGCTCCTACTTAAAAAAAAAAAAAAAGACAAAAACCACCACAAATACCAATGTGTCAGAGACTTTTTTTCCAGTTTCTCATTCATGCCCCAATGCTCAGAATCAAACGCGGGCACTAGACGCCATTAGTGCAGGTGCACGATGCTGAGAAGCCTCCATTGCGGGGAATAACAAGCGCACCGAAGGATAGTGCCATTGGCGTGCAAATGCTAATTCCCTATTCCTCCGTACTGCTCAGCGGCAAACGCGCCAAACAAGGACGCTCTAGCTGCTGAAAACCCTACGTCAGCTCGGAGCTGGCTTTAGGGTGTCCCAGAAGGAGAACAGCCATGACATTCCTGTGGCGTGTCCCGGGAAACGGCGAGCAGCAGCACACATTACCTGCAATTAGGCCATCAGGAAGTCAGCGGGTTCTCATTCAACCTTTGAAATGATTATTCCTGTCTACACGGCTGAAACAGCTCAAAGTTGCAGCGAGAGGAAAGGGCAGAAAACAAAAACTTCCTCCTCACTCGTTGAGCTGCACTTCCTCAGCTGCTGGCAGCTCTCCCTCCTCCGCGCTCTGGCAATGCCCAACGCACAGCTCTTGAGCACATGCTCAAGCACAATCTTCCTGCAGTTAAGGGGAATGGGACTTATATACCGCCTTTCTGTGGTTTTTCCCAACTACATTTAAAGTGGTTTACATATTATATACAGGTACTTATTTGTACCTGGCACAATGGAGGGTTAAGTGACTTGCCCAGAGTCACAAGGAACTGCAGTGGGAATCGGACCCAGTTCCCCAGGATCAAAGTCTGCTGCACTAACCACTAGGCTACTCCTCCACTCCTTGGGATTCCGGAATCTTGCTATTCTTTGGGGTTCTACATGGAATGTTGCCACTCTTTGAGATTGTGTCTCTCTGGTACTATGTAAGCCACATTGAGGGGAAAGGGAAATGGGACTTGATATACTGCCTTTCTGAGGTTTTTGCAACTACATTCAAAGCGGTTTACATATATTCAGGTACTTATTTTGTACAGGGGCAATGGAGGGTTAAGTGGCTTGCCCAGAGTCACAAGGAGCTGCAGTGGGACTCACACCCAGTTCCCCTGGTTCTCAGGCTGCTGCACTAACCATTAGGCTACTCCAAGGAAGGACTCAATGGGGTCTTGCTACACGTACAAAGCAAAGAAATCATAGATAAGCAGACAGGATGGCCAGAGCTCACTTGAGCCATGAACAGAACAGTGGAGTAACTATGGCGGGTCTAGGTGGGCACAGGCCCAGCGGGGGTACCCTACATCAACATCTCGCCACCTCCATGTTGTCACAGCATCTGCCCACCTGTCCCTTCTCGGTTTACCTTACAGGCGTCCCTGGTGCCTGCGGTGATTCACTATTGCTGCCTACACCGGCCCCACAGAGTTCCATCGGCCGGGTCCCGCCCAACAGGAAATGACATCAGCGATGGTGGGACCTAGATGCAGGAACTCTGTGGGGCTGCCACCAGCACAGGCAACAATAATGAATCACTGCAGGCACCGGGGATGCCTGTAAGGTACAGTGGGGAGGGACGGGGTTCAGCGACAAGGCAGGCAGATGCTGGGACATCATGGAACAGAAGAGATGTTGATGTAGGGTGGGAGGAAAAAAAAACAATTAAAAAAAATATCTGGGGGGGGGGGGGGCATGGCGTGGCATGGAAAGGCCCATCCAAAATACTGGGTCTGACTACGTCACTGAACAGAACAAATTAATACAATGAATGGTTAAAAAAAACAAAAAAACAAAACTGCTCAACTACATATGGTCCTCTTATCTCTCCCACCGAACCTTCAGAGTACATTCTCATGGATCTTCCTCCACCCCCTTCCCGCTCTCTGTTGGAGTTCTTCAGGGATCTGTCCTTGGACCCCTTCTTTTTTCAATCTACACCTCTTCCCTGGGCTCGCTGATCTCATCTCATGGTTTCCAATACCATCTTTATGCTGACGACACCCAGCGTTACCTCTCCACACCAGAAATCACTGCGGAAACCCAGGCCGAAGTATCAGCCTGCTTATCCGACATCGCTGCCTGGATGTCCAACCGCCACCTGAAACTGAACATGGCCAAGACCGAGCTCATGGTCTTTCCACCCAAATCCACTTCTCCTCTCCCTCCACTCACTATTTCAGTCGACAACACCCTCATCCTCCCCGTCTCATCTGCCCGCAACCTCGGAGTCATCTTCGACTCCTCCCTCTCCTTCTCTGCCCGTATCCAGCGGACAGCCAAGACCTGTCGCTTCTTTCTCTATAACATCAGCAAAATTCGCCCCGTCCTCTCTGAGCACACCACCTGAACTCTCATCCACACTCTCATCACCTCTCGCCTTGACTACTGCAACCTACTCCTCACTGGCCTCCCACTTAACCACCTATCCCCCCTTCAATCCGTTCAGAACTCGGCTGCGCGTCTTATCTTCCTCCTAGACCGATATGCTCATATCACCCCTCTCCTCAAGTCGCTTCACTGGCTTCCGATCAGGTACCGCATACAGTTCAAGCTTCTCCTACTAACCTACAAATGCACTCAATCTGCAGCCCCTCATTACCTCTCTACCCTCATCTCCCCTTACGCTCCTACCCGTAACCTCCGCTCACAGGACAAAGCCCTCCTCTCAGTACCCTTCTCCACCACCGCCATCTCCAGGCTCCGCCCTTTCTGCCTCGCCTCACCCTATGCTTGGAATAAAATCCCTGAGCCCATACGCCAAGCCCCCTCCCTGCCCATCTTCAAATCCTTGCTCAAAGCCCACCTCTTCAATGTCGCTTTCAGCACCTAACCATTGTACCTCTACCTAGGAAACCTAGACTGCCCCCAATTTGATTGACTGCACTTTTTTGTCCTTTACATAAGTACATAAGTAGTGCCATACTGGGAAAGACCAAAGGTCCATCTAGCCCAGCATCCTGTCACCGACAGTGGCCAATCCAGGTCAAGGGCACCTGGCACGCTCCCCAAACGTAAAAACATTCCAGACAAGTTATACCTAAAAATGCGGAATTTTTCCAAGTCCATTTAATAGCAGTCTATGGACTTGTCCTTTAGGAATCTATCTAACCCCTTTTTAAACTCCGTCAAGCTAACCGCCCGTACCACGTTCTCCGGCAACGAATTCCAGAGTCTAATTACACGTTGGGTGAAGAAAAATTTTCTCCGATTCGTTTTAAATTTACCACACTGTAGCTTCAACTCATGCCCTCTAGTCCTAGTATTTTGGATAGCGTGAACAGTCGCTTCACATCCACCCGATCCATTCCACTCATTATTTTATACACTTCTATCATATCTCCCCTCAGCCGTCTCTTCTCCAAGCTGAAAAGCCCTAGCCTTCTCAGCCTCTCTTCATAGGAAAGTCGTCCCATCCCCACTATCATTTTCGTCGCCCTTCGCTGTACCTTTTCCAATTCTACTATATCTTTTTTGAGATACGGAGACCAGTACTGAACACAATACTCCAGGTGCGGTCGCACCATGGAGCGATACAACGGCATTATAACATCCGCACACCTGGACTCCATACCCTTCCTAATAACACCCAACATTCTATTCGCTTTCCTAGCCGCAGCAGCACACTGAGCAGAAGGTTTCAGCGTATCATCGACGACGACACCCAGATCCCTTTCTTGATCCGTAACTCCTAACGCGGAACCTTGCAAGACGTAGCTATAATTCGGGTTCCTCTTACCCACATGCATCACTTTGCACTTGTCAACATTGAACTTCATCTGCCACTTGCACGCCCATTCTCCCAGTCTCGCAAGGTCCTCCTGTAATCGTTCACATTCCTCCTGCGACTTGACGACCCTGAATAATTTTGTGTCATCGGCGAATTTAATTACCTCACTAGTTATTCCCATCTCTAGGTCATTTATAAATACATTAAAAAGCAACGGACCCAGCACAGACCCCTGCGGGACCCCACTAACTACCCTCCTCCACTGAGAATACTGGCCACGCAATCCTACTCTCTGCTTCCTATCTTTCAACCAGTTCTTAATCCATAATAATACCCTACCTCCGATTCCATGACTCTGCAATTTCTTCAGGAGTCTTTCGTGCGGCACTTTGTCAAACGCCTTCTGAAAATCCAGATATACAATATCAACCGGCTCCCCATTGTCCACATGTTTGCTTACCCCCTCAAAAAAATGCATTAGATTGGTGAGGCAAGACTTCCCTTAGATTGTAAGCTCCTTTGAGCAGGGTCTGTCCTTCTTTGTTAGATTGTACAGCGCTGCGTAACCCTGATAGCGCTTTAGAAATGTTAAATAGTAGTAGTAGTAGTAAATTTAGGACAGGCAACTCAAGTGATCTGTCCTGTCAAACCTTTGCACAGTAAGACACAGAGAAACCAGGAGGGATCGGAGACCTGTATATTTCACATTTCTTACATAGTAAGATAGTAGATGACAGCAGATAAAGACCTGTACGGTCCCATCCAGTCTGCCCAACAAGATAAACTCATAGCATAAGATATGGTGTGATACTACATATGTATAATCCATCTTGATTTGTCCTTGTCATTTGTCCAGCCACGATCAGGCACAGACCGTAGAAGTAGCACTGTTTTGTTTTTTTACTTTGAATTTTTATTGAGAGCTTAGAAAGATTTCACATCTCGGAATCATTAATGCCATGTTGCAATACAAGCATTTTAAGATAACAGTAAAGATAAAATTAAGAAATCACACAGTTCACTTTTCTAACACAACCCCACCCATCAACCTCATGTTCATAAACGCCCTTCTCCCTCCCCTGTGAAGTAGCACTGTTTTTTTTCTGGCATTGCCCGATCTTATTCTTAGCATCCTATGCCTTAAGCTTTATGGAGGTCATAATAGCGCTCATTTTTGAAGCACTTGGATATCTATGTGCTCGAAATGTCCAACTTCAATTTTGCAAAGACAGAATAGGAACATCTAACGCTGCAGTATATCCAAATAGCAAGGGTGTGTGTTCTGGGTGGGACTAGGGAGGAGCGTAAATCTAGACATCCAAAAGCAATTACCAAAGGGGAATGCGTGTCCATGTCTAAAAAGAAAAAGGAGTTCCTTAGTTAGACCTGTTTCAGGAACTTCCAGGTTGCAGAAGGGTGCTCCGAGCAGAAGACCACTGAAGGATTAAGACAATACCTCCTTAATCTTCCAGTGGTTGCCGCCTCCTCCCTCTCGCCTGAAAGTAAAACCGGAAGGGAATACCAAGCTTAGGGTTACCATATGTCCGGATTTCCCAGGCCATGTCCTCTTTTTGAGGACATGTCTGGTGCGTCCGGCGGGTTTTGCCCGCCTGTTTGTTCGGATTTCTGGACAAACGGGCGGGCGGGCAGGCGAGTGGCGCTGTGGGTCTCCCCTCCCCTTACTTACTATCTGCCCCGGTGGTCTAGTGACCTCTTTGGGGCAGGAAAGAGCCCCCTCTTTCCCGCCTGTCCTTGCCCTGCATGATCCTTCTCAGTCTCGGCTCAGGATTCAAAATGGCCGCCGAGAGTGGAAGTGGCCTCGCAAGACTTCAAACTCTCAGCGGCCGTTTTGAATCCCGAGCCGAGACCGAAAAGGATGCAGGGCAAGGCAGAGCTCCGGGAAGGAAAGAGGGGGCTCTTTCCTGCCCCGAAGAGGTCACTAGACCACCAGGGCAGTAGATAGTAAGGGGAGGGGAATATGTGACCCGTGGGAGGGGAATATGTGACGGGGGGCGGGGTGAGAGTGAGAAAGGGCGGGGCAAGGATCAGAAAGGGATGTGGTATGGGTGGGGCAGGGGAGCGTGACATGTGTCCTCTTTTTCAGAGGTCAAATTATGATAACCCTAACCAGGCTCCATGACAGCTCCACATATTATGGACATGCTGAACACAGCAGGAAGCAGATCTGAGTGCAGTGGACTTTAGCCAGGGACCCAGGTTCAAATCCCACTAACTGTTTTTTTTTTTTGTAATTGTAAGCCCTACAGTAAGTGTTTTTCTGTTCCTGGAGGGCTCACAATCATAAAAACAGAGTTAAAGTGGGATTTAAACTTGGGTCGCTGGGTTTATAAGTCCATTGCAGTAACCACTAGGCTGACCCTCTGCTCTGTATGGATATCTGTGTGACCATTTCCTAACAATACTGCTATCAATGTCCCCAGTTTTCCTCCCATTAAACGTTTGGGCATTTTACATTTCAGTTTACAAAATTGATGCTCATACTGGATGTTTCCGGCGCATGGACAGCCATCACACATATTTTCAAACAGGCTATTTCATGCAAGATGGATGTTAGTTTGGGACGTTCTGACTCTTGACATCCTTTCGCAGATACCCTCAATGCCTTCTAGTCTCAAGTGCACAGTATACTAGAGAGACCTGGCACAGGGAAAGCAAGGCTGAAGGAAAATGGCTCCACCTCTGTATGGATGATTTTACTTCAGCTGCTAAGGACAAGACACTATATAAAAGAGTAGCCACATTGGGTCAGACCAATGGTCCATCTAGCCCAGTATCCTGTTTTCCAAACAGTGTCCAAGCCGGGTCACAAGTACCTGACAGAAACCCAAATACTAAATAGTAGCAACAATCTATGTAGAACCCCAAAGAATAGCAAGATTCTGGAATCCTAAAGAGTGACAAGATTCCATGTGGAAACTCAAAGAATAGCAACATTCCATGTAAAACCCCAAAGAATAGCAAGATTCTGGAATCTTACACTCAGATGATCAAAACCCCGCACTGTTCCAAACAGCGCTCCAAAAATAGCGCTAGAACAGCGAAAGGCGTTATTAGACCTATGATCAGAGATAATTGAATGCAAATTTACGCACGCAATTATCTCTGATCGTGGGGTAGAAGTGCGGGAGAATTGTGCCTGAGCATGCGCTCAGCACAATCCTCCCGCACTTGTTTGACAGGTCTGAGCTGTCAAAAGCCAAAACCTGTCAAACACAGGGGCTGGAGGTCCATGGGACCACCAGGCCCCAACTACCCCTGCCCCGAGCAACGGGGGCTGGAGGTCCGCTGGAGCACCGGTCCACCCCCCCCCCCCCCCCGATGATGCCCCCCCCAGGTTCAGGGAGGGCTGGAGATCCGGTGGGTCTCCAGTCCCCCTAACCCCCCAGCAAAGGGACCCTGGTGGTCCAATGATCAATCCGCCCCCCTCCCTCCCTACCCCCCTACCTTGTGGGTTGGAGGAGGCAGGTAGCCTGGCTCCCTTCTCTTCCTTCGATGCCGCAAAATGGCGGCGCCCAGCCCTGCCCAGTGTATCCTGGGATTTGCTGGGCAGGGCTACACACCATATAAAGAGAGAAACTCCCAAATGCATGCTGGACAGGGCTCACCATTCCTCCCCAATAATCTGCAAACCCTAACGCCAGCTCGGAGCTGGCTAGGGTTTTCCGCAGCCAGCGACCCAATCTTTCGCGCTGGTCGCTGATCATTAGGGATGAATATGTTTAGCCCTGTTTTACATGCATTTGCATGCTAGTTGCATTCAGAGTCCTCGAGTGCATTGTTTCACACGATCGAGGGCTCTGATCATGGGGCAGTAGCAAACGCCGGCACTAGTATGGCGCTAAAAGCCTTTAGCGCCGGCATTTGCTTCTGATCATCCCCCTGTTAATGAGTAACAAGATTCCATGCAGAATCTCAAAGAGTAGCAACATTCCATGCTACCAATCCTGGGGCAAGCAGTTGCTTCCCATGTCTGTCTCAATAGCAGACTATGGACGCCCTTGCCATGACCACTACAGCACCTATGGGACTGCCCTACCAACTAAGGCACCGCCCTACTGGTGCTTCAGCTTGACTTGACTGTCGAAAAAGGAAGGAAGATCCCTCTCCAGTCACCATTTAAATTCTGTAATGAAACAATGCCCCATCAGTTTTGAGCAATACCCAATCCATATCACATCATTAGTATTAGGGATTCCATTCTCAAGTTCATACTGAGCAACCTACTGTCAAATGACATCTCCTGCCTTGCATGCCTTGGAGTACCCCCCCTTGCCAGTCAGGTTTTCAGGATATCCACAAGACCGATTTCCATATAACAAAGGCAGTGTATGCAAACCGATTGTGGAATTAGAAAAGGTGAAGAGAAGGGCGACGAAAATGATAAAGGGGATGGGATGACGTCCCTATGAGGAAATGCTAAAACGGCTAGGGCTCTTCAGCTTGGAGAAAAGGCAGCTGAGGGGAGATATGATAGAGGTCTATAAAACAACCAGTGGAGTGCAAAGGGTAGACGTGAAGCGTCCGTTTACTCTTTCCAAAAATACTAGGACTAGGAGGCATTCAATGAAGCTACAAAGTAGTTAATTTAAAATGAATCTGAGAAACGTTTTCTTCACTCAACGTGTAATTAAACTCTGGAATTCGTTGCTACAGAATGTGGTAAAAGTGGTTAGCTTAGCGGGGTTTAAAAAAAGGTTTGGACGTCTTCCTAAAGGAAAAGTCCATAGACCATTATTAAAATGGACTTGGGGAAAATCCACTGCTTATTTCTGGGATAAGCAGCATAAAATGTTTTGTACTTTTTTGGGGATCTTGCCATGTACTCGTGACCTGGACTGGCCATTGTTGGAAACAGGATGCTCGGGTTGATGGACCTTTGGTCTGTCCAAGTATGGCAATACTTATGTTATTTATCCTGAATACCTGACTGGCAAGGAGGTACTCCAGGACCGACTTGGGAAACACTCTTTAAAACATAACACAACACGGAACAAGTTAAGCACTGCACGTTCCTAGATGGAGCTAGAAGATAAATTTAAGTGGTGAACGATGCCAAGATTTTTTTTTTTTTAATTAAATGAGCATTTATTCAGGAAGAGCTAGCCTGCATATTTGAGCAAAATAAATTGTCAAGAGACTGCAGAGCATCTCTTCACCGTTATAAAACCATTAGGATGTTTTACAAATTCTTATATTTATTATAGGTCTGGAAGTATTTCAAACCATCACCCAGTGGCGTCTAGACAAAAATATTTGGTGTCAACAGAGAAGCAAGCTAATTATGGGAGGGGGCAAGTGGTTAGGGTGGTGGACTTTGGTCCTGGGGAACTGAGGAACTGAGTTCGATTCCCACTTCAGGCACAGGCAGCTCCTTGTGACTCTGGGGAAGTCACTTAACCCTCCATTGCCCCATGTAAGCAGCATTGAGCCTGCCATGAGTGGGAAAGCGCGGGGTACAAATGTAACAAAAATAAAATAGATACTAATGGAGATTCTACATGGAATGTTGCTACTATTGGAGATTCTACATGTGACCTCACGTGTCACCTAGATAGGATTTTATATAGTGCTGGGGAGGAGACGGCTGTCTTGGTACATGTGGGTACTAATGACATAGGAAAATGTGGGAGAGAGGTTCTGGAAGCAAAATTTAGGCTCTTAGGTAGAAAGCTGAAATCCAGATCCTCCAAGGTAGCATTTTCTGAAATGCTACCTGTGCCACGCGCAGGGCCCAAGAGACAGGCAGAGCTCCAGAGTCTCAATGCGTGGATGAGATGATGGTGCAGGGAGGAGGGCTTTAGATTTGTTAGGAACTGGGCAACATTCTGGGGAAGGGGGAGCCTATTCCGAAAGGATGGGCTCCATCTTAACCAGAGTGGGACCAGGCTGCTGGTATCGGCGTTTAAGAAGGAGATAGAGCAGCTTTTAAACTAGAAATGGGGGGAAGGCCGACAGTCGCTCAAAAGAGCATGGTTCGGGATAAGGTATCTTTCAAAGATATCACCATAACAGGGAAGATAGAGTATCCTGATAGTGAGGTTGCAAAAGAGATTGTAGTAGATCGGGTATCTTTAAATAACAATAAAAATCAGACAAAAGATTGCCAATTAATACTGTCAAGTACTAAGCATGATGTACTTAGGAACAACAAACATAGTTTGAAATGTCTATATGCGAATGCCAGGAGCCTAAGAAATAAGATGGGGGAGTTGGAATATATTGCACTAAATGAAAAATTAGATATAATAGGCATCTCTGAGACCTGGTGGAAGGAGGATAACCAGTGGGACACTGTCATACCGGGGTACAAATTATATCGTAGTGATAGGGTGAATCGGATTGGTGGAGGGGTAGCATTGTATATTAACGAGAGCCTTGAATCAAATAGATTGAAAATTCTGCAGGAAACAAAACACTCCTTGGAATCACTGTGGATTGAAATTCCATGTGCAAAGGGGAAAAGGATAGTGATAGGAGTGTACTACCGTCCGCCTGGCCAGGACGAACAGACGGATGCGGAAATGTTAAAGGAAATCAGGGACGCAAACAAACTGGGCAACACAATAATAATGAGGGATTTCAATTACCCGCATATAGACTGGGTTAATGTAACATCTGTACACGCAAGGGACATAAGATTTCTTGATGAAATCAAGGACAGCTTCATGGAACAGCTAGTTCAGGAGCCGACAAGAGAAGGAAAAATACTAGACTTAGTCCTTAGTGGTGCTCATGATCTAGTGCAGGGGGTAACGATACGAGGGCCGCTTGATAACAGTGATCATAATATGATCGGTTTTGATATTGGCATTGAAGGAAGTGAAACTAGGAAATCAAGTACGCTAGCGTTTAACTATAGAAAAGGTGATTACGACAAAATGAGAAAAATGGTGAAAAAAAGACTGAAAGGAGCAGCTCGCAGAGTAAAAAACTTGCATCAGGCGTGGATGCTGTTTAAAAACACCATCCTGGAGGTTCAGGACAAATATATTCCACGTATTAGAAAAAAGGGAAAAAAGACTAAACGTCAGCCGGCGTGGCTAAACAGTAAGATAAAGGAAATCATTAGAGCCAAAAAACAATCCTTCACAAAGTGGAGAAGAGAACCAACTGAAAGTAACAGGATAGATCATAAGGAATGCCAAGCCAAATGCAAAGCGGAGATAAGGAGGGCAAAAAAGGACTTTGAGAAGAAATTAGCGTTGGAAGCAAAAATACATAGTAAAAATTTTTTTAGATACATTAAAAGCAGGAAACCGGCCAAAGAGTCGGTTGGGCCGCTGGACGAAAATGGTGTTAAAGGGGCGATCAAGGAGGACAAAGCCGTAGCGGAGAAATTAAATGAATTCTTTGCTTCGGTCTTCACCGAGGAGGATTTGGGGGGGGGACACCGGTGCCGGAAAGAATATTTGAAGCGGGGGAGTCGGAGAAACTAAACAAATTCTCAGTAACCTTGGAGGATGTAATGGGTCAGTTCAGCAAGCTGAAGAGTAGTAAATCACCGGGACCTGATGGTATTCATCCCAGAGTATTAATAGAACTAAAAAATGAACTTGCGGAGCTACTGTTAGAAATATGCAATCTGTCCCTAAAATCGAGTGTAGTACCGGAAGACTGGAGGGTAGCCAATGTTACTCCGATTTTTAAGAAGGGTTCCAGAGGAGATCCGGGAAATTATAGACCGGTGAGTCTGACGTCGGTGCCGGGCAAGATGGTGGAGGCTATTATTAAGAATAAAATTGCAGAGCATATACAAAAACATGGACTGATGAGACAAAGTCAGCACGGATTTAGTGAAGGGAAGTCTTGCCTCACCAATCTAATGCATTTTTTGAGGGGGTAAGCAAACATGTGGACAATGGGGAGCCGGTTGATATTGTATATCTGGATTTTCAGAAGGCGTTTGACAAAGTGCCGCACGAAAGACTCCTGAAGAAATTGCAGAGTCATGGAATCGGAGGTAGGGTATTATGGATTAAGAACTGGTTGAAAGATAGGAAGCAGAGAGTAGGATTGCGTGGCCAGTATTCTCAGTGGAGGAGGGTAGTTAGTGGGGTCCCGCAGGGGTCTGTGCTGGGTCCGTTGCTTTTTAATGTATTTATAAATGACCTAGAGATGGGAATAACTAGTGAGGTAATTAAATTCGCCGATGACACAAAATTATTCAGGGTCGTCAAGTCGCAGGAGGAATGTGAACGATTACAGGAGGACCTTGCGAGACTGGGAGAATGGGCGTGCAAGTGGCAGATGAAGTTCAATGTTGACAAGTGCAAAGTGATGCATGTGGGTAAGAGGAACCCGAATTATAGCTACGTCTTGCAAGGTTCCGCGTTAGGAGTTACGGATCAAGAAAGGGATCTGGGTGTCGTCGTCGATGATACGCTGAAACCTTCTGCTCAGTGTGCTGCTGCGGCTAGGAAAGCGAATAGAATGTTGGGTGTTATTAGGAAGGGTATGGAGTCCAGGTGTGCGGATGTTATAATGCCGTTGTATCGCTCCATGGTGCGACCGCACCTGGAGTATTGTGTTCAGTACTGGTCTCCGTATCTCAAAAAAGATATAGTAGAATTGGAAAAGGTACAGCGAAGGGCGACGAAAATGATAGTGGGGATGGGACGACTTTCCTATGAAGAGAGGCTGAGAAGGCTAGGGCTTTTCAGCTTGGAGAAGAGACGGCTGAGGGGAGATATGATAGAAGTGTATAAAATAATGAGTGGAATGGATCGGGTGGATGTGAAGCGACTGTTCACGCTATCCAAAAATACTAGGACTAGAGGGCATGAGTTGAAGCTACAGTGTGGTAAATTTAAAACGAATCGGAGAAAATTTTTCTTCACCCAACGTGTAATTAGACTCTGGAATTCGTTGCCGGAGAACGTGGTACGGGCGGTTAGCTTGACGGAGTTTAAAAAGGGGTTAGATAGATTCCTAAAGGACAAGTCCATAGACCGCTATTAAATGGACTTGGAAAAATTCCGCATTTTTAGGTATAACTTGTCTGGAATGTTTTTACGTTTGGGGAGCGTGCCAGGTGCCCTTGACCTGGATTGGCCACTGTCGGTGACAGGATGCTGGGCTAGATGGACCTTTGGTCTTTCCCAGTATGGCACTACTTATGTACTTATGTAATGTTGCTATTCCACTAGCAACATTCCAACATTCCATGTAGAAGGCTGCGCAGGCTTCTGTTTCTGTGAGTCTGACGTCCTGCAGGATGTCAGACTCACAGAAGCAGAAGCCTGTGCGGCCACATTGGTGATCTGCAAGGGCCGACTTCTACATCGAATGTTGCTAGTGGAATAGCAATAATTCCATGTAGAATCTCAAATAGTAGCAACAGTGGAGGAGTGGCCTAGTGGTTAGGGTGGTGGACTTTGGTCCTGGGGAACTGAGGAACTGAGTTCAATTCCCACCTCAGGCACAGGCAGCTCCTTGTGACTCTGGGCAAGTCACTTAACCCTCCATTGCCCCATGTAAGCCACATTGAGCCTGCCATGAGTGGGAAAGCGCAGGGTTAGAAATGTAACAAAAAACAAAAAAAGACATTTCTGCACACCACCACCACCCCCCCCCCCCTCAACTTTTATGTTAGCAATGTAAGCCACCACATAAAGAAACCCTCCCTCCTCCAACCAGTTTCAGCTACCCAGTAAAACCACCCTTATAACCGAGACCATCATTCAACAAATTCTTCTATGTGACAATGGGTCTGGATTCTCTACAGGATCGATAAGAACCTCAATATAAACCCTGAAGTTCCAGTTTTGTACCACAATCTCCATATTCCCCAAAAGAGCTATCCCATTTCCTATTCGCTATACAAGAATTGTTCAGATTGTGCTCATCACCTCAGGAGCAGCACACACTCCTTCCACTGCCACTTTGTTTAAAGCGAGTGTTTTGCTATTTGTGTTGTAACTCCACAGGATGCAGAGACCGCTAGTCCTGAACATTTTTATTTGGGGTGGCAAGGTTTGCCAACCTTGTCCCTGAGCCAGTGGCGTAGCCAGACCCAGAGCTAACTAAGATGGACCCTTCCACGGCATGGCACTCTACAGCACCCCCTACTGGAGATATTAAAAAAAAAAAAAAAAAAAGATTTTTTCACCTACCCCACATCAACATCTCGCCTCCTCCATGGCGTCCCAGTACCTGCCCGCCTGTCGCTGAATCCCATCTCCCTCCTCGGTGTACCTTATAGGTGTCCCCAGCGCCTGCAGCAATTCAATTATTGCTGCCTGCAGGCTTCCATCGGCCGGGTCCCGCCAGACAGGAAATGATGAAAGCGAGGGTGGGACCCGGCCGATGGAAGCCTACAGGGCCAGCGCAGGCAGCAATAACTGAATCACTGCAGGCACCGGGGACGCCCGTAAGGTACACCAGAGAGGGCCGGGGTTCAGCGACGGGCAGGCAGATGCCGGGACGCTGCGGAGGTAGAGAGATGTTGATGTGGGGTGTCACCGCTGGGTGGGCCTGTGCCCACTCAAAGGTACGCCACTGCCCACAGCTTGATTTCAAATTGGGCCAGACACTGCGAAAAGCGAATGCTACATACCTGTAGAAGGTATTCTCCGAGGACAGCAGGCTGATTGTTCTCACTGATGGGTGACGTCCACGGCAGCCCCTCCAATCGGAAACTTCACTAGCAAAGTCCTTTGCTAGCCCTCGCGCGCCCGCGCGCACCGCGCATGCGCGGCCGTCTTCCCGCCCGAAACCGGCTCGAGCCGGCCAGTCCAGTATGTAGCAAGACAATACACTTCAAGGGAAGACACAACTCCAAAGGGGAGGCGGGCGGGTTTGTGAGAACAATCAGCCTGCTGTCCTCGGAGAATACCTTCTACAGGTATGTAGCATTCGCTTTCTCCGAGGACAAGCAGGCTGCTTGTTCTCACTGATGGGGTATCCCTAGCCCCCAGGCTCACTCAAAACAACAACATTGGTCAATTGGGCCTCGCAACGGCGAGGACATAACTGAGATTGACCTAAAAATTTACCAACTAACTGAGAGTGTAGCCTGGAACAGAACAAACAGGGCCCTCGGGGGGTGGAGTTGGATCCTAAAGCCCAAACAGGTTCTGAAGAACTGACTGCCCGAACCGACTGTCACGTCGGGTATCCTGCTGCAGACAGTAATGAGATGTGAATGTGTGGACAGATGACCACGTCGCAGCTTTGCAAATTTCCTCCATGGTGGCTGACTTCAAGTGGGCTACCGACGCTGCCATGGCTCTAACATTATGAGCCGTGACATGACCCTCAAGAGCCAGCCCAGCCTGGGCGTAAGTGAAGGAAATGCAATCTGCTAGCCAATTGGATATGGTGCGTTTCCCTACAGCCACTCCCCTCTTGTTGGGATCAAAAGAAACAAACAATTGGGCGGACTGTCTGTGGGGCTGTGTCCGCTCCAGATAGAAGGCCAATGCTCTCTTGCAGTCCAATGTGTGCAGCTGACGTTCAGCAGGGCAGGAATGAGGACGGGGAAAGAATGTTGGCAAGACAATTGACTGGTTCAGATGGAACTCCGACACAACCTTTGGCAGAAACTTAGGGTGAGTGCGGAGGACTACTCTGTTGTGATGAAATTTGGTGTAAGGGGCCTGGGCTACCAGGGCCTGAAGCTCACTGACTCTACGAGCCGAGGTAACTGCCACCAAGAAAATGACCTTCCAGGTCAAGTACTTCGGATGGCAGGAATTCAGTGGCTCGAAAGGAGGTTTCATCAGCTGGGTGAGAACGACATTGAGATCCCATGACACTGTAGGAGGCTTGACAGGGGGCTTTGACAAAAGCAAACCTCTCATGAAGCGAACAACTAAAGGCTGTCCTGAGATCGGCTTACCTTCCACTTGGTAATGGTATGCACTGATTGCACTAAGGTGAACCCTTACGGAGTTGGTCTTCAGACCAGACTCAGACAAGTGGAGAAGGTATTCAAGCAGGGTCTGTGTAGGACAAGAGCGAGGATCTAGGGCCTTGCTGTCACACCAGACGGCAAACCTCCTCCAATGAAAGAAGTAACTTCTCTTAGTGGAGTCTTTCCTGGAAGCAAGCAAGATGCGGGAGACACCCTCTGGCAGACCCAAAGAGGCAAAGTCTACGCCCTCAACATCCAGGCCGTGAGAGCCAGGGACTGGAGGTTGGGATGCAGCAGAGCCCCTTCGTCCTGCGTGATGAGGGTCGGAAAACACTCCAATCTCCACGGTTCTTCGGAGGATAACTCCAGAAGAAGAGGGAACCAGATCTGACGCGGCCAAAAGGGAGCAATCAGAATCATGGTGCCTCGGTCTTGCTTGAGTTTCAACAAAGTCTTCCCCACCAGAGGAATGGGAGGATAAGCATACAGCAGACCTTCCCCCCAATCCAGGAGGAAGGCATCCGACGCCAGTCTGCCGTGGGCCTGAAGCCTGGAACAGAACTGAGGGACCTTGTGGTTCACTTGAGATGCGAAGAGATCTACCAGGGGGGTGCCCCACGCCCGGAAGATCTGTCGCACCACACGGGAATTGAGCGACCACTCGTGAGGTTGCATAATCCTGCTCAACCTGTCGGCCAGACTGTTGTTTACGCCTGCCAGATATGTGGCTTGGAGCACCATGCCTTGACGGCGAGCCCAGAGCCACATGCTGACGGCTTCCTGACACAGGGGGCGAGATCCGGTGCCCCCCTGCTTGTTGACATAGTACATGGCAACCTGATTGTCTGTCTGAATTTGGATAATTTGGTGGGACAGCCGATCTCTGAAAGCCTTCAGAGCGTTCCAGATCGCTCGCAACTCCAGAAGATTGATCTGTAGATCGCTTTCTTGGAGGGACCACCTTCCTTGGGTGTGAAGCCCATCGACATGAGCTCCCCATCCCAGGAGAGACGCATCCGTGGTCAGCACTTTTTGAGGCTGAGGAATTTGGAAGGGACGTCCCAGAGTCAAATTGGAGCAAATCGTCCACCAATACAGGGATTCGAGAAAACTCGTGGACAGGTGGATCACGTCCTCTAGACCCCCGGCGGCCTGATACCACTGGGAGGCTAGGGTCCATTGAGCAGATCTCATGTGAAGGCGGGCCATGGGAGTCACATGAACTGTGGAGGCCATGTGGCCCAGCAATCTCAACATCTGCCGAGCTGTGATCTGCTGGGACGCTCGCACCCGCGAGACGAGGGACAACAAGTTGTTGGCCCTCGCCTCTGGGAGATAGGCGCGAGCCGTCCGAGAATCCAGCAGGGCTCCGATGAATTCGAGTTTCTGCACTGGGAGAAGATGGGACTTTGGGTAATTTATCACAAACCCCAGTAGCTCCAGGAGGCGAATAGTCATCTGCATGGACTGCAGGGCTCCTGCCTCGGATGTGTTCTTCACCAGCCAATCGTCGAGATATGGGAACACGTGCACCCCCAGCCTGCGAAGCGCCGCTGCTACCACAGCTAGGCACTTTGTGAACACCCTGGGCGCAGAGGCGAGCCCAAAGGGTAGCACACAGTACTGGAAGTGGCGTGCGCCCAGCTGAAATCGCAGATACTGTCTGTGAGCTGGCAGTATCGGGATGTGTGTGTAGGCATCCTTCAAGTCCAGAGAGCATAGCCAATCGTTTTGCTGAATCATGGGGAGAAGGGTGCCCAGGGAAAGCATCCTGAACTTTTCTTTTACGAGATATTTGTTCAGGGCCCTTAGGTCTAGGATGGGACGCATCCCCCCTGTTTTCTTTTCCACAAGGAAGTACCTGGAATAGAACCCCAGCCCTTCTTGCCCGGATGGCACGGGCTCGACCGCATTGGCGCTGAGAAGGGCGGAGAGTTCCTCTGCAAGTACCTGCTTGTGCTGGAAGCTGTAGGACTGAGCTCCCGGTGGACAATTTGGAGGTTGAGAGGCCAAATTGAGGGTGTATCCTTGCCGGACTATTTGGAGAACCCACTGATCGGAGGTTATAAGAGGCCACCTTTGGTGAAAAGCTTTCAACCTCCCTCCGACAGGCAGGTCGCCCGGCACTGACACTTGGATGTCGGCTATGCTCTGCTGGAGCCAGTCAAAAGCTCGCCCCTTGCTTTTGCTGGGGAGCCGCGGGGCCTTGCTGATTCGCACGCTGCTGACGAGAGCGAGCGCGCTGGGGCTTAGCCTGGGCCGCAGGCTGTCGGGAAGGAGGATTGTACCTACGCTTGCCAGAAGTATAGGGAACAGTCTTCCTTCCCCCGAAAAATCGTCTACCTGTAGAGGTAGAAGCTGAAGGCTGCCGGCGGGCGAACTTGTCGAATGCGGTGTCCCGCTGGTGGAGAGACTCTACCACCTGCTCGACTTTTTCGCCAAAAATGTTATCCGCACGGCAAGGCAAGTCCGTAATCCGCTGCTGGACTCTATTCTCCAGGTCGGCGGCACGCAGCCATGAGAGCCTGCGCATCACCACACCTTGAGCAGCGGCCCTGGACGCAACATCAAAAGTGTCATAAACTCCTCTGGCCAGGAATTTTCTGCACGCCTTCAGCTGCCTGACCACCTCCTGAAAAGGCTTGGCTTGCTCAGGGGGAAGAGCATCAACCAAGCCCGCCAACTGCCGCACATTATTCCGCATGTGTATGCTCGTGTAGAGCTGGTAAGACTGGATCTTGGACACGAGCATAGAGGAATGGTAGGCCTTCCTCCCAAAGGAGTCTAAGGTTCTAGCGTCCTTGCCCGGGGGCGCCGAAGCATGTTCCCTAGAACTCTTAGCCTTCTTTAGGGCCAAATCCACAACTCCAGAGTCATGAGGCAACTGAGTGCGCATCAGCTCTGGGTCCCCATGGATCCGGTACTGGGACTCGATCTTCTTGGGAATGTGGGGATTAGTTAATGGTTTGGTCCAGTTCGCAAGCAATGTCTTCTTCAGGACATGGTGCAAGGGAACAGTGGACGCTTCCTTAGGTGGAGAAGGATAGTCCAGGAGCTCAAACATTTCAGCCCTGGGCTCGTCCTCCACAACCACCGGGAAGGGGATGGCCGTAGACATCTCCCGGACAAAGGAGGCAAAAGACAGACTCTCGGGAGGAGAAAGCTGTCTCTCAGGAGAGGGAGTGGGATCAGACGGAAGACCCCCAGACTCCTCGTCAGAGAAATATCTGGGATCTTCCTCTTCCTCCCACGAGGCCTCACCCTCGGTGTCAGACACAAGTTCACGGACCTGTGTCTGCAACCTCGCCCTGCTCGACTCCGTGGAACCCTGTCCACGATGGGGGCGTCGAGAGGTAGACTCCCTCGCCCGCATCGGCGAAGCTCCCTCCGCCGACGTAGTCGGGGAGCCTTCCTGGGAGGTGGCCGCGGTCGGTACCGCACGCGGTACCGACGTCGGGGACCTCAACCTGGGCGATGGGCCAGCCGGCGCCACGCTCGACGGTACCGGTGGCGCAAGCACCGCCGGTACCGGAGGGGTAGGGCGCAACAGCTCTCCCAGAATCTCTGGGAGAACGGCCCGGAGGCTCTCGTTTAGAGCGGCTGCAGAGAAAGGCTGAGAGGTCGATGCAGGCGTCGACGTCAGTACCTGTTCCGGGCGTGGAGGCTGTTCCGGGCTGTCCAGAGCGGAGCGCATCGACACCTCCTGAACAGAGGGTGAGCGGTCCTCTCGGTGCCGATGCCTGCTGGGTGCCGAATCCCTCGGCGACCCAGAGCTCTCGGTGCCGACACGGGGAGGAGACCGGTGTCGATGCTTCTTCGATTTCTTCCGAAGCATGTCACCGGAGCTCCCCGGCACCGACGAGGAGGACGTCGAATCCACCCGTCGCTTCCTCGGGGCCGAGACTGAAGAAGGTCGATCTCGGGGGGGCTGTACCGCAGGAGCCCTCAGGGTAGGCGGAGACCCACCCGAGGGCTCACCGCCACCAGCAGGGGAATGGACAGCCCTCACCTGCACTCCACCCGATGCACCACCGTCCGACGACATCAGCAGACGAGGTCCTGGTACCACCGACGTCGATGCAGCTATCCGATGTCTCGGCGCCGATGCAGAGGCCCGATGCCTCGATGCACTCGATGCAGGGGCGGCCGAGGAAGATGGTCTGGACGCTGACGACGTCGATGCACTCGAAGATCCCGGTGCCGATGCCGACGAAGAGCCCGAGAACAACACGTTCCACTGGGCTAGTCTCGCTACCTGAGTCCGCCTTTGAAGCAGGGAACACAGACTGCAGTTCTGAGGGCGGTGCTCGGCCCCCAGACACTGAAGACACGACGAGTGTCGATCAGTGAGCGAGATAACCCGGGCGCACTGGGTGCACTTCTTGAAGCCGCTGGAAGGCTTCGATGTCATGGGCGGAAAAATCACGCCGGCGAAATCAAAAGCCGAAATGGCGAAATTCGAAGCACCAAATTTAGAGGGAGAAAAAATCTCGACCGAGGCCGAAAAAAGGCCTACCCCGACGACGAAAGAAAACTTACCGGGGCAAAAAAGCTGGAAGTACGGGGAGGATTTACACGAAACCCGGCGGGGGGTTTCCGGAGCACTTCCCGACTAGGACAAAGCTTTCCCGAAGGAAAAAAACACGTTCAAACAAATTGGACGCGCGAGGTCGACTTTCCGGGGCTCGACACGGCGAAAACACGACCGTACCGAGTGCGGACAAAAGAAGACTGGCCGGCTCGAGCCGGTTTCGGGCGGGAAGACGGCCGCGCATGCGCGGTGCGCGCGGGCGCGCGAGGGCTAGCAAAGGACTTTGCTAGTGAAGTTTCCGATTGGAGGGGCTGCCGTGGACGTCACCCATCAGTGAGAACAAGCAGCCTGCTTGTCCTCGGAGAATAGAACAAAACCCTGCAAAAAGACACTTCGAAAATATATAGAAAACTTCCCACACCACAACAGCTCTAACCTTCCCAGGGAAGGAAAGCGCTATAAATATTACCCTGGGCCCTAGAGCACCGATACACCTGCTATTGGGAACCTGGAACAAGCAGGACTGTTAGATTCCTACACAGACACTACATGCTAGCAGAATTCTTCACCTCAGTTGCACATGCAGAACGTGGACAGACCTTCTCCACCACCTCCAACTCCAGGCTCCGCCCCTTCTGTCTCGCCTCACCCCACGCCTGGAACAAACTCCCTGAGCCCATACGCCGTGCCCCCTCCCTACCCATCTTCAAATCAATGCTCAAAGCCCACCTCTTCAATGTCGCCTTCGGCACCTAACCACTACACCTCTTCTCAGGAAAACTTATCTACCCCAACTTGACATTTCGTCCTTTAGATTGTAAGCTCTTCCGAGCAGGGACCATCCTTAATTGTTAATTTGTACAGCGCTGCGTAACCCTAGTAGCGCTCTAGAAATGTTAAGTAGTAGTAGTAGTAGTAGTAGTAGACCCTCATCTGCTAAAGAACTGGGAACCACAAAGAACATGCTGACAAAAACTGAAATGGAGACCTTCCTTCCCTCTGCCCAAGAAAGCCAGAGTCCATAAACTGTGAAAATACTGCTAAAAGAAAAACAGAAAATGTATTTTCTACTGTACTCTGCTAAATGTTGTTATTTTAATTGTACACCATTTTGAACTGCCTGGTTGCTAAAGACGGTATATCAAATACAAAATAAACCATAAATACAAAAATAGAAAAGATGCACAATTTCCCAAAGCGGACAAATCCCAAGCCTTAAACAGCACTGAATATATATATATATATATTTTTTCTTTTCTACCTTTGTTGCCTGGACATTTTATTTTTCTAATTGGGTTGGTCCCAGTCTGTTTCACTTGGCTTGTGCTGGTCTTCTCAAATTCATTTCCAAGTTTCCCTATTTCTTCTCTGCCCTCTTCCTTTCCTTCTCTAAATGTGTCTGCTACTGATTTTTGTTTGTTTCATCTTTCATCTTTCTCTTCTCTGTTTCTATATTCACTCCTATGTGATTTTAGCCCTCAGTCTCCCCAAGTCCTTAGTCTCCTTTTCACCTCATCTCCCAGTGTTCCCTCCGTCTATCTCATTCCCCAGTCTCCTATCCCCCCATCTCCCTTCTCTATCTTTCACTCACTCCCTGGTCTCATTTCTATCTTCTGTACTCACTCACCCTCCCACTGCTTGTCATTTCCTAACCAGCCCCAGGCTCCATCCCTGTTTTTCCTTATTTTCCTTGCCTCCGGGCCATTCTCTCTCCTTTTACCTCTTTCACCATCTTTTTAACCCCATTTCCACCCTCACTCAACCCATCTCCTTCTCCCATACCCCTCCACAGCACCCCCCATCCTTTTTCAATCCTCTCTCAAGTCCTTCAGGTTATTCATACCATGCCTCAACCTCTCCACACACTTTATCCCTTCTCTTACCCCCAACCCATGAACCCCTATACTTACAGTGCTGCATGTGTCTAGTAGCGGTACAGAAATAAGTAGAACTCATAGTGCCATCTTCCAGGTCCTCATTATCCCTTCCAAATTCCCGTCTCTCCTGCTCTGCCCCACCCCCACATCCCTGTTCTTCCGAATCCCATCCATGTATTCCCCCCTCTGTCCCATCCATCTTTTGCTTTGTTCCTCTTCTACCCCCTCCCCCACCTTTCTCCAGACCTCCTCTTTGGCCCAACACCTGCGAGTTGATCTGCCTCTCCGTACGCAGTGAGTATGGCGGCGGGTGGCCCAGACCCTTATGAGACCGAAGCCCCAACGGTCAGTAGTCCTGCCATGTCTGGTTCTACTGCCGGACCCGGACGAGGAGTTCAATTGCTACCGCTCGCCCCTGGTCTCGCGCTATGCCAGTCGTGAGATGGCCTTCAACTTCAGTGAGAAGAAGTAGTTTTGCACGTGGCGAACGCTCTGGCTGCTCCTGGCCCAGAAGGTATGGACGTATAGGCACATCATAATTTATGCGCCCACGTCTTTCCTGTGACGTTGTCACCAGAGAACGTCCCGAAAGAAAGCTTTGATCTGATTGGCTGCTGGGTTTTTCTGTCATATTTTTTCCCCCGGGGGCTTTCAATCATTAAACCTCCTTGTGTCAAGTACTGGTGTGACGTAATCAATCAGTTAAACAAGTGGGGAAAGCATGGCTCATGGAATTCTTTCCAGTTGTTTTGCACAATTCTATGTGTCCGTGTTGGGGGTAGTTGGGGGGGGGGGGGGGGCGTTGGACTAGTTTGCGGAGTCACGGGACAGTTGTAGTCTGGGGAGGCGTTGGAGTAGTCAGTTCAAACACCTCTTATTGACCTACAAGTGCATTCACTCTGCAGCTCCTCAGTACCTCTCCACTCTCATCTCTCCCTACATTCCTCCCCAGGAACTCCGTTCACTGGGTAAATCTCTCTTAGCTGCACCCTTCTTCTCCACCGCTAACTCCAGACTCCGTTCCTTTTATCTTGCTGCACCATATGCCTGGAATAGACTTCCTGAGCTGTTACGTCAAGCTCCATCTCTGGCCGTCTTCAAATCTAAGCTAAAAGCCCACCTTTTTGATGCTGATTTTAACTCCTAACCCTTATTCACTTGTTCAGAACCCTTATTTTATCATCCTCATGTTAATATTCCCTTATCTCTTGTTTGTCCTGTTTGTCTGTCCTAATTAGATTGTAAGCTGTCGAGCAGGGACTGTCTCTTCATGTTCAAGTGTACAGCGCTGCATAAGTCTAGTAGCGCTATAGAGATGATAAGCAGTAGTAGTAGGTAGGGCTGTGGCTCTGTTGGCAGCAATGTGTTGAACGGTCCCTGCTTCTCAGAGACCAGGCCGTGCAATTCCAACCTGCTTACCCTGAGCCACAGACTGTGTCTTCAGATCCCTGTGCTGTGCAAACTAATCTGTTTCACCTGTGTGGTTGAAAGATGATGTTTGAACTGTTCAGGGTTAAAGGAATGGCAACGACGGATCAAGAATATATATGTTAAAACCATTACGATGCAGTGAATCTTAGAGGGCAGACTAGATGGACCATGAAGGTCTTTATCTGCCGTCATCTACTACTTTCAGTGGACTAGGAGTCCACTATCGATGACTGTAACTTCTGCCTCCTCCCCCTGCCCAGTTACCAAAGCAGCTATCATGGATCTCTGGAAAAGGCAAAAATAGCAATCTGGATGTACATGTCAAGTTAAATAAGAGGATAAAGGTACACCGAACATTTATTTATTTTGTTACATTTATACCCCGCGCTTTCCCACTCATGGCAGGCTCAATGCAGCTTACATGGGGCAATGGAGGGTTAAGTGACTTGCCCAGAGTCACAAGGAGCTGCCTGCCCCTGAAGTGGGAATCGAACTCAGTTCCTCAGGACCAAAGTCCACCACTCTAACCACTAGGCCACTCTTCCACTGTTGCTACTATTTTACTATTTGAGATTCTACATGGAATGTTGCTATTCCACTAGCAACATTCCATGTAGAAGTCGGCCCTTGCAGATCACCAATGTGGCCGCGCAGGCTTCTGCTTCTGTGAGTCTGACGTCCTCAAAGAAACAGAAGCCTATTGGAGATTCTACATGGAATGTTGCTATTCCACTAGCAACATTCCATGTAGAATCTCCAATAGTAGCAACATTCCATGTAGAATCTCCAATAGTAGCAACATTCCATGTAGAATCTCCTATAGTATCTATTTTATTTTGTTACATTTGTACCCTGCGCTTTCCCACTCGTGGCAGGCTCAATGCGGCTTACATGGGGCAATGGAGGGTTAAGTGACTTGCCCAGAGTCACAAGGAGCTGCCTGTGCCTGAAGTGGGAATCAAACTCAGTTCCCCAGGACCAAAGTCCACCACCCTAACCACTAGGGCACTCCATTGCCCCAGGTACAAATAAGTACCTGTAAGCCGCATTGAGCCTACCATGAGTGGGAAAGCACGGGGTACAAATGTAACAAAAAAAAATGATTATACTAGATTATAATTCCTGGTTATTGTACCAGCAATGTCTTTCGTTACCCTACTCTGAACCTTAAGGGATTAGGTGGGTAATAAGGTCCCCCAAGACAAGATAAGACAAATGAAAAAAATATTCTACTGCTAGAAAGCGGAAAGGACAAATGTTTTCTACTAAGGAACCATGAAGATGGTTTGGAGAATAGGGGAAGCAACACTGCAGTGAGCCACGATATCTGGATGGGGGAGGGATGAAGAAGGGGACCAGGATTTGTGTAGAAAGCCACATCAGACCCGTACTATCAGCATCAAAGAAGATCCGTGTATATATATAAATCGCCTGAACGTCTTTAATCTTCCAAGTACGATATTGGTTGTACGTTTCTAAATATAAATGGGACAGATGGGGGACGTATGAAGAACAAGTGAGACTAGCTGATAGGCACCAGTCAGCGAACAGCAAATTTTTCCATACTAGAAGAAAATGAGAACATGAAAAGTTCCACCTTCTCTCACCCTCCCTCAGTCCAGCAGAAACCATCCTACATAAGTACATAAGTATTGCCGTACTCCATCGAGCCCAGCATCCTGCTTCCAACAGTGGCCAATCCAGGTCACAAATACCTGGCAAGGTCCCAAAAACGTACAAAACATTGTATACTGCTTATCCCAGAAATAGTGGCTTTTCCCCAAGTCCATTTAATAATGGTCTATGGACTTTTCCTTTAGGAAGCCGTCCAAACCTTTTTAAAACTCCGCTAAGCTAACCACCTTTACCACATTCTCTGGCAACGAATTCCAGAGTTTAATTACACGTTGAGTGAAGAAAAGTTTCTCCGATTTGTTTCCCACTCATGGCAGGCTCAATGCGGCTTACATGGGGCAATGGAGGGTTAAGTGACTTGCCCAGAGTCACAAGGATTTGTTTTAAATTTACTACATTGTAGCTTCATTGCTTGCCCCCTCGTCTACAATAGTAAATTTAAAACGAATCATAGAAAATGTTTCTTCACTCAACGTGTAATTAAACTCTTACTTTAATATTCAGCTGCAAGGCCCTTGAAAGCAGGGAGCATTCTTACATTTTTGCCACATCTGCTCTTAGGTTCAGTCTCTGGTACCGAAGACTCCGCAGAGATAAAAGACAGCTCATACTTGGGCAGCACAGCAGTGACTTATAAGGTTATAACCCAACAACAGAAGTGTCTTATCAGGAAATCAAACAAGAGGAAATAGGTTTTTCATTCCACCCCACTGCAGCAAGTTACAACGTGTTAATTGCTTCCAACCAAAAATGTACTGTAGTTCTACAGTCCTAGCCCCTCATGCTACTCACACCAACCGACCCCAGTACAGGAAGAGAAGAATGAATGACTGAGCAACCACTGAAAAAAGTTCCAGGTCTAAATTGCATGAACCCAAAGCTACAGCTCTGAAGCCCCGACCCTCGCAAACTTATTGCGAACAGGCTAAGTCTGGATGTCTGGTGATCCTCTGAATTTGTTAAAGGAAAATTCATCTTTTGTGCTTTAAGATGATGTGGGTTCTGCTGCCCTTACATTCCTTTTCAGAACAATATAACTACAGTGCGGAATCAACACTACTGTTTTGCAAATTTTTGCCTGACAATATTATTTGATTAAAAATCTAACAGAGAACCTTTTCAAGACACTTACAATGTAGTAGTCACAACAGCAAGGCAAGAAGTGTGAATACGTGATATGGAGGGCGGGGGGTGTCATTAATAGTGCACGCACTACTGAAAGAGGGCAAAGCTGCCAATGATACTGCTCCAGTTATGAAAAAAACCCGAGCAAAAAATGAAGGATCATGTAAATGACGTGAAATGAAAAATTTTGTGAATACGCACAAAAGCCCTGCTGAAGTACTTTCTGGTCCAATAGTTTAGGTGTGAAAAAGCAAAGATACCTGCTAACTTGGGTACTTTTGTCTTGCATAAAACTTCCCTTCAGAATGTAAGCTGTCTGCTGCCAAGCCCAGTTTTTTTTTTTTTTTTTAAATGTTTAAGTACTATCGATTTAAATTCAGTTCACATAATCTTTAAGCTAGCTATGGACTCAAAAACTTGATGTAAGGCGGTTGTTTACCCCCTTTGAAATAATGGAGTTACAATACTAATAAATTCTACAGCTCTGAAAGGATTTCGGTTTCAAACTCCTTATCACAATTCCAAAAACTCCCTTCCCCCTCCCAAGTTGCCTTTTCACTGGTGCTTTACACGTTAAACCAAATGGCTTAACTAGAAATAAATTAATCATTTTCTCCCTTGTTAATATGAAGGAAGTTAAATAAAAAAAGTCTATATAAGAGTTCGGTACAGCTATAAAAACTCCCACACACACATTCTGATGACCCAAGTCTGCTAAACTGTTAGGGCGTTTCTATCGTCTATGAATCGATATCGTCTAAGTATTTTATACAACACATTATTATCTGCGGATATAATAACTCACTCCTACTCCTTAACACCTGCCCATTCCTTTTCGGAAACGTTATTACAGCCAAGCTTTTCCCTACTCATTAACGCATGCAATGCAAGCTCCCCTTACCTGTACACGTATTTATAAACTCCTGATATTCTGAGCCTTGATCCCCGGGAACTATTGTTGAACCTGAATATTTAAAAGTTACCCTGGGAAAAAGGAGAGAGAAAGAAACGATCAGTCACTACGGATAACGGGGTGGAATAACCCAGCAGGAGAGGGTAGCACAGGCTGATCTCCTTTTTAAAAGGTGGCACACCCTACCAGGGTCCCAGTTTGGGTGGGTGGGATGGAGTGGGGGGAGGTGTAACACTGTTCTAATGTACAACAGAGGGGTGAGGGCCAGTTACCCTTTGCATACACAGCCCCCATCTTTTGTAGGAACACGGTGGCTACCATAGGAGCCGGCTCTGTGGGTGCTGCTCGAGCACCCCCGATAATTCTGGAAATTTGGCTCCTATGGTGGCTACTACTAACTGGCCCCGCAAAAATCTCCTGGCAGCCCCGGGGCTACTCACCAGCTGATGCCACTGGCATCATCCCGGACCAGGTTATAGGCTTCCCTGCAGGCTTCCTTGTCGATCCGCGTTGCCATCGGTCTGCCGGGGGTGGTTGCACTGGCACGATCGCCCCCTGTCCCGCACACGAGCCCAAGGCTGGCACGGAGTGAGCGCTTATCCGTGCAACCTGGGCGTTAACCCTCTGCCTGCCGGGGCGTCCGCTGGGCTCCGCCCCCGCCGGGGCCGCCCGATCCGTGCCAATCGCAAGAGGGAGGGAGAGAGAGAGGGAGGCCGCCCCCTCCTCCTCCGCCGACCGGCCCAGTGGTTTCCCCTGTGCAGCTTCCTCTGCAGCCCGGCCCGGGGTATTGCTGGGACTTCCACGGGCTTCCGGGGCCTACGGTGCAGGGCGATCGCAGGCTAAGCGCGGAAAAGAAGACGTTTAAATCCCCCCCGTCCTGGCACGCTTTGGAGGGATCGGAGCGGGGGCCCTGTCGATGCACAGAGGATCGGGCCGTGGTGGGGGTGCAGTGCACGGATAAACAAATGACTCCTGCAAGAGCTTTCTTCCGGGTACATGGCGACCGTGGAAGGGGATCTGGGGTGTTTTGTGAGACCCGTCCATCTTCCTGGGTGAGATCTGAGTTTAATTCGTGACCCCCCCCTCCCCCCAATCAAAGGACATCGAGCAATTTGGTGTCGGATTGAGCTCACGCTTTTCCGGTAAGTTTTCAGCTACAGAGTATATTTCCCTGTCTGCAGAGGGTTTATTGTACCCGAGACAGTGGAGGGTTAAGTGACTTGCCCAGTTACCTATTCTGGGAGGGGGCCGTCATGGTTTTAAACTTAGCTCCCAAAAGCAGTGTGGTATTTGTAGTCCACGATTGTATCGCTTCTGCGATTCCCATAATACACCGGGACCGGCCCAAAAGTCTCCCTCCTGAGTGACCTGGCAGCGACGGTGGCATTTGAACCCCTGTCTGCTCTGGTTCTCTGGCCACCGGTGTGGCTGGACTACACTTAAAGCCACAGAGATCCAATCCAAGGGAAGATCAATTGAAAAATGGGTGTAGTATGGTGTATAAGCATATAGCCCAAGCAGGCCCTGCTGTGTATTTGGGGGGGAGGAGGGGGGGGTGAACCCCACCTTGATGACGTTGGAAGGCAGGTCAACACTGTTAATCTAGAGACATAATACAGAATAGGACACTGGGTGATGAAGGTGCAGGTTAGGGTTACCATATGGCTCCAGAAAAAGGAGGACGGATTGAGCCAGCCGGGTTTTACTTCCATTGCTTTCCATTGAAAGCAATGGAAGTAAAACCCGGCTGGCGCAATTGCTTTCCATGGACTACACTTAAAGCCACAGAGATCCAATCCAAGGGAAGATCAATTGGAAAATGGGTGTAGTATGGTGTATAAGCATATAGCCCAAGCAGGCCCTGCTGTGTATTTGGGGGGGGGGTGAACCCCACCTTGATGACGTTGGAAGGCAGGTCAACACTGTTAATCTAGAGACATAATACAGAATAGGACACTGGGTGATGAAGGTGCAGGTTACTTGTCACTGGGCAGTGTGAGCACAAGTAATTAGTGCATAAGTGCTCAATACCCTGTTATCTCAACACTGAGAACATCTGTGGCCCTGACACATTTAGAGGGAATTTGGGCCCAGCTACGATGCTCCTTTCAAAGTGGGAACTGTATCTGAAGAGCTGCACCAGTAAGTGTTCTGCTGCAAGGATCTGGGGGTCAAGGAGCTGAGAAGGAAAGGGGGCAGATCTTATCAAATTTTATGTGGTGAAAAGCCTATTATTGCAGTCACACTGAGCATGGGACCCCCCCCCAGGGGTGTGGGCTGCAGGGGCGTAGCCAGACAACAGATCTTGGGTGGGCCTAGGCAAGAATTGGGTGGGCACCAAGTGTTCTTCTCCCCCCCCCCCCCTCAGCTGGTGGGAAAACGCTTCTTTCCACCTTGCCAGCTGGCATGCACTGAAAACTGAGCATGCGCAGGTGCCAATTGTCATGGAGAGTAGCGTTTTCGTTACCATCGGGAAAATCTTCAGCTGGCAGAGCTTGGGATTCCTGCCAGTTACCACTAAACGTGTGCTACTGTTGGGTGGGCCTGAGCCATAAATGGGTGGGCCCTGGCCTACCCAAGCCCACTTGTGGCTACGCCACTGGTGGGCTGATGGTGTGTCTATGGATAGCCTGCCCAAGCTGCATCCCCAGACAGGAACTCACAACCTACTGTTAGGGGGGAGGAAGAGAGAGAGTGTGTCGGAAGGGGTGGAGGAGAGAAGGGAAGGTGTAACAGTGCCATCATTGCCTCCCCTCCCCCAATCATTTTCAGGTGATGAGGCCTGGTCTGCTCACCACTTCACTATTTGCTACTTTATATAGTAACATAGTAGATGACGGCAGAAAAAGACCTGCACGGTCCATCCAGTCTGCCCAACAAGACAACTCATGTGTGCTACTTTTGTGTATACCCTACTTTGATTTGTACCTGTGCTCTTCAGGGCACAGACCGTATAAGTCTGCCCAGCACTAGCCCCGCCTCCCAACCACCGGCTCTGGCATAGACCGTATAAGTCTGCCCAGCACTATCCCTGCCTCCCACCACCGGCTCTGGCACAGACCGTATAAGTCTGCCCAGCGCTATCCCTGCCTCCCAACCTCCAGTCCTGCCTCCCACCACTGGCTCTGGCACAGACCGTATAAGTCTGCCCCGCACTATCCCCGCCTCCCAACCTCCAGCCCCGTCTCCTACTACCGGCTCTGCTATCCAATCTCGGTTAAGCTCCTGAGGATCCTATGTGCAGATTTGTGGGTGTGGATGGACGGACAGACCGACCGACCAACCCTCCTTCCCAAGGTGCTTCTCTTGAGGAACCAGACCTAAAATCTTATCTAGATGAGAGACTAAATACAGTTCTGATGAAAAAGGTCAAGTGCATGCGGAAGTCCTGTGCACTGGGGGAGGGGGGGTGGTGATTTGATGCATTCCTTCTCTATCGTTTGGACACCTAGTCTTGGTGTTTCTGAAATTGTATGTATGACTGTGACGTTTCATTTTGTTTGTAATTGTGTATCTCAATACAAAATTTTGAGTGAACTAAAAACGTATTTTTCAACTCTGAAACGGGAATTTACATTAGGAAATCCCGATATCGGATATCTCTTCAGTTTATTATGGGGGTAATTTATAATTGTGCACCATTCCTTTTCTTACACAGGAATACTTGCCCATAATATGCCCATAAATTAAGCCTGTGCGTGAAACAGAGCAGGTACAACATTTTAAAAGTGTTCCCCTGAATACAAAGCCTCCTTAACCTGCCCCCGGAAATATCTTCAGTCAGTCCGTGATCATGTACGGGCTGGCTGTGGGTACATAGCTTCATGTTCACACATCATGTACCATTTTAGAGAAGTTTATTTCTATGTGTAAAGCACTACTTTTATCACTTCAATACCATTTTATAATCAAACATTAGAAGGCAAGAAAGAATCCAATTACCTAAACTTCTAGAAGATGTTGAAGACCTAGGTGTAAATATTAAATGGGCGTCAGTGAGTGTTCTTTTAGCTAGATCTATACCCTATTTATTTATTGCATTTGTACCCCACATTTTCCCACCTATTTGCAGGCTCAATGTGGCTTACATAGTACGGTCAAAGGCGTTTGCCCAGTCGGTGGATAACAAATACAAAGTTGTATAGTGATCGTATGAGGTATAAGTGGAGGGTCAGAATGGATGAAGATTGCGTGTTGTCCTGTGCGATCATAGTCATGCTGTGTTGGTAGGTGAAGAGGGTTACGTGGGGTTGTTGGGGTAGGCCTTTTTGATTTCCTGAAGTTCAAGTGGTCGTGGATATCCAGTTCCAACCCATGTGCAGGCACCAGCATTGAATACATGGGTTTGTAAGGCCGGCTCTCTCTTTTGTGATTAAGTGCCATATTCAGTACTTAACTGCCTAAGTGAAACTGGATAAAGATAGGATTGTGTTTTATGCTGTCGGATTTGTCTGTAACTTAGGCGGTTAAGTGTTGAATAGTGACACTTAACAGCATAAGTGTCTGCTCCATGAGAACATAAGTGTCACCATATTGGTACAGACAAGGTCCATCAAACCCAGTATCCTTTTTCCAACAGCGGCCAATCCAGGTCGCAAGTATCTGACAGATCGCAAAAGAGTAAAACAGATTTTATACTACTTAATCCCAGGAATATGGCTTATGGACTTTTCTTTTAGGAAATTATCCAAACCTTTTTTTTTTTTTAAAACCCTGCTAAGCTAATAGGTTTTACCACATTCTCCTGGAATGAATTCCAGAGTTTAATTACATGTTGAGTGAAGAAATATTTTCTCCAGTTTGTTTTAAATTACGACTTAGTAGCTTCATTGCGTGCACGCTAGGCCTAGTACTTTTGGAGAGAGTAAACAAGCAATTCACGTCTGCCGTTCCACTCCACCCCCGGACCACCCTCAAAATTGGTAATTTTAAGTTTAGCAGTTAGTGCTGATATTTAGCAGCACTATCTGATTAAATGCCACTGAATAGTCCCACACAAGCGATTCAACCAACTGGGAGCCTCTCCTGCCCACTTAATTCACTTTGAATATTGACCCGCTAGCTTTTCAGTAAGATCTCTCTCTAGGTTTATATCTGTTTTTGGGAAGTGCAGAGCTCCTAAATGTCGCAGTCTTGCCGTGAGTTCTTTACCCCGACAAGCACTTCTCCATCGGGGGCCTCTGTGGGACGGCATCCCGTCGGCTGAACGCCACAGCCCTTTGTTTATCAGGCTAGCGGCAGGAACTTCCCTGGACGTCATGGGTCTGGACATATTTCACGGAAGCCCAAACCCTCTTCCTGGGCCTTCAGAACTCAGCTCTCCTGGCCTCGCCAGTGCCTGAGTTTCAACCTCGCTTAGCTTTTGAGCCACTGCTTTGTGTCCTTTTCTTTAGCTTCAGAGGTGACCTGTCTGCCGCGGTCAGGCCTACAACTGTGGTCCGAGGGCTCACTGCCCCGAATCAATGGGTTTTTGTTGAGATCGATTGGAGAAAAATTGTATTATTTCATGAGTTTGTTTATAAACTCTGGGGTGTGCTATTATATGAGTCCTTCTCCACTTCTATTAACAAAGGGGATGGGATTTGATATATCAGCTTTCTGTGGTTTCAATCAAAGTGGTTTACATATTATGTACAAGTAGTTATTTTGTACCTGGGGCAATGGAGGGTTAAGTGACTTGCCCAAGATCACAAGGAGCTGCAGTGGGAATCGAACCCTGTTCCCCTGGCTCTTGGGCCACTGCACTAACCATTAGGCTACTCCTCCGCTCTTTAGTACTACTACTACTATTTAGCATTTATATAGCGCTACAAACATACATAGAGGCTCATTTTCAAAGCACTTAGCCTCCCAAAGTTCCATAGAAACCTATGGAACTTAGCCTCCCAAAGTGCTTTGAAAATATGTCTCATAGTAACATAGTAGATGACGGCAGAAAAAGACCTGCCCGGTCCATCCAGTCTGCCCAACAAGATAACTCGTGTGTGCTACTTTTTGTGTATACCTTACCTTGATTTGTACCTGTCCTTTTCAGGGCACAGACCGTGCAAGTCTGCCCAGCACTATCCCCGCCTCCCAACCACCATCCCCGCCTCCCACCAACGGCTCTGGCACAGACCGTATAAGTCTGCCCAGCACTATCCCCGCCTCCCAACCACCAGCCCCGCCTCCCACCACCGGCTCTGGCACAGACCGTATAAGTCTGCCCAGCACTATCCCCGCCTCCCAACCACCAGTTCCGCCTCCCACCACCGGCTCTGGCACAGACCGTATAAGTCTGCCCAGCACTATCCCTGCCTCCCAACCACCATCCCCGCCTCCCACCACCGGCTCTGTCACCCAATCTTGGCTAAGCTCCTTAGGATCCATTCCTTCTGAACAGGATTCCTTTATGTTTATCTCACGCATGTTTGAATTCTGTTACTGTTTTCGTTTCCACCACCTCCCGCGGGAGGGCATTCCAAGCATCCACCACCCTCTCCGTGAAAAAATACTTCCTGACATTTTTCTTGAGTCTTACTAACTACTAACTAACATTTCTAAAGTGCTACTAGGGTTACGCAGCGCTGAGTCTTCCCCCCTTCAATCTCATTTCATGTGCTCTCATTCTACCACCTTCGCATCTCCGGAAAAGGTTCATTTGCGGATTAATACCTTTCAAATATTTGAACGTCTGTATCATATCACCCCTGTTTCTCCTTTCCTCCAGAGTATACATGTTCAGGTCAGCAGGTCTCTCCTCATACGTCTTGTAACGCAAATCCCGTACCATTCTCGTAGCTTTTCTTTGCACCGCTTCAATTCTTTTTACATTCTTAGCAAGATACGGCCTCCAAAACTGAACACAATACTCCAGGTGGGGCCTCACCAACGAGTTATACAGGGGCATCAACACCCACTTTCTTCTGCTGGTCACACCTCTCTCTATACAGCCTAACAACCTTCTAGCTACGGCCACCGCCTTGTCACACTGTTTCGTCGCCTTCAAATCCTCAGATACTACCCTGTTTCCCCGAAAGTAAGACATCCCCCGAAAATAAGACCTAGTAGAGGTTTTCCTGAATTGGTAGATATAAGGCCTCCCCCGAAAGTAAGACCTAGCAAATTTTTGTTTGAAAGCAGGGCCGCCGAGAGCCGGACAAGGCTGCCCCCGGGCCGCCCCCCCCCACATGAGGTCGCCAGGCCACCCCATCACCCACCCTCCGTCGCTCCCGGAACTAACCTTAAACGCCTCCTTTCACCTTCACAGCAAGCAGCAGGGCAGACCTCTCCTTCCTTCCGTGCCCCGCCCTCGCGGATGTTACGTCAGGCGAGGGCGGGACACGGAAGGAAGGAGTGGCCTGCCCTGCTGCTTGCTGCGAAGGTGAAAGGAGGCGTTTAAGGTTAGTTCCGGGAGCGACGGCGGGCAGGCGGGCCAACCCCGATCCAACCCCAATGTTTCCCCGAAAAATAAGACAGCCCCTGAAAATAAGACCTAGTGCATTTTTGGGGGCAAAAATTAATATAAGACAGTGTCTTATTTTCGTGGAAACACGGTATCACCCCAAGATCCCTCTCCCCGTCTGTACTTATCAGACTCTCCCCGCCTAACACATACGTCTCCCGTGGATTTCTATTCCCTAAGTGCATCACTTTGCATTTCTTCGCATTGAATTTTAATTGCCAAACCTTAGACCACTCTTCTAGCTTCCGTAGGTCCTTTTTCATGTTTTCCACTCCCTCCAGGGTGTCCACTCTGTTACAGATCTTAGTATCATCTGCAAATAGGCAAACTTTACCTTCTAACCCTTCGGCAATGTCACTCACAAATATATTGAACAGAATCGGCCCCAGCACCGATCCTTGAGGCACTCCACTACTCACCTTTCCCTCCTCCGAGCGAATTCCATTCACCACCACCCTCTGGCGTCTGTCCGTCAACCAGTTCCTAATCCAGTTCACCACTTCGGGTGCATACGCAGCGCTGCACAAACATAGAAGAAAGACAGTCCCTGCTCAAAGAGCTTACAATCTAATAGACAATAATAATAAAGCAAGCAAATCAATTAATGTGTAGAGGAAAGAGGAGGGTAGGTAGAAGCGAGAGGTATAAGTGGTTAGAAGTCAAAAGCAATGTTGAAGAGGTGGGCTTTCAATCTAGATTTAAAGATGGTCAAGGATGGGGCAAGACGTAGGGGCTCACTTTAGGTCGGTGTTTCTCAAGTTAGTCCTGGAGAGAACCCCCTTGCCAGTCAGATGTTCAGGATATGAATGTACATAAAAGAGATGTGCATACAATGAGGACAGTGTATACAAATCAATCTCATGCATATTCATTGTGGCTATCCCGAAAACCTGACTGGCAAGGGGGTTCTCCAGGACTGACTTGGATAAACACTGCCTTAAGTCTTATAAGTACATAAGCACTGCCACGCTGGGAAAAGACCAAAGGTCCATCAAGCCCAGCACTCCGTCTCTGACAGTGGCCAATCCAGGCCCCAAGAACCTGGCAAAACCCCAAAATTTAATAACGATCAATGGACTTTTCCTTCAGGAATCTGTCCAGACCCCCTTTAAATTCAGCAAGGCCAGCTGCCGTCACTACCTTCTCCGGCAATGAGTTCCAGAGTATAACCATTTTTCCCATTTTTCTATAATCTTATCTGTTGTCGTTATTCTCAAGTGTTTCTGTCTGGTATGAGATTGTGTTGACTGACATTTCTCACGCCTGACGCTGTGCTTGTTTTACATTAATCTGTGAATGCTGGGTATTTTTCTTACAGTTCCAGGGTTCTCTGTCTTTCTACAATGGTCCTTGTCGCTTCCCATACGAGACATGGCAGCAGTGGGAGAGGACAGGAGGGAATCTTTAAAGTCGCAGCGACCTGGTGGCTGGCTGCTCTTGTCGCCCAGTGACTCTGGGAAAGCACCCTGCTAATGCCCTGGATCCTCTCAGGGTGGCCAAAGTCCTCCTGAAGCCTGGTAAGTCCCCTTTCTGTTTGCAGATGGGAAATGTATACAGTGGGGGAAATAAGTATTTGATCCCTTGCTGATTTTGTAAGTTTGCCCACTGACAAAGACATGAGCAGCCCATAATTGAAGGGTAGGTTATTGGTAACAGTGAGAGATAGCACATCACAAATTAAATCCGGAAAAATCACATTGTGGAAAGTATATGAATTTATTTGCATTCTGCAGAGGGAAATAAGTATTTGATCCCCCACCAACCAGTAAGAGATCTGGCCCCTACAGACCAGGTAGATGCTCCAAATCAACTCGTTACCTGCATGACAGACAGCTGTCGGCAATGATCACCTGTATGAAAGACACCTGTCCACAGACTCAGTGAATCAGTCAGACTCTAACCTCTACAAAATGGCCAAGAGCAAGGAGCTGTCTAAGGATGTCAGGGACAAGATCATACACCTGCACAAGGCTGGAATGGGCTACAAAACCATCAGTAAGACGCTGGGCGAGAAGGAGACAACTGTTGGTGCCATAGTAAGAAAATGGAAGAAGTACAAAATGACTGTCAATCGACAAAGATCTGGGGCTCCACGCAAAATCTCACCTCGTGGGGTATCCTTGATCATGAGGAAGGTTAGAAATCAGCCTACAACTACAAGGGGGGAACTTGTCAATGATCTCAAGGCAGCTGGGACCACTGTCACCACGAAAACCATTGGTAACACATTACGACATAACGGATTGCAATCCTGCAGTGCCCGCAAGGTCCCCCTGCTCCGGAAGGCACATGTGACGGCCCGTCTGAAGTTTGCCAGTGAACACCTGGATGATGCCGAGAGTGATTGGGAGAAGGTGCTGTGGTCAGATGAGACAAAAATTGAGCTCTTTGGCATGAACTCAACTCGCCGTGTTTGGAGGAAGAGAAATGCTGCCTATGACCCAAAGAACACCGTCCCCACTGTCAAGCATGGAGGTGGAAATGTTATGTTTTGGGGGTGTTTCTCTGCTAAGGGCACATGACTACTTCACCGCATCAATGGGAGAATGGATGGGGCCATGTACCGTACAATTCTGAGTGACAACCTCCTTCCCTCCGCCAGGGCCTTAAAAATGGGTCGTGGCTGGGTCTTCCAGCACGACAATGACCCAAAACATACAGCCAAGGCAACAAAGGAGTGGCTCAGGAAGAAGCACATTAGGGTCATGGAGTGGCCTAGCCAGTCACCAGACCTTAATCCCATTGAAAACTTATGGAGGGAGCTGAAGCTGCGAGTTGCCAAGCGACAGCCCAGAACTCTTAATGATTTAGAGATGATCTGCAAAGAGGAGTGGACCAAAATTCCTCCTGACATGTGTGCAAACCTCATCATCAACTACAGAAGACGTCTGACCGCTGTGCTTGCCAACAAGGGTTTTGCCACCAAGTATTAGGTCTTGTTTGCCAGAGGGATTAAATACTTATTTCCCTCTGCAGAATGCAAATAAATTCATATACTTTCCACAATGTGATTTTCCGGATTTAATTTGTGATGTGCTATCTCTCACTGTTACCAATAACCTACCCTTCAATTATGGGCTGCTCATGTCTTTGTCAGTGGGCAAACTTACAAAATCAGCAAGGGATCAAATACTTATTTCCCCCACTGTATATTTATTTATTTGGATTTATTTATCGCCTTTTTGAAGGAATTCACTCAAGGCGGTGTACAGTAAGAATAGATCGAGCATGAGCAATAGGCAAATGGAGGCCAAATCCATTTTCACAGCCGGATTTCTGAAGTAAGATGATAGGACTGGCTGTACGGTGCAGTTCGGTCTTTGTGTGTGGCGCTAGGCATGGCCCCTTCCCAGTCCTATGTTATCTTAGGGGGTAACTGTTTTGCCACCTTTGAAAAAACCTATCCACTGGCTGACAGAATTGCAGTTAACTGTGTGAAAGAGTGTTAGCACATAGAACGAACTTGTCGTAATAAAAACGGAAAATCTGGTCTAGTGAGGTAATGAGACGCAAAAATATGCAAACTAGCTTATTATCAGCACAGTGATTAACGAACATGTGTTAGCTGCTTCCCGGATAAATTACATATGACAAATACTACAGTCACATGTGGAAACAGATGATGTTCGCTGACTTGGGTGCAGAAATGTTTATTTAAGATTTTTGATATACCGATCACCCTTTCTGGATCTAAGAAGTTTACAACTTCAAACAAATTTTAAAACGTAAAATAGAAAGCAGCTCCGATAGGAAAGACCCACTGCATGCACACAAGATCAAGAGCCATACTCTCAAAGAGACAATACTTGTGACTCTGGGCAAGTCACTTAACCCTCCATTGCCCCAGGTACAAATAAGTACCTGTATACAATATGTAAGCCGCATTGAGCCTGCCATAAGTGGGAAAGCGCGGGGTACAAATGTAACAAAAAAAAAAAAATGAAAATAATTGGGTAGGCAGTCCCGTTCTCCCGCCCCTGGGTTACAGATTGAAAGCCTGCTGATAATAGTATGCGTTCAATAGTGTTTTGAACTTCCTGTAGCTTTCCTCCGTCTGTATGTCCCTTGGTAGGCTATTCCATAACTCTGGTGCCTGGCAAAAGAAAGGCCTTTCCCTAGTAGTTACCCAATGAGCTTTTGATAACAAGAGTGTTGACATTCTGTGGTTTATGGCAGTGGTTCCCAAAACCTGGCCCTGGAGGCACCCCAGCCAGTCAGGTTTTCACGATACCCACAATGACTATTCATGAGAGAAATTTGCATGCACTGCCACCACTGCATACTGCTCTATCTTATGAATATTCATTGTGGGTATCCTGAAAACCTGACTGGCTAGGGTGCCTCCAGGGCCAGGTTTGGGGACCACTGGTCTGTGGGCTTCAGTTGGTTCAAATACTGGTCCTGATTTTCCAAGGCTCCATGCTCCTAATTTTGAGAGTTATTTCTTCTCTGACTTGGCAGGGGGGGTAGCTGTGTTCAGTACTGTGCTCTTTTATCTGTTCTGTGTCTCTGGCTTATCATTCTTGTGATTTTGATTTCATTCCTTCTTTTATTTTCTTGATTTTTAGAACGTACACCGCCTCGATTGCGGAATATCGAATACACGATAAATGTTAATTGGCCTCTCTGAAAATTTCCTAGGGCTGAGTATATAACTCTGTACTCAAAATGTCACTGAACTCCTAAATTTAGATGCAACAGGGGCGGACTGGTTTTAGTCACTGTGCTCATAAAATGGCAGTCCTAAATTTTATAAGCCTAAACTTTTAGACGCCTAAGTTAAGATGAATTTTCAGCTAATAACTTAAGGCTTATAAATTTGGCTGAAAATTGGGTACAAATTTAGCAGTTCAGCTTGTTTCGAATATTGGCCCCAAGGTTTAATGGTCGGTTCATTGACCTGTTGTCATGTCTTGTGTACTGTTTTTTTTTTTTTTTTTTAGCCATCTGCTTGATGCCATGAAGCCTACTTGGGGCATTGTCAATAAATCCAACCCTACTGCCACCGGAGGAATGCCCTTGGGTACTCCTTCCTGTTGAAACGCTGCCAAAAAAGCACCCAGGGGGGAATGAAGGGCTCCTTTGGGGCAGTGGAGGCTCTGCTGATCACAGCTTACATTTCAGAGAACGGTTGAAACCAAATGATTCCCAAACTTGCCTTGGGTCAGTGGTTCCCGAACCTGGTCCTGGAGGCACCCCGGCCAGTCAGGTTTTCAGGATACCCACAATGAATATTCATGAGAGCAATTTGCATGCAGTGGTGGCAGTGCATGTAGACTTCTCTCATGAATATTCATGGTGGGTATCCTGAAACCTGACTGGCTGGGGGTACCTCCAGGTTTGGGAACCACTGCCTTAGGGGAAGCCCAGCCAGTCAGGTTTTCAAGATATCTATGCATGAGATAGAGTTGCATACCAAGGAGGCAGTGTATGCAAATTGATCTTATGAATATTCATTGTGGATATCCTGAAAGCCTGACTGGCTGGGGGTACCTCCAGGTTTGGGAACCACTGCCCTGGGGGAACCCCAGCCAGTCAGGTTTTCAATATATCTATGCATGAGATAGATTTGCATACCAAGGAGGCAGTGTATGCAAATTGATCTTATGAATATTCATTGTGGATATCCTGAAAACCTGACTGGCTGGGGTACCTCCAGGTCCAGGTTTGGGAACCACTGCCCTGGGGGAACCCCAGCCAGTCAGGCTGTCAAGATATCTATGCATGAGATAGATTTGCATACCAAGGAGGCAGTGTATACAAATTGATCTTATGAATATTCATTGTGGATACCCTGAAAACCTGACTGGCTGGGGTTGCTCCAGGTCAGGCTTGGGAATCATTGGTCTACTGCAGTTTGTAGTTTTTTCCCAGTCTGTTGTTGGAGAACTTCCTACCTTTCCGGGTAGCAAAAGCAGAGTCCTGCAGCGGTTCTTAGTACTGTACGTACGGACCTTGAACGGGTTGATCCCGAGACAGCTCCTGCGACCTTATTCGCAGGGAAGATGAGATTCATTAATTTTGTTTCCTGTTTTCTTGTTTTGGAAGGGGCACTCAGCAACCTAGCATGGAAGGAGCCAAGCAATCGAGAGTGTCCCGCCCACACAAGATCAGCGAGTCTTCAAAGGTCTGTAAATCACTCAGCCATGAAGGCACGCCGAGCAGATCAAATGAGTAATAATCTAATTATTATGGGCTACACTTACTGATGGGCATTACTATGTTATTACAAGTCCCTTTAATGCACGTTAACTAAGGGGCCATTAAAGTTTAGCATGCCCTAACATAATTAGCGAGCGCTAAATGCTGCACATTCTATTTTATACCCATAGCCGCCGAGAGGAGGGGGCAGGGGGCACAAAATTCCCCGGGCCCGGCGCCGCAGTCCCACCCGCCCTCCGTCGTCGACCGTCTGCACCCTGCATTGAAACACAGTCTCACTTCCGTGAAAGCAGCGCTGCAGGCAGCAGTACGCCTCCCTTCGAGCCTCCTTCCCTCCCTGTTCGCCCTCATCTGATGTAACTTCCGCGAGGGCGGGACACAAGGAGGGAAGGAGGGCCGAAGGGAGGCATTCTGCTGCCTGCAGCACTGCTTTCACAGAGGTGAGACTGCGATTTCAATGCAGGGGGCCTGGCCCGGTGGCAGACGGAGGGGGGGAGCGGCGACGGCGACCTTGGAGGGGGGGGGGGCGGGGCGGCGAGGGTGGCAGGGGCGGGCCCTGTTTATACCTAAGGGCCATCTGGCACTTAGCACACGCTAATATCCATTACTTTGCGCTAAACATTTAACGTGATAGCGCACTTCATTAAATCTAGCGCTAAATATGTTACAGGCTGGGACTGTGAGTTTGATTCTGGAGCATCCGGGCTTACTGGGTAGATGGGTTTAGGATCATTCCAGGGTTCTGAAGAGGAGATTTCTCTTCTGATCTTTGTGTGATAGGTCCCAGTTTACTAGGTATGGCTGGGGAGAGTATGGGTGTGAAAGTTGATACCTTATCTGTATGTATGTACTCTGCTGCAGATGACATTTGGCTGTCAGGGCTCAGCTGTTGCAGCTCTGGCTTCTGGGGGGTCTGTGTGTGCAGTGACAGGAGTGTGTTTTCCAAAGAGCAGAGGTAGGCAAAGAGACAGTGTGGAAGACGATAGATGCCTGAGCCTCATGGCTAGAGGGGAAAGACAGGCTGGGGGATAGCTGAGGCTAGTCGGCTTGCTCCGGTCTGGTCAACAGTGGGGAGGCGGGGGAAGAGAATGCTTGCATAGGGCAGTGTTTCCCAAGTCCGATCCTGGAGTACCCCTTTCAGTCAGGTTTTCAGGATATCCACAATGAATATTATCTATCGTCCAGCAGCATCTATTCCACTTATAACCAAACTCATGGAAGGGATAGTGACGAAACAATTCACTGAATATCTAAACTCAATTCTGCACGAATCTCAATCAGGATTTCGGTCAAATCATAGCACCGAAACTGTTCTAGTGTCCGCAATGAATTCATTCAAACAAGCAATTGCAACTGGTAACAACGTACTCCTCCTACAATTCGACATGTCCAGTGCCTTTGACATGGTTAATCATGAAATACTATTACACATACTAGAATACTTCGGAGTAGGAGGCACAGTTCTCAAATGGTTCGAAGGATTCCTAACCACAAGATCATACCAAGTAACAACGAACGCGGAAAGATCACCCCCATGGATACCTGAATGTGGAGTCCCCCAAGGATCCCTCCCTCTCACCAACCTTATTCAACCTCATGATGATACCTTTAGCCAAACTTCTAGCCAACCAAAACCTCAACCCCTAAATATATGCAGATGACGTCACAATCTACATCCCGTTCAAACATGATCTAAATGAAATCACCAACGAGATCAACCAAAGCCTCCAAACAATGCACACATGGGCAGATGCATTCCAACTAAAACTTAACACAGAAAAAACACAATGTCTTGTACTCACCTCGCAACATAACACAAAAAACTTCTCCACCATAATCACACCATACTGTCCTCTTCCTGTCTCTCAAAACTTGAAAATTCTTGGAGCCACCATAGATTGAAACCTCACCCTTGATACCCATGTGAAAAATACGACGAAAAAGATGTTCTACTCCATGTGGAAACTCAAAAGAGTAAAACCTTTCTTCCCGAGATACATCTTCCGTACCCTGGTACAGTCAATGGTAATAAGTCATCTGGACTACTGCAATATACTGTACGCTGGCTGTAAAGAACAGACTATCAAAAAACTCCAAACTGCCCAGAATACTGCCGCCAGACTCATATTTGGAAGAACTAAATATGAAAGTGCAAAACCCTTAAGAGAGAAACTTCAGTGGCTCCCACTTAAGGAACGAATTGCATTCAAAATCTGCACGATTGTACACAAAATCATTCACGTAGACGCCCCAATATACATGTCTAACCTCGTGGACCTACCTCCCACAAACGCCACAAGATCATCCCGCAAATTTCTCAACCTGCACTTCCCCAGCTGTAAAGGACTAAAATACAAGCTGATGCATGCCACTTCCTTCTGTTACATGAGCACGCAGTTATGGAACGCACTACCTACAGACCTGAAAACAATCAACGATATAATTATCTTTCGCAAAGCTCTGAAGACATACTTTTTCAACAAAGCCTACAATGAGAACCGATAACCGACAACCTCATTAATTCACCTCACCACCCACTCAGTTATGAAGATCCACCTACATAACCCCCGATCACTCGCTCCCTTCTTCTCTCTCCCCTACTCAATCTCTGCACAATACTAACTGTATATGATATCTTGTACATTGTTAACATTATGTAAGCCACATTGAGCCTGCAAATAGGTGGGATAATGTGGGATACAAATGCAATAAATAAATAAATAAATAAATAAATATGTATGTATGAAAGACATTTGCATATAATGGAAGCAGTGTATGCAGATCAAGTTCATGCGTATTCATTGTGGATATCCTGAAAACCTGATTGGCAAAGGGATACTCCAGGACTGGACTTGGAAAACACTGATAGGCCCTGGGAAGGAATGACTGTGCTGGGTTTGGGAAGGGAGAAATATGCACTCTTGGTGATTGATAGCTTGTTTTCACTGTAACGCTCCATGTTAGAATACCCAGCGTCACGAAAAGAAGTTCCACACTCTATTCAATACTGATGTCAGTGTCTCACGTTCTGCCCAGCACTTTTCAGAGCGCCAGCGTTTCCCCTAGGGAACCTCAATACTGTAACCACTGAGGGGTTCCAAACTCCCTCCAGTGCTCTCCCCAGTGCTGTGGCTGTGTCAGAGCACTTGATCACTCCCCAGGATAATTTCCATCGTTTTGAACTTTATACTGTAGGGCGGAAGTCATTCATTCATTCATTCATTCATTTGAGTATTTATATACTGCTTAGACCTCAGTGGTTTATAGTTTTAATTTTTACTGTTACTGGGTCTGTCCCTAGTGTGCTCACAATCTTAAGTAGTACATTGTACTACTTTTGTACCTGGGGTAACAGAGGGTTAAGTGACTTCCCCAGGATCTCATCCCACTGCTGACCATCGGGGTAGCAGCAGGAATTGAACCCAGTTCCTCAGGTTCACAACCTGCTACACTAATCATTACATAAGTACATAAGTAATGCCACACTGGGAAAAGACCAAGGGTCCATCGAGCCCAGCATCCTGTCCATGACAGCGGCCAATTCAAGCCAAGGGCACCTGGCAAGCTTCCCAAACGTACGAACATTCTATTAATGTTATTCCTGGAACTGTGGATTTTTCCCAAGTCCATTTAGTAGTGGTTTATGGACTTGTCCTTTAGGAAACCGTCCAACCCCTTTTTAAACTCTGCTAAGCTAACCGCCTTCACCACGTTCTCAGGCAACGAATTCCAAAGTTTAATTATGCGTTGGGTGAAGAAAAAGGCATCCAAAGTTAAGTGCCGGGATGATCCGCTGTAAGCTATTATTCCGTAAAGGGCATTCCACGTAGAGCACCCTTTACAGAATTCTAGCTCAGTGTACATTTCGCACCTAACTTGTCAAAAGCTGGCATCCAACTAATGGCAGATAGGAGCAGAAATGACAGTATTTTATAACATTGAGCCTAAATTCTGAGAACGCCCCTGGTCCATCCCTCCAATGGCCACACCCCATTTGGAGTTGCATACTATGAAAATCAGGCACACATGTTGTAGACTAGAGTGAGGGGAATCTCTGCTTGTAAATCCTAATGACTGCAATTAACACCAGTAATTGATTTCACCTGATTAGCTAACTAGTTTACACGCAGTTCTGGAATCCACGGGCGACCTATACAGAATTCGGCAGATAATGTTCTGTTGCTGTCACTATAAGATAACTGAAATGATTAAAATGCAACTCATTTCTTTACACAATGGGGAAGTTAATTTAATACAGTGATTTACAGCCTGCTGTATCCCATAGAACTCAAAATAAATAAATCAAACATAGAATTAAATTGTAAATAAAAAATAAGGGGCCCTTTTACTAAACCGTGGCAAAATTTGCAGCTTATCGCAAAGTAGAGAGGTGTGGTAGCCGTGTTAGTCCACTCTTAAAGGTTATCAATAGAAATCAAACAAAATAAAACAGCTTATCGTAGAAATATACCACGTGGTAGATGCAAAATTTAGCCAGTAGGGGTGGAACCAACATTTTCTAATGCTGGTTTATTTATTTATTTATTTTATTTGTTACATTTGTACCCCGCATTTTCCCACGGATTTTGCGGGCTCAGTGTGGCTTACATAGTACCGTAATGGCATTCGCCAGTTCGGTTGATAACAGATACAGGTTGTAATGTGGTCTGATGAGGTAGGTGTGTATCAGGCAACAGGAGGGTCGAAGGGAATGCAGGTTGTATATTGTCCAGTAAGATCATTGGTTATGCTGTGTTGCTGGGTTTGGGGATTTACGGTGGGTCGGTGGGGTAAGCCTTTTTGAAGAGGTTGGTTTTTAGATATTTCCTGAAGTTTAAATGGTGATTGATTGTTTTTCACAGCTTATTCCATAGTTATGCACTTACGTAGGAGAAGCCAGATGCGTAAGTTGTTTTGTATTTAAGTCCTTTGCAATTAGGGTGGTGTAGGTTTAGGTATGATCGTGATGATCGGATTCTGTTTCTGGTTGGTAAATCTATGAGGTCTATCATCAGCCTTATTTTGGAAAGTGATGGGCGCCCAGATTTCGACCCAAATCGGGAGATGGGCGCCCATCTTGCGAAGGCGCCCAAATCGGTATAATCCAAAGCCGATTTTAGGTGCCTGCAACTGCACTTCGTTGCGGGAACGAACAAAGTTGATGGGGGCGTGTCGGAGGCGGGACTGGGGTGTGTTTATCGGCCGAGCAGAGATGGGCGCCTTCGGCCAATAATCGAAAAACAAATGGCCGTTTTTAGCGAGAATTTAGGTCACCTTTTTTTTTACCCTTTTTTTTTCACGAACAAGTCCCAAAAAAGTGCCCTAAATGACCAGATGACCAGCGGAGGGAATCGGGGATGACCACCCCTGACTCCCACAGTGGTCACTAACCCCCTCCCACCAAAAAAAAAAACTTTAACAACTTTTTTTTTCCAGCTTGTATGCCAGCCTCAAATGCCATACCCAGCTCCATCACAGCAGTATGCAGGTCCCTGGAGCAGTTGTTAGTGGGTGCAGTGGACTTCAGGCAGGTGGACCCAGGCCCATCCCCCCCTACCTGTTACACTTGTGGTGGTTAATGTTGAGCCCTCCAAAACCCCCCAAAACCCACTGTACCCACATCTAGGTGCCCCCCTTCAGCCATAAGTGCTATGGTAATGGTGTAGAGTTGTGGGCAGTGGGTTTGGGGGGGATTTGGGGGGCTCAGCACCCAAGAGAAGGGAGCTATGGACTTGGGAGGTACTTAACTTTTTTTTTTTACTTGTTCCAAGTGCCCCCTAGGGTGCCTGGTTGGTGTCCTGGCATGTGAGGGGGACCAGTGCACTACGAATCCTAGTAGCGCCATAGAAATGATAAGTAGTAGTAGTGTTTGGGATTCTGGAATCTTGCTTCTCTTTGGGATTCCGGAATCTTGCTACTCTTTGTCCTTATCTCTTGTTTGTCCTGTTTGTCTGTCCTAATTAGATTGTAAACTCTGTCGAGCAGGGACTCTCTTCATGTTCAAGGGTACAGCGCTGCGCACGTCTAGTAGCGCTATAGAAATGATAAGTAGTGGTAGTAAGTAGTATTAAGGGCCAGATTCAGTAAATATTGCCCAAAAATAGGAGCTGGAAAGATCCATGCTAAGTTAGTATTCAGCAAAGGATGCTTGGCGCAGAGTAACTATTGCTGAATACTAGTTTAGCGTGGAATTCACGCCTAACTTTGGGTGCCAGCATTTACGCCTGCTGAAACCCATGGTAAACCCCTTCACCCAGCAACACAGCATGACTATAATCGTACTGGACAACACGCAATCTTCATCCCTTCCGACCCTCCACATATACCTCATTCGATCACTATACAACCTTGTATTTGCTATCAACCGATTGGGCAAACGCCTTTGATGGTACTATGTAAGTCACATTGAGCCTGCAAATAGGTGGGAAAATGCGGGATACAAATGCAACAAATAAATGGTAAATGCTAGGGCCCAATTTTCAGCAGATCTTACAGTATTCTCTAACGTGACGCCTACATTCTGGGAATGCCTGCTGATCCTCCCACGTGCCTCCCATAGCCACGCCCCTTTGGGGGATGGACACTACGGAATTGAGGCGTGAATATTAATAGAAAAGCATCTGGGGCAGGGGCGTAGGTATCTCCAAAGTGGTACCAATTAACGGCAATTATTGATTGTTAAAAATCCTAAAAAGCACAAGGAGCCTTCAAAGATGGTAGCGTCTCGACTGTACTTAATCTGACCCGACACGGTCTGGGTTTCAGCAACCAATGCCTGTGTCAGAGGTCTGTTCTCTCCAGGTAATTCAATGGTCAAAAACAAACTTGTCTCGAAAAAGACGTCTACTCAAAACTTCATAAAGAGACGCTGAGAAAGCTTGAGAACAAGTTATACATCCAGTCAAATGTTCCTTGATATGAAAGTGGCCAAGCACCTGTCTCTTTCAAGACAAATTTGTCTCTGACCATTGGATTATCTATTTTCTTTGAAGACAGTAGACCCCTGAAGCAGGCATTCGTTGCCAAAATGCGGACCATGTCGGGTCAGATTAATAAAGTACAGCTGAGACGCTACCATCTTCCAAGACGGCTTGTGCTTTTTTTGGATATTTAGCTTTTGTTGCTTTGCTTTTGGATTCCCTCTACCTCTGCAGCATTCAATTATTGTTTGTTGACGCCTCATTTAATTACCTTGACTCTTTTTTTTTTTTATTTGTAGTTGTACCGATGGGTTGACCATACCAGCCTGGTACTCCTGGGTCTGAATGAGCAGAGGCAGAAGGGCCTGTTCTGTGACATCTTCCTGGTGGCTGATGAACAGAGAGTCCCTGCCCATCGGAATCTCCTGGCAGTCTGCAGCGACTACTTCAAGTCCATGTTCACCTTGGGTATGCGGGAGGCCTATCAGAAGGAGGTGGAGCTGATCGGCACCTCCTACCTTGGCCTTAAAGCTGTGATCGACTTCCTCTACAGCGGTGAGCTGTCCCTGGATGGAGGGAACATCGATTACGTACTGGAGACTGCACATCTCCTGCAGATTTGGAAGGTGGTGGACTTCTGCTGTGAGTATCTGGAGAGTGAGGTGAATGAGGAGAATTACTTGTATCTCCAGGAACTGGCTTCCATATACAGCCTGGAGCACCTGGACGCGTACCTTGATCACTTCATCCTGCAGAACTTCGGAACGCTTTCCTTCACGCCTGCTTTCCTGCAGACGGTTTCTGTCCAAAAACTGTGCCACTATCTGGACAGTAACGAGGTGCAGCAGGAGTGCGAACACGATCTTCTGCAAGCTGCCTTACAGTGGCTGACTCAGAGTCCAGAAAGGGAGAACCAGGCATATCGGGTTCTAGAAAACATTCACTTCCCCTTGATCCCCAAGAACGATCTCCTTCATCAGGTCCGGCCCGCCATCCGTTCCCTCCTTCCCAAGGAATCCAACTACGAGGGCTTCCTGGAGGAGGCGGTGGCCTACCACAACAACGTCACAGCTCAGCCGGTGATGCAGAACAAACGGACCCTGCTGCGAGGGGACAGGGAGAGGCTCCTGTTTGTGGGCGGGGAGGTCTCGGAGCACTGCCTGGAGCTTAGCGATGACATCTGCTACTTGGACGATAAAAATGAGCAGTGGGTCTCGGAGAACCACCTGCCAGCGCGGCGCAGCCATCACTGCGTGGCGGTGTTGGGGGGTTTCATCTTCATAGCCGGAGGCAGCTTCTCAAGAGATAACGGAGGGAATGCGGCTTCCAGTCTCCTCTACAGGTATGATCCCCGCTGCGACCAGTGGATAAAGGTGAGACCCCGAGCTCGTGTTTTTATTCAAGGAAAGGAGGGAAGGTGTGACAGGGTCACTGTAATGATACCTTTCTAGTCGTATGGTGCTCTTTCATAGAAAGGAAAAAATGTCGTTCAAGCAATCAAAAAACATTCTATATGGATTTACAAAAAAAACATATACTGAGAAGAGACCAGAAGTGGGAGGGTGCTGAACAAAGCGCCTCCCCGGAAATTCAGAATTAGTGAATTGTTTATTTATTTGTTTATAAAATGTTATTTACTTCCAGTGCAATGTAAACCATCTTCAGTGATCTAAAACAAACTAAGAGTGATGCATCAATAAGAACATTTATAAGCATAATGCAGTAATTTAAAAACAGAGTGATATTCTCTTCTGTCTAGTCCAGGTTATTTCATTGTGATGCAATGGCTAATATTATTATTTTTTTCTTTTTTTTTGCATTTGATCAGAGAAGGGTCAGAGTGATCACACGTCAGTATTGTACAAACCCAGACCGCAGGTCAAGGAGTAAATCCTGGCACGTGCAAGATAGTAGGGGATAAATTTGATGTAGGTTTTTTCAGAATCAAGGCCCCCCCCCCCCCCCGCACCATCTTGCAGCAAATTCCAGAGTTTAATTACACGTTGAGCGAAGAAAATGTTTCTCCCGATCCGTTTTAAATTTACTACTTTGTAGCTTCATCGTGTGCCCCCTAGTCCTAGTATTTTTGGAAAGAGTAAACAAGCGATTCACGTCTACCCATTCCACCCCACTCATTATTTTATAGACCTCTATCATATCTCCCCTCAGCTGTCTTTTCTCCAAACTGAAGAGCCCTAACCACTTTAGCCTTTCCTCATAGGGAAGTCGTCCCTTCCCCTTTATCATTTTCGTTGCCCTTCGCTGTACCTTTTCTAATTCTACTACATCATTTTTGAGATGCAGTGACCAGAACTGCACAAAGTATGCAAGGTGCAGTTGCACCATGGAGCGATACAAAGGCGTTATAACATCCTCATTTTTATTTTCCATTCCTTTCCTAATAATACCTAACATTCTATTTGCTTTTATAGCCGTAGCAGCACACTGAGCAGAAGGTTTCAAAGTATTGGCAACGATGACTCCTAGTCATTGACTTTTAACGTGGAACCTTGCATCACATAGCTAAAGTTCGGGTTCCTCTTTCCCATATGCATCACTTTGCACTTGTTCACATTAAACATCATCTGCCATTTGGATGCCCAGTCTCGTAAGGTTGTCTTGCAATTTTTCACAATCCTCTTGTGATTTAACAACTTTGAATAACTTTGTTTCGTTGGCAAACTTAATTACCTCACTAGTTACTCCCATCTTTAGATCATTTATAAATATTTTAAAAAGCAGCGGTCCCAGCACAGACCCCTGGGGAACCCCACTATCTACCCTTCTCCATTGAGAATACTGACCATTTAACCCTAGTCTCTGTTTTCTAACTTTTAACCAGTTTTTAATCCACAATAGGACACTACCTCCTATTCCATGACTTTCCAATTTCCTCTGGAGTCTTTCATGAGGTGCCTTGTAAAAATCCAGATACACAATATCGACTGTCTCACCTTTATCCACATGTTTTTTCACCCCTTCAAAGAAATGTAGTAGATTGGTGAGGCAAGATTTCCCTTCACTAAATCTATGTTGGCTTTGTCTCATTTATCCATGCTTTTGAATATTCTCTGTAATTTTGTTCTTTATAATAGTCTCTACCATTTTGCCCGGCACCGACGTCAAGCTCATTGGTCTGTAATTTCACCTCTGGAACCCTTTTTAAAAATCGGTGTTACATTGGCCACCTTCCGGTACCATGCTTGATTTTAAAGATAAATGACATATTATTAACAATAGTTCTGCAAGTTCATTTTTCAGTTCTATCAATACTCTGTGTGCAAACGGTATTTCGCCCTCCTTCTAGGGACCGAGAATGCCATCTCTTAAACCTGGGGTCTTACAGCTTCAAGAGCAAAAAGAAAACGCACCCAAGGATTAGTATTTTGTTCCATTCAAAGTTATCGGCAGGGTAATAGTATTTCCCAAAGCGATCAGAATAGAAAGAGAGAGAACATGGAGGATGAGCCCAAACAGAGCATCATGGCTTAGAAATCGAATTACCAAGAAACTGGTCCTCTTTCGTTCGCATCGCCAATGATGCATCAAAGTATTGCATATGGTCCAAGTCAATCATCATGTTTTAAACGTAAGCATGCCTACATTTTTTTTTTCTGTCGATAAGCAGGATTGAGTCGGGAACACAGGTGGGTGACGTCGTCCGACGCTGCCAGGACAGAGCTGGTCTCCCAGAGCTCAGAACGTAGCGCGCAGTGGTCTCCTCACCTCCTCGGTTATGTTCTTCTGCTCTGCTGAACGGACGTGTGACAGAGCTCACCCAACAAAATGAATTCTTTTATTGCTGTCCCTAATTTTATACAGTAGATCGTCAGCGTTCTTCAGATATTTATTTTCATTTCTTTTTGAGAATGTTGACTCTTAATTGTGCCCTTACTGTGCTGAAAAGCTCCATTTAGAGGACCTACACTGCTCTGCTTCAGCCCCAATCAAAATCTGGAAAGCCACAAGTTCTGTATAGTCACGTCACTAGCCCGTCATTCGGACCATCTTAGTGACTTTTTTTTTTTTTTTTTTTTTAAATTTAAAGGAGATCTTTATTGAAAGCCAAAAACCAAAATATAAGAATAAGTATATAAACCAGTAAAGAAAAACACATGTTTTACAGCACTTCCCAAAGTAACCATCCTCTACAGAGTCCCTTATCGATGGAGTCCTCCATTTCCTTTTACATTTTATAAACCCATTAAACCTGCCCCCCCCCCCCCCACACACACACACCTTCCAACAGGAAACCACTTAATCCAAAGATCAGCCCCACCAAAATCCTCCCCCTCATACATCACGCCATTTATACAGAGAAAAATAAACACGGAAATAAATAACTTCCTAACCTATATTTGCACCTTTTAAAGTGTCCCCAGCCTTTTTCCCATTTCACCAACGCATTTCTTCGCATTGTCAATTTTTCTATTTGATACGAGTAGCTCAACTTATCTCTCCACTTATGTAAAGGGGGGATTCCCACTGTCTTCCAGCTGAAACCAGTGTCCGTTTTGCCACACTTAAGCAATGGCGTACTAATTTAACTTTGCTTGTTTTAATCCTCATGAGTCTCTATTAGAAAAATGTAGCTTCCAGTTTGGGTTTGGTGCAGTGAGGACGGAAATCTGAAAGCTCCGGACCTTCCCCCCCCCCCCCCTTTGCATAGATCATACACATCTCGTGGGTCTTCTAGGGAGGCTTCGGGGGGGGGGGGGGATTTCCCGACTCTGTGGGGCGTTGGGTCTGATGGATGTTTGGAGAACGCTTCACCCCACAGAGCGAGATTATACACATTTTTCCAGAGCACCTGCCACGCTATCCTGTGTAGACTATATCTTTATAATAAGAAACCTATTTCCCAGAGTGGAGACGGTAGATATTAGACATATCAAAAATTTCAATCATGCTTGGGTAGTATTAACCCTTGGTTTTTCGGTGGGTCTTGTATGTCTACCCCAGTGACAGTTCCCTACTAGCTTGTATCGGGATGCAAAATTCTTGGATTATATAATGGACAAATGGCAATGCTATGAGCAATGTAAACAGGTTCATGTAGGCGGTTCTGCATTCTATTGGGAGGCAGGAAAGGCTGTTTTGAGGGGTGAAATTTTGGCGTAATGTAGCTATTGTAAAAACGTTCAGAATCCAGAATTGTTATGATTAGAGGATTGGGTCACTTTTTTGCGGCAACAATATGGTAAACATCGAACTTTGCACTAGTGAGGTAATTAAATTCGCCGATGACACAAAATTATTCAGGGTCGTCAAGTCGCAGGAGGAATGTGAACGATTACAGGAGGACCTTGCGAGACTGGGAGATTGGGCGTGCAAGTGGCAGATGAAGTTCAATGTTGACAAGTGCAAAGTGATGCATGTGGGTAAGAGGAACCCGAATTATAGCTACGTCTTGCAAGGTTCCGCGTTAGGAGTTACGGATCAAGAAAGGGATCTGGGTGTCGTCGTCGATGATACGCTGAAACTTTCTGCTCAGTGTGCTGCTGCGGCTAGGAAAGCGAATAGAATGTTGGGTGTTATTAGGAAGGGTATGGAGTCCAGGTGTGCGGATGTTATAATGCCGTTGTATCGCTCCATGGTGCGACCGCACCTGGAGTATTGTGTTCAGTACTGGTCTCCGTATCTCAAAAAAGATATAGTAGAATTGGAAAAGGTACAGCGAAGGGCGACGAAAATGATAGTGGGGATGGGACGACTTTCCTATGAAGAGAGGCTGAGAAGGCTAGGGCTTTTTAGCTTGGAGAAGAGACGGCTGAGGGGAGATATGATAGAAGTGTATAAAATAATGAGTGGAATGGATCGGGTGGATGTGAAGCGACTGTTCACGCTATCCAAAAATACTAGGACTAGAGGGCATGAGTTGAAGCTACAGTGTGGTAAATTTAAAACGAATCGGAGAAAATTTTTCTTCACCCAACGTGTAATTAGACTCTGGAATTCGTTGCCGGAGAACGTGGTACGGGCGGTTAGCTTGACGGAGTTTAAAAAGGGGTTAGATAGATTCCTAAAGGACAAGTCCATAGACCGCTATTAAATGGACTTGGAAAAATTCCGCATTTTTAGGTATAACTTGTCTGGAATGTTTTTACGTTTGGGGAGCGTGCCAGGTGCCCTTGACCTGGATTGGCCACTGTCGGTGACAGGATGCTGGGCTAGATGGACCTTTGGTCTTTCCCAGTATGGCACTACTTATGTACTTATGTACTTATGTACTTGTTATTGGAGGCCCAGCAGGTGCTTATTTCGTTGATTCATCAATCAGCTTTGAAGTCTTTTGCTTTCTATCAATATTGTCTTTATAAATAAAAATGGCCACCTGTTGGCTAGTCTGGTGCGGAGGTCCTGGGGTCCCACTAAAATTTTGACATTACGTGATAACAGTGGAAAGTTGTATAATTCGGATGAGGGTGTCCAAAACATTTGTCAGTTCTTTTTCTCTGATTTGTACGGTCTGACATAGGCCTCTTTGGAAAGTGAGGTTTGTATGTCCAGCTTGGATCTGCCACAAGTTGACAGGCATGGTATGGATAGGTTGAATGCTCCCATACAAGTAGAGGAAGTAGAGTGGGCCATCTGGCAGAGTCTGTTGAACAAAGCCTCTGGTCCGGATGGGTTCCGCAACAAATTTTACAAACTGTTAAAAAGATACATTTGCCCCTATCCTCACTACTGTGTTTAATGTAATTATTACTAAAGGAGAGTTGCCGGATTTCCTCCAGTGGGCTCAAATTGTCGTTTTGATAAAACCCGGATGTCACCCAGAGTGACCTGGACCTTGTCCTATATCCCTATAAAATTTTGAGGCCAATTTGTTGGCTAGTCACTTGGTTCCAGTATTGCTATGCTTAGTGGCCGGACCTCAGATGGGGCTCGTGAGTGAACGAGTGTTTTTGAAGAATCTTCGGAAAATAATAGCGGCTTTGGAGTGGGAAGGCACTGGGCAGACCCCTTCATTGCTCATCAGTTTTGATGTAGAAAAAGCATTTGATAGGGTGGTGTGGGGGTTCCGCCATGGAATGCTTTCAGCTTATGGGATACAGGGTTTTTTTGTGCATGCGATTAGGGCACTTTATACTCGCTCTCAAGCTAGAATTTGGGTTAATAGGGGCCTCTTCAACCAATTTGATGTTCAACATGGTAGAAGACAGGGATGACCATTGTCCCCATTGTTATTTGTGCTCACCCTTGATCCTCTCATTCGTGAGATACAAACTAACCCGAGATCCTGGGAATGCAAATAGGGACGAGTCAAATTAAGATTGTGGCTTTTGCAGATGATCTCTTAGTTTTTCTTACAAACCCTCATCAGTCATTGCCCTCTTTTGTTGGATAGTATTCATGAAAACAGGGATTTTGCAGGTTTCCATTTAAATTTAGATAAATCAGAGGCTTTGGCAGTGAGGCCTTGAGGAGGAGTTGAGGAGCTTTGTTTTTGCTTCGGTGGGCATGAGGCTGTTTTAGATATTGAGGGTGCAGTTATCGATGGACCCTCTCTCAAATTTATCGATTAAACATCGATGAATGTTTACAAGATACACGAACACAGTTGGAGCTTTGGGCTCATTTGCTGCTGATGGGACGCATCTACTGTGTTTCCCCGAAAATAAGACACTGTCTTATATTAATTTTTGCCCCCAAAAATGCGCTAGGTCTTATTTTTAGGGGCTGTCTTATTTTTCAGGGAAACATCGGGGTTGGCACGCCCGCCCTCCGTCGCTCCCGGAACTAACCTTAAACGCCTCCTTTCACCTTCGCAGCAAGCAGCAGCAGGGCAGGCCACTCCTTCCTTCCATGTCCTGTCCTCGCCTGACGTAACGTCCGCAAGGGCAGGGCATGGAAGGAAGGAGAGGTCTGCCCTGCTGCTGCTTGCTGCGAAGGTGAAAGGAGGCATTTAAGGTTAGTTCCGGGAGCGACGGAGGGTGGGTGGAGGGGGGGCCCGGCGACCTCGGGTGGGGGGGGGGGGGCGGCCTTGTCTGGCTCTCGGCGGCCCTGCTTTCAAACAAAAATTTGCTAGGTCTTACTTTCGGGGGAGGCCTTATATCTACCAATTCAGGAACACCTCTAGTAGGTCTTATTTTGGGGGTAGGTCTTACTTTCGGGGAAACAGGGTAGTTATATCGTATAGTCGTTTTCCCATGTTGGTTATATGTTCTTCAGACCCTTCCTCTATGGTTACCGCTCAAAGACATTAAAGCTCTGCAATGCCTAGTGAGTACCTGTGGTTGGTCTGGTAGGAAACCCAAGCTGCGCTGGATTTATTTAATTGGTCACTGGTGGCGCGGTGATTTGGGTATCCCTGATATCAAATCAGGCTTGTCTATTAAATCATCTGCGTGATTGGTTTCTGAATACAGATATGTATATGGATGTTAGCTTTGAGACAGCGTATTTTAGTCCGTAGCATCCATCGCTCTTCTGCATGCACAGTTTTCTAAGCTTCCCCCACGGCTTAAGTATAGTCTTTTGCTTAATCCGCTTTGGCACTTGTGGAGGGACTTACTTTCCGTGTGGGGGCAAGATCCCTGCAGTACGATGATGTTACCATCGATAGGGAACATGGGTTTTCGACCTGGTTTGGATCATGTCATTTTTCAGTTCTGGTGGTTGCAAGGCTTGGGACGCGTCAAACACTTATTAAGCGAAGATGGGTCGTTATTATCTTTTGCAGCCTTGCAGCAGAGATTTTTCCCTACCGCAAGCGGATTGTTTTGCTTATTTGCAATTTGCTAGTTACTTTCGGTCTTAACTGACTGGGAGCATGATTTTTTCTTTTGGTGTTCGTTTGAGAGAGTTCCTTGAAGGTGATGCGTTAGGTCGAGTTTCCATCTCTTGGTTTCACAACTTGTTGATTCAACGGCAAACTGCCCCTACCTATGTAGCTGTACAGGATGCTTGGCTTAGGGAGGTGCACGTTGACAAGTGTTTACGCAAATTCCAGAATTGGTTCATCAGGCCGAATTACGGGAATGTCATTATAGAGTACTGCTTCTGCTTGCTTTTCTCAGTATTGTGCCTTTTGCATAGGAGGCGTGGACACCCCTTGCTTTGTAAAATGTAGGGAACAGGATAGCACCTTTTTCCATGGTACCTGGGCCTGTAGGAAAATTAGGGACTTCTGGATAGCCCTTCATACCTGTCTGCAACATTCGTTGCGGCACTCTTTAGTTTTATCATTGGAGGGTATTTTGTTTCTTACAATCTCTTTTTTAGGGGGAGGGGGGCTCTCGGTTTAGAAGTGAACATAAATTAATAGGTAAAGCATACATTGTGGGTGAGAAATGTCCCGCTAACGTTTTGGTATTGGAGGAACAAATTCCATGCTTTGATGATTTGGGAATCTTATGGGGCTAGTACACATCCAAAGCACCAGAAGGCCTTTTTGCTTTTTTGGGACCCCTCTCTAGCTTTTTGATTTCACCTACTGCGCGTAGCCAAGTTCTTAATTAAATCTGAGACAGGATTGGAATGCCTGCATAGCCCTAGGAGGTGGGAGGAAGGGGGTTTAGAGTTGTGGGGGTGTGGAGGGGTGCTGGGGGTGGGTGGGTGGGTGGGTAAGTAGGCCTCTCTTGGCTGAGGTCATGAGTCAAGGCCTCTAGCAGTTTTGCATTTTTCACTCTGGTTAGATGTTTTGTGGCCTTCAAGTGGGGTGGGATGTGTGTATTGGGGACTTAATGTTTATATATATACTTTCCAAAAAGCTGTGTCCTTAGGGCGGATTCATTAAATATGCCTTGGTGTTCCTCTGCCACTCCACTGCTGCCAGCAAGTTGACAGGGCCGGGGGGAACCAATGGTAGATCCTATCAGATACCATTGATACATTAGCTTTCCACTATTCTCTTGTACATTGGCTGCTATCACAATTTTTGCCAGCTCTGGCTCCATAGCTTCCCATTCTGAAGGCTCATAACTGACTCCCATTTTTGACTGTCTTGCAATCCAAGTGTATAAGATCTTGCAGAAAACTATATAGAACGCAGAAACTAGGTATCTAGTGAATCCTAAATCCTCACATATTTCTTCCAAAATGGGACTTCCCCTTCCAGGTGTGGTTTAATGGGCTTCTCTTCAGAAAATGGACAACCTGTAAGTTTGCATATTAATTTTCTTTAGGGATCTAGTAGTCACTTACCAAGGTATCGAATGGCACTACTTCAAAATCATATATAATTTGCCCCCACCTTGCCAATCCTTGGGACTCCCAATGTTTAAAGACACCAGAAGTCATCCCTAGCCCAAACAGGATTAAACCGAATGGGCGTATGTTGAGGGAACTGAAAATGTGCTTATACCATCCCTGATTTTTAATGTATATGCAATTGTTGGGCACACCTCAGCTCGCACGGAACAACGTCTTTTTGAAAGCCACATAAGGGAACTTAATGGGATCGGAGTCCGCAACATCTGCTCCAAGTTAATCCAAAGTTTATACAGCTTATAGTGGAGTCCACGTACAGTTCGGATAGTCCTTTGAATTGTCTTGTGCTCTTGAGGGTGGTGTTTTGTAGATGCGGCCATCAGAACTGGACCCAGTTCTCAAGTTTGAGGGTCTCACCAGAGGACTTTAGGGAGGTAAAATTACTTGTGTCTTTCTCCTAGTGATGCCTGTCTCTATGCATCCAAGTACGCAACAAAAAAACAACAAAAGTGGAGAAACTAGATCTGCTACAAGGGTAATGATAAAAAAACACACAGAAGTAGCTTTGAGGTCCTTAATCTTAAGGACTTTCCAGTCTTTCTCCTGTTTGTTTTCTGCTATTTCTTCAATTCCAAAAAGAAGTTTGGCCCTTTGGATTGTCACGGACCTACCGTTACTCCTGGATCGTGGTTCCGGCTGAACTTGATGCTCCTAGCAGCTGAACACTCTCTCTCTGCTCCAGGTACTGGCTCATGTCCCAGCCTAGGTGCAGGATTCTCAGCGGAAGCCATGGAGGTGGGCGCAGCAGGATGACATTGCATTCCAGGAAGTACTTAGACACTTCTCGGATCTGACGTCGTTGCCTCTATGTCTCGAAGCTCCTGGTTGTGTCTGGGTCTTGTAGACACTCGTGGATCTTTTAGATATTCCTGAGTTCTTTGCTGGCTGTGCCTAGTGCTACTGTGTGAACGGGCTCCTGAGACGCTATCCTGCTCCTGAGTGAGTGGGTTGCAGTGATGCTTTCCAGCTATTGTGTGAGTGGGTTCTTGAGACGCTTGCCAGCTGTCTGTGCGAGTGGGTTCTTGAGGCGCTTGCCAGCTGTCTGTGCGAGTGGGTTCCAGAGACTCTTGCCAGCTGTCTGTGCGAGTAGGTTCCTAAGACGCTATCCTGCTCCTGAGTGAGTGGGTTGCAGTGACGCTTTCCAGCTATTATGTGAGTGGGTTCCAGAGACGCTTGCCAGCTGTCTGTGCGAGTGGGTTCCAGAGATGCTTGCCAGCTGTCTGTGCGAGTGGGTTCCAGAGACGCTTGCCAGCTGTCTGTGCGAGTGGGTTCCAGAGACGCTATCTTGCTAATTTGTGATTGGATTCCAGTGATGCTTTCCCGATACTGTGTGAGCGGGTTCTTGAGATACTTTCTAATTATTTTTTGAGTGAGTTCCTGTTACGCTTCCTTGCTCCTGTGTGAGCGGGTCCCTGAGGTTCTGTCTATGTTTGGAGGGTGTCTTCCCTTTAGCCACCCTGTTTGCTGCTGCTCCGGAGGTTCTATAGTACTCCTATTCCTGTCCAGTCTCATCCTTGTTTCTGGGAGATAGCTCAGTTTGTCAATGCTTCTCCACCTGGTGCTCTGACTGCCGCAGTGGGTTCTCCGACTGTGGTCCAAGGGCTCACTACTCTGATCATAACATGGATTTCTACATCCCAACGTCAGAGTTTGCCTTGTTTAAATTACAGCTTGGTTGCCAGACCTTTATCCATTTTAAAGTCCTCCTTCATCTAGCCTAGTCCTCTGTTCTGTTGCACGCTTTTTCTGACCCATTCCCAGTGCCCGAGACCAACCATGGACCCTTGTGGCACTTCACAGATCACCAGCGTGAGCCTCGTTTACTGCCTCTCAGATTTTTTTTTCCAGCTCCCAGCCCAGCCACTTGGCCATGCCTTTTAGGCTTTACTGAAATCCAAATAGACCACATCTACTGCAATACCTTCCCTCCAATCTGCTACTCGAGTCCCTTCTTGAAAGAAATTGAACGCATTTACATAGCTACATAAGTAATGCCATACTGGGAAGGTCCATCGAGCCCAGCATCCTGTCCTCGACAGCGGCCAATCCAGGTCAAGGGCACCTGGCAAGCTACCCAAACGTACAAACATTTGTACCTGAATGTACACTGATTTGATAGTTTTCATGCTTGGTATATAAGAAAATGAACAAATCTCTCTATATAAAAGGCAACACCAACAACCAGCCGGAAGTGTGAAGGGGGCGAGATATCCGGTTTCCCTATGAGTGTCTGCCCCGCCCTCTCTGTAACACAGTCAGTCACTGAAGGAAAACAGCAGAGCACGAAATCAAATCGCTGGCTCTGTAACAGTGAAGGACTCAGAGGGGGGAGGGGACAGAGGCCAGAGGGTAGGGACACACACACTCCCACATGCACACAGAAGAAAACCTTGCTAGCCCCTGTTTCATTTGCATCAGAAACGGGGCTTTTTTACTAGTATATAAATAAGATTTTTCCCCCTTGTGAAATAAAGTTGCCTAGGATGTGGTAATGCATTACCTTTCCCGTCACTGATGTTGAACTAGCAGGGTCTTTAGTTTTCTGCTTCCTCTCTGGTCCTACCGTCATGTACCCCCTTCTCCAGTCTCTTCAACCTTCACCTGTTTCAAATCGTACATCGAACAGAGCTGTAAGGGGTACAATCGGTGGTGCCCCTTTTAGTTCTGGGATGTTTTCTCTCCTGGTCCTCTGGAGCTCTCAAATCCCGCTTTTATATGACCCCCTCCCCTTACCAAAGAGAAGGAAAGGTTGGACGGGCCCCTGCCCGGGATTACTCTGGGATGTTTCGCTCCTGTTCTGCATGTTCTTAATTGTGGTGATTGTGCCGTAAGCGGACAGTTGTTTCATTCTCCTCCTGCAGATGGCTTCCATGAACCAGCGTCGCGTTGATTTCTACTTGGCAGCCCTTTCGGATTCATTGATCGCCGTGGGCGGAAGGAATGAGAATGGAGCACTTTCCTCCGTGGAAGCTTACAGCCCTCAGAAAGACTCTTGGTCCTACATCGCAGGACTGCCGAGGTAATCTGACTGTGCCTTAGACATTGCTAAAGCACCAGTACTTTTGTTTTGCAGGTCCAACAGTGAGCAATATGGATTTTCTTCTGTTTAAGGGTAACAGTGAATTAAAAGGGTTCTTGTATTTCCTTGTTCATGTAGGACGCTTAGAGTTCTTTTATACGTTATCCCCCGGATTCAATATATGGCGCCCAAAATTGGGAGCTGATATTTTTGAGCTCCAATCCAAGATGTGCACCCAACTCAAATTAGCTAACAAGCCAATTAGTGACAATTGGATACTAATTGGCACAAATTGTCACCAACTTGAATTTGCGCATACATCTTGCTACGTGTTATTCTATAACAACGTGTGCCCAAATCTCAAAGCGCGCAACCCAAAAGGGGGCGTCGCCATGGGAGGTACTCGGGTTTAGGGGCACTCCTAAAATTTATGCGCTAGGAATTACACCTGGTTTCAACAGGCATTGGTCCTGGCGCTTAAATTTGGCCACTGAAATTGTCACTCAGTGCTATTCTGTGATGAGCACTCATCTTTGAGTGTCCATTGTAGAAGAGCATCGAGTAACAATTTTTTTTAGGCACCTTTTATTAAAATCTAGCCCTGTATGGTTGAGGTACTCACAGTATTTCCAAATCTGTCTTCAGGATCTTGCAGCCAGTCAGGTTTCAGAATATCAACAATGAGTATGCATGAGAGAAATTTGTATGCATGAAACCCCAGCTGGCTGCCCAGGGTCTGAGGACAGATTTGGGAAACACCGTGTGAAATGAACGCCTGGTCTCTCCTTTCAACACGTGAACTCCCACATCTCGGATTTATAATCTTGGTTGTTGACAAACCACTTGGGAATCAAAACACTTTCGAAAACTCAAGAAAACCCCCTTATTGTAAGTGAACGATATAAAAATACGTTCTCTTAGGCTTCCAAGGCTGCAGTTGTGATCATTGTGGCTGTCTGGGTTGTGCCACGTCTGGGTAAGTGAAACTGATGTTTCAGCCATCGTACTGTGGCTTTCATCAGGGTGGTGTGAAGTGTGCAAGGTTGTCTTTATAGAATGGGTCCTCAAATCTGATTGGCTGGGATTTGAGTTGGATGATTTCATTGGAGCCTTCCAGAGTTCAACTGTATCAACGAATCAAAACTGCTCCAATGAACCCGACCACCTCAGATCCCAGCCAATCAGATTTGAGGACCCTAAAGACAACCTTGCAGACTTCGCACCACCCTGAAGAAAGTCACAGCATAATGGTTGCAATGTCGGTCTCACTTACCCGGACGCGGCACAATGTGGACAACCACAACGATCTCAACATAAAAATACTAGTTAAAGAAGCCCGTTTCAGAGCAAATGAAACGGGCCCTAGCAAGGTTTTTGTCACCAACACCTCCCTCCCTGGCCAACCCCTTCGTTGTTCTGGCATTGCTCCGCCCCCAACGTCATGACTTTTGACGCGAGGGTGGGGCCCAGAGCGATTTCCCACCCTCCCTCCGCTTCCCTGCCTCCCTCCCTGCCAACCCCTTTGTTGTTCTGCCATTGCTCCGCCCTCGAGGGTGGGGCCCGGAGCGATTTCCCACCCCCCCGCCTCCCTCCCTGCCAACCCCTTCGTTGTTCTGCCATTGCTCCGCCCTCGAGGGTGGGGCCCGGAGCGATTTCCTGCCTCCCTGCCAACCCCTTCGTTGTTCTGCCATTGCTCCGCCCTCGAGGGCGGGGCCTGGAGCGATTTTGGTGGCTTCACCACTACGAACCTTCGAACCTTTTTGAAGGAAGTCAGGGCTTGGCTTCACTGACGTCAGTGTCCTCAGAACGTTGAGGGTGAGTTTTATTATAGTAGATTTCTTGGATATTTATGGTTAATAACAAATAGCCCAAGGCGTCGGCTAGATGTAGAAACAAAAGTGCTAAGCAGAGAAAACAAGATTGCAAAAGAGACTAGATATGTGCTGCAGTGGCGTAACTACATAGGGCCTGGGCCCTACTACTACTACTACTACTATTTAGCATTTCTATAGCGCTACAAGGCGTACGCAGCGCTGCACAAACATAGAAGAAAGACAGTCCTGCTCAAAGAGCTTACAATCTAATAGATTTGGCCCTGGACCCCCCTGCCGACGACCCTCTCGACCCCCCCCCCCCCCCCCACCGTCGCCTGCCTTTGCTGCCGGTGGGGACCCCAACCCCCGCCAGCCGAGATCCTCTTCTTTCCGCAAAAGGCTTCCTTCTGTTTCTGGCATACTACATGTACAACATGCAGGACATCAGACTCGCAGAACGAAGCCTTGCAGATCAGAAATTCACATTCAGATCAGCTGATCTGCAAGGCTTCGTCTGACGTCCTGCATGTACAACGTGCAGGGCGTCAGAAACAGAAGGAAGCCTTTTGCGGAAAGAAGAGGACCTTGGCTGGCTGGGGTTGGGGTCCCCCGCCAGCAAAGGTAGGCAACGGCGGGTTGGTGGCGGGAGGGGGGGTCCAGAGGGTCGTCGTCGGGGGGGGGGGAGCAAAGTTGGTAGTGGCGGTGGGGTCGGCAATGGCAGGAGGGGGGGGCGGTGGCGCCGGGGGGGGGGGGGGCTAAAATGTGCACCCTCACCTCAGGCTCTGGACCCCCTCTCCCGCCGAAGTCTGGCTACGCCCCTGATGTGCTGTAAGTGGGGTGGGGAGATTCCTGTAACCTTTCCAGGTAATTTGTGAAGCACTAACTGCTCTTTTTTGGAATTGGTATACTGGTGTGTCAATTAACCCTGGGACAGTGGGGGGGGGGGGGGGGGGGGGGGGGAATGGAGATTTTCAAAAGGATTCAGCAGCCTAATCTCAGCATTTGGGCAGCTACATCAACTTCTCTGAAAATCTTTAGTTGTGCTTAATTTCACACCAAAGAACCAACTTAGTGACTCAACCTGTCTATAGGATTTTCTCAGTTACTATTTCTTTTTTTCCCTGGGGTTTTTTTCCCCCCCTTAGGTAGAGATTAAAGTTCTCATATTTAGTCAACTGTGTTTTTGACCTGAGACACAATATCAGGTTCTCATGATGTGGTCTACATTGATTAATCTGTTTTCCTTGTACTGTATTGAGTTTTTGATTTAATGTGGGGGTGGGGTTCCCGTTCTGTTGAGAAATTTAATAAATAATGGAATTAAACCAAACAAAAAAAAAAAAGAGAAAAATCTTTGTTGCTGATTGGCTAAATCAAGCAGCTCGGTTTAACATCTCAAATTCTGAGCAGTCCAAGGCGTGGGAATAAGACTGGAAAAGATAATTAGCTACCTTGTTTTTTCCCTTGTGCAAGGGAAAGCTGGTTTTACATCTAGCTAGCATAAAATTGAACCTTCTTCCATTGCAGGCTGTCTTAACCATAAACTGCAGAATGAGTACTGGCCCCATGGAAAGCTTTTTTTTTGGCTTGGCGGGCATTCAGTTGAATGAAAACCTGAAAATCTACAGTGGTGGAAATAAGTATTTGATCCCTTGCTGATTTTGTAAGTTTGCCCACTGACAAAGACATGAGCAGCCCATAATTGAAGGGTAGGTTATTGGTAACAGTGAGAGATAGCACATCACAAATTAAATCCGGAAAATCACATTGTGGAAAGTATATGAATTTATTTGCATTCTGCAGAGGGAAATAAGTATTTGATCCCCCACCAACCAGTAAGAGATCTGGCCCCTACAGACCAGGTAGATGCTCCAAATCAACTCGTTACCTGCATGACAGACAGCTGTCGGCAATGGTCACCTGTATGAAAGACACCTGTCCACAGACTCAGTGAATCAGTCAGACTCTAACCTCTACAAAATGGCCAAGAGCAAGGAGCTGTCTAAGGATGTCAGGGACAAGATCATACACCTGCACAAGGCTGGAATGGGCTACAAAACCATCAGTAAGACGCTGGGCGAGAAGGAGACAACTGTTGGTGCCATAGTAAGAAAATGGAAGAAGTACAAAATGACTGTCAATCGACAAAGATCTGGGGCTCCACGCAAAATCTCACCTCGTGGGGTATCCTTGATCATGAGGAAGGTTAGAAATCAGCCTACAACTACAAGGGGGGAACTTGTCAATGATCTCAAGGCAGCTGGGACCACTGTCACCACGAAAACCATTGGTAACACATTACGACATAACGGATTGCAATCCTGCAGTGCCCGCAAGGTCCCCCTGCTCCGGAAGGCACATGTGACGGCCCGTCTGAAGTTTGCCAGTGAACACCTGGATGATGCCGAGAGTGATTGGGAGAAGGTGCTGTGGTCAGATGAGACAAAAATTGAGCTCTTTGGCATGAACTCAACTCGCCGTGTTTGGAGGAAGAGAAATGCTGCCTATGACCCAAAGAACACCGTCCCCACTGTCAAGCATGGAGGTGGAAATGTTATGTTTTGGGGGTGTTTCTCTGCTAAGGGCACAGGACTACTTCACCGCATCAATGGGAGAATGGATGGGGCCATGTACCGTACAATTCTGAGTGACAACCTCCTTCCCTCCGCCAGGGCCTTAAAAATGGGTTGTGGCTGGGTCTTCCAGCACGACAATGACCCAAACATACAGCCAAGGCAACAAAGGAGTGGCTCAGGAAGAAGCACATTAGGGTCATGGAGTGGCCTAGCCAGTCACCAGACCTTAATCCCATTGAAAACTTATGGAGGGAGCTGAAGCTGCGAGTTGCCAAGCGACAGCCCAGAACTCTTAATGATTTAGAGATGATCTGCAAAGAGGAGTGGACCAAAATTCCTCCTGACATGTGTGCAAACCTCATCATCAACTACAGAAGACGTCTGACCGCTGTGCTTGCCAACAAGGGTTTTGCCACCAAGTATTAGGTCTTGTTTGCCAGAGGGATTAAATACTTATTTCCCTCTGCAGAATGCAAATAAATTCATATACTTTCCACAATGTGATTTTCCGGATTTAATTTGTGATGTGCTATCTCTCACTGTTACCAATAACCTACCCTTCAATTATGGGCTGCTCATGTCTTTGTCAGTGGGCAAACTTACAAAATCAGCAAGGGATCAAATACTTATTTCCACCACTGTATCTCTGCCGGACCTAGGACACTAAACCTTCACTTGAAACGATTTAGGGGGGGGGGGGGGAGAGAGATGCCTCTATTTTTAACACTTCCTTTTCTAGTTCAATAATTGCAGTTAATCCCCCACCCCCACCCCGTTAACTAAGCCGTGCAGCAATGCCGCCACAATCCATTCAAAGTGTTGGCATTAGTGCAGGGCAGCCACTGGCGCGGCTTAGTAAACGGGGGGGGGGAGGGGGGGTAAGGCTTCCTGCAAAACTCAGTGCACGTGCATCCTAAGTCTGGCCACCAGGTGTCACCATTGTGTGATGGTTTTGCAGGAAGCCCAGAAAGTAACTCTCTGGATCTCTACCTCTGTGTATGGTCACATCCACCTTGCAGTGGTCTTCTTTTCACTATGCGCCCATGCAGGGGCATTGTAACCACCATGAACTATATTGTACTGCACTGTGTACCTTGATAATTCCATAGGAATAGTACTTTTCTGCAGGGTTAGAAAATCCCAGGTGCCTAAAAATGTGGGGTCTGGACCTCATCAAATGAGAGGCCAGTAGGGCAAAGCCTGGAGGACAGAATCATGACAGCTGCCGCCAGCGGGGTTAATTAAGAGACTGGAGGCTGAAAGAAGGTGGGAGTAAGGGCTGGGAGGGGGGACACGAGATAAAGCAATGATAAAACTGAAGCCCAAGAAGAAAACGTGTAAACAAAATAGCCTTAAAGAAAAAGCTGATTAAAAAATAAAACTTTCTGACCTCTAAAAAATTTTTGACTGTCTCCTTAAGTTTTCTAAATATTTTTCCACCCCTGTTTTCTATTTGTGATTTGTATTTTGATGGCTCTCGCCCCTTGTCAAGGAGCAATTCAAAACCCTTGCTCTGTTTGTGTATCCTGATCCTAGGTTCACTTACGGCCATGCTGGTACAGTCTACAAAGAGTTAATTTACATTTCTGGTGGACACGATTATCAGATCGGGCCGTACCGGAAGAACCTGCTCTGCTACAACCGCTGCACGGACATCTGGGAAGAGGCCAGGCCCATGATCACGGCCCGAGGCTGGCACAGTATGTGTAGCTTAGAGGACAGCATTTATTCCATTGGGGGCAGCGATGACAATATCGAGTCCATGGAACGCTTTGACATCTTGGAAGTGGAGTCTTACAGCCCTCAGTGCAACCAGTGGACCCGAGTCGCCCCCTTATTCCAGGCAGCCAGCGAGTCGGGGGTTGCCGTGTGGGAAGGCTGTATCTACGTCCTGGGAGGCTATAGCTGGGAGGACACTGTTTTTTCCAAAACTGTGCAGGTGTACGATAAGGAGAAGAAAAATTGGACCAAAGGGGTCGACCTCCCGAAAGCCATTGCCGGGGTGTCTGTGTGTGTCTGTGTTCTGAGAGCCAGACCTGATGAGAAAATCAAAAAAGCCAAGACAAAGAGGCCCCTGGACCAGGGAAGATGACTAACAAGGAATACGAGGGACGTCTCTGTTCCTGCTTTCTTTTAAATCTGTACAATTGGGCAGGTTCTGGAAATTCCAGTTTATTTAAGCTGGATGTTTGATGATACTTGTGTGAATTGACTGCACTGTTTTTTTTTTTTCATAAGACACACAGCTGCAAGGGAAAATAGCCTGTTAGTCTCCCTGCAAAGGAGGGATGGGTGGTGGGAAGACCATGGGGCTTGCATTTGGGGTGGAATCCTGCACTTGTCTCTTCCACTGATCCTCCATGCGAAGTCGTTTAATCCCTATGCTTTAGTTAAGGGAGGCATGGTTTATGTAGGACATCTGCCTTAACTGGACAAAGGAAAGGTGCCAGTTCCTAAGCTCCACATCTCTACGGATGTGTGTTATTGCTTGACAGATGCCACCTGTATTTTTTCATGGAATTTTTTGAGGAACTTTTTTCCCAGCAATTTTTGCAGCCATTGCACTGTGAAAAACGAAAATCGCTAAATGTTTAAATTACCTTTTTTTTTGTAATGATTTTGTAGGTAATCAGATACTTGCTCCAGTGTTTATTTTTGGTTATGGGTGTTTTGGTTATGCTCTGGGAAACAGAAATTCACACTGATAGAGCCCAGCTTGAATGAATCGGCCTCCTGCTTAGGAAGCCGTGTATTCTACCCTCACTGTATCCCTCCCTCTGGGAAAGCCTCGTCTTCACTAGTGAAAGTATTCTCCCATCTTTCCCCCCCCCCCCTTGAAAAGCCAGCGCAGCGCGCATTGTGCAAACCAGGGCGGTAGGCCATTTCCTAGAGGCAGTATATGCACTGCTTAAGAACGCGGCATTGTACCTTCAGAGGTACTTCGAGTCTGACGTGCAAAGTTCCCAAGAGCCAACTGTGCTGGAGACTCGAGCAGAAATGCAAAAAGCGCTGCGACAAAAACTATTGAAGAGGCCCCTTACGATAATGAACATGAGGATACCTCTTCGGAAAACAAGATTCTGTTCAATGAATGGATTTTGAAGTACATTGTGGGGGGGGGGGAGTCTCGCAGCCTTGCTTGGGAGACCCAGTCTAAAACACGTGAAGAGCGATTCTATAAGTGCTCACAGTTACGTATCCCTTTCTGCGCATATATGCAGCAAAGTAGCAGTTACGTGCGTAAGCGTTATTCTCTATGATGCACAAATGTAAGAGGGATGTACACGTGGGGGGGGGGGCACATGGGTGTGTCGCACAGTTACACATGTAACTTATAGAATAGTATGTTACACGTGCTCTTGCCATATCTGGATCCACTTGTAGCATGGCCATCATATTGTTTAAGCAGGATTACGGGAACCAGCCCAGTTGACATCCACATCCCGAAGCAGACCTAGGATCAGCTTTGAAGCAACTAAGTTTGGGGCCAGCCGGTATTCATCTGTACGAGTGATTTGTATGCAAATATTTGCAGCGTCCTACTTTTGTTAAAAGTTTTAGAAGATTTGCACCAAATGCAGATGTGCTTGACTTACTCAAATGTTCAACTAATTTGCATAAATATAAACAGATGTTGATTTAAATTGCAATGTTTGAGTCTAACAAGGGAGTTAGGCTGTTGATTCCAAATGGGTTTGAAGCTGGCTCTGATTCTCCACGTACTTTCTCGTTAGCCTCTTTTGACATTGAACTGTCAATGAAGATGCCCGCTCTAGTAGATCTATTAACACAGTAACTTCAGCACCTGCACAGAAAACATTTAACGCACAAAAGCATCACAGGCCAGTAAGAAGTTCTTAGTGACTCTTAATTTGGCATTGGAACGTTTGGTGTTCATAGTACACTCTCACCTTCAGTCTATAAACTTGCTCACCCAACTAATAGAATAAGGTCAGTTATGCATGTAACTTAATTCAATCATTAGATGCTAATTGGCTTGAATAACCAATTGGTGCTAATTGCCAATAATTAGCAGTTGTGTGTAACTGCCCTTAGTTGGTATTTTACAAAATGTGAGTGCAGTTTCCCTAGCATGGAACTGTAGGGGGGGGGGGGGGGGGGGGGGGGCGTGGACTTGGGCAGGTTGAGGGCTGGTCCTTACACACACATCTTATAGAATATGATCATTTATGTGCCTGACTGTCAGCACTTGGATATGAGCATTTGTACCAGCCATTTCGCTAGCTTAAGTTCTCACGCTTAAAGTTAGGGGCATAACTGTGAACTTACGTAAGTATTCTAGAATGACAACTGCATGCACAGCTGCCGATATAGAATTCGCACGGACTGTGCATCAGGCCCAAGAAAGTTTAAATGACAGGAGACGGTGGGAATGTGTTTGGCCCATTATTTGGTCTGGTCTGATCTTGCTGCCATATTGAGTCACCCAAAACAATAGCAAACGCTTATTAGAAATAAGGACTGCCTGTTGGCTTGGACCAATTGGTTTGAGTGTATCAAGATGGCGACTACGGCTTCAGCCTTGTCAATTAAACCTCGATCAGGCCGGTGCCCTACTTTAAGTGAGCTTGTGTGGATAATTCTCTTAACAGTGCACCTGTTGTTCTATAAAGGAGCTTAGCTGTCTACTTTCCTTTTTAGAATACTAGCATAACAACTAAAATATGGGCCTATAATTTAGGGGTGAGCACTTATACCAGCCAAAGAGCTGGTATAAACGCTGTTACCTAAATTGCTGAACAAGGGGTGTAAAATATAGTGTTCTCTAATCTCTATATATAAAAGGCACCACCAGCGTTCTAAATGAAACCTCCAGCCGGAAGTGTGAAGGGGGAGAGATAGCCGGTTTCCCCATGAGTGTCTGCCCCGCCCTCGCTCTCTCTGTAACACAAACAGTGAAGGAAAACACAGCAAAGCACGAAATCAAATCGCTCTGTCTGTAACAGTGAAGGACTCGGAGGGGGGAGGGGAGAGAGGGCAGAAGCCCTCACTATCTCTGTAGCATAAACACAGCACAGCAGGAAACTTAACACTGAAGGACTCGACTCCGAGGGGGGAGGGGACAGAGAGGACAGACAGCACAGGGGAAGGGAGAGAGGGCAGAGGGCAGGGACACACACACTCCCACATGCACACACAAGAAAACCTTGCTAGCCCCCGTTTCATTTGCATCAGAAACGGGGCTTTTTTTACTAATTTACTGATATAACTGTATACCCTGCTCCTGTGTACCCCTACCTGTAAAATACGGGCTGTGTAAGATATGTATTCTAATCATTTACATGCGTAGTGAACGCATAAATGGTAGCTCTTTATGTGTAGAATTGCCCCCAGTGTGGAAGGAAGATAACATTATAAGGATGTTTTATCCTGCTGTAGCTTTAATCATAAGGAAGCTACTCTCTGTTGTGAATATTGCACGACCCAGAGCAATGCTTTACGATGTTGGCCAATCCAGACCAAACTGGTTTCTTTGAATACAATGAAATTATTGTTGGACAAACCACAAGCTTTATCCCTAAATTGTGTTGTCTATGAGCTTTGGAGATCATCTGGGTCTCCTCCTCATATGCCTTCTGAAAAAGTTACTTCTGTGGTCCCGGAGTCTTGTGTACAAGTGTGTTTTAATGTAACTTTTAGATACTGCTACGTGCAAAGCCCCCTGTATTCCATTCCAGGAGAACTGTATGTTGGAAATGGCTCTTGCAATGTTCTCCCAATAACTGGATTGGAAACAGGCAGAGAATGAGCTTTGGGGAAGGATGAGAAGGGCAAATTTCTGCTGTCATTCTGTCTAAAGCTGCCCTGTGTTGTTCCCTGAGGACCGATTCAGAGGAACGTCTTCAGTAAGTTTTGTGAGTTGCTGATGTTGAAGAAACAAAGACCCCACTGGAGAGTTCAGAATGAAGGCCCATGTGGTGGTCTTCTGGAGAAGAACATGTTTTGTTTTGGGGGTTTTTTTTTAAATAAAAGATGAAAACTTTGGGTTCTGGCAATCTTGCAAAGGCCAAATATATAATGTATTGGTTGGTTGTTCACTGTTCCTCGTAAATATGTGAATATTTCTAGTGTAATTGGCTTCTGCAGTATGGAAGAAATCTATTGGTTTGGTGTCTCAGGACAGCCATCAAAGCTTCTCTTACTTGCTAGTTTTCAGCATTGGCTAACCGAGCTCCCAGCTGTAAAATTTCTACTTCCAGCAGGGGTATCCTGCCCCTTCCCTTCAGGTGCCTCTGCTACACAAAATCACAGTGAAGAAATAAGGGTTTGGTCTTTGCAGATTTCAGAACACGATGCATCCTTTACCCCTGCTCCAAAAACTCTACGTGAGGGGCAGCTCTAGCAGTGTCAGGAGATACAAATGCTGAATGCACCCTGCTTTTGGGTTTTGTTTGGTTTCCTGATCAGACATTGAGGTAGAATTCAGCACCCAACGTTAGGCCCCGGGATGATCTTTGCTAAGCTAGTATTCCGCAAAGGGTGATCCGCGCAGAGCGCTGTTTTTAGAATACTAGCTTACCCCTCTGTTTACTAAGCCGCGCTAGCAGCTGCCGTGAATGGGCTGTGTCGGTATTGCCTCATAGCTTTGTAAATGGGGGTTAGCGTGTATTTCCTCCCCAGATATATCCAGTCATATTCTGGATTAGCGCACACAATTTAATTAAATTGGCGCCGAAAATTGCCACTTAACCAGCACTGACACTAATTGGCATTAGTTAGAGCTTATGCACAGAATGCGCGTAAATTCTAAGTTGCATAGTTGAAAAGGGGGTGTGGCCATGGGCGCGGAATGGGCAGTTCGTGGGCATTGCTAAAATCTCTGCACGTGGTTATAGAATACACCTGGTCCGTGCGTAATTTAGGTGTTGGCATTTACACCACGTTTTAGTTGGTGTAAAAGTGCCCCTGACGGGCGCTCAGTGTATTCTGTAAACCGCATGGACATTTTAGGCTTATTCTGTAAAGTATGCTTAAGCGTATTTCGTCGTGGTGCCGATTTTTTTTTTTAGGCGTGATATATAGAATCTAGTCCTTCACGCCTAACTGTGAACGCCAGCATGTATGCCTGCCGAAACCTGCTGGTGCCCAGTTTGTCACTTTGGCGCACAATTGATACTATTCTATAACATTGCGAATAACTTCTGGAAACGCCCCTGGATCTCCCCATGCCCCCTCCTATAGACACTCCCTTTTGGAGTTGCTCGTTATGAAATTTAGGAACGCGTGTTATAGGGTGCAGGGCACATCTACATCTAAATCCTAATTAATGCCAATCAATACCAGCAACTGATTGCTATCGCCTGATTAATTAGTTTAGGTGCAGATCTGGGGTTGGGTGCAGTTTGAGTGCTTGTGTTTGATTTTTGTGTGTGTACATTTTTACAGGAGGAGGTATCTACACCTCTCATTTAGCACAGTTACACGTCTTTCCTTCGCTCCCAGTCATTTCTCCACCTAAGACGTCATTTAGGATGTTGTATTTTCTACTAATTTCATTCATTTTTCAAACGTTTTGCTGTGAGCACATTGCTTAGGACCTGGGAAGAACCATTTGTGGCTGTAGCATCTAAAAGCTGACATTTACAACTCGTTACAAGTGTGTGCTACATGATTTGTAACTAAGCTGCACTGCAGAAAATGGACCCGCACTCACTATGGAGTGGAGGAGTAGCCTAGTGGTTAGTGCAGACTTTGATCCTGGGGAACTGGGTTCAATTCCCACTGCAGCTCCTTCTGACTCTGGACAAGTCACTTAAAACCTCCATTGCCCCAGGTACAAATCAGTACCTGTATATATACTATGTAAACTGCTTTGAATGTAGTTGCAAAAACCTCAGAAAGGCGGTATATCAAGTCCCGTTTCCCTTTCCATATTTCAGATTCTAAATGGAATGTTGCTACTATTAAGATTCTGTTGCTACTATTTGAGATTCTACATGGAATGTTGCTATTCCACTAGCAACATTCCATGTAGAAGCCTGCCCTTGCAGATGAGCAACGCGGCCGCGCAGGCTTCTGTTTCTGTGAGTCTGACGTGCAGGACGTCAGACTCACAGAAACAGAAGCCTGCGCGGCCGCATTGGTGATCTGCAAGGGCAGGCTTCTAGATGGAATGTTGCTAGTGGAGGAGTAGCCTAGTGGCTAGTGCAGCAGACTTTGATCCTGGGGAACTGGGTTCTATTCCCACTGCAGCTCCTTGTGACTCTGGGCAAGTCACTTAACCCTCTATTGCCCCTGGTACAAAATAAGTACCTGAATTATGTAAACTGCTTTGAATGTGGTTGCAAAAACCTCAGAAAGGCAGTATATCAAGTCCCATTTCCCTATTTGAGATTCTAAATGGAATATTGCCACTATTTGAGATTCTACATGGAATGTTGCTTCTCTTTGGGATTCTGGAATCTTGTTACTCTTTGAGATTCTGCATGGAATGTTGCCACTATTTGAGATTCTACAGTACATGGAATGTTGCTAGTGGAGGAGTAGCCTAGTGGTTAGTGCAGTGGACTTTGATCCTGGGGAACTGGGTTCAATTCCCACTGCAGCTCCTTGTGACTCTGGGCAAGTCACTTAACCCCCCATTGCCCCTGGTACAAAATAAGTACCTGAATCTATGTAAACCGCTTTGAATGTAGTTGCAAAAACCACAGAAAGGCGGTATATCAAGTCCAATTTCCCTTTCCCCTTACTGTGCGTTAACATAGTGCTGCATGTTAGTAACTCTGGCAGTTTCACCATAGTCTGAACTATTTCCTCATGGGGCAACAAAATCTACAAACTACTGCAAGGTTGGAGAAATCAAACGGCAGAACAGGCCTAGACTCTGTGCTTGCTGAAGTCTTAAATGTGCAAAACCATCACCTCAAATTGTTAGACTCGTGTTATCTTAGTTTACTCCTCAGATCACTGCAAAGTCGGACCTGCTCGATTGGAAGTGACTGTTTTTATAAGAGTTTCAATCATGTTACACATACTTGCAACAGGCTGCATTTGTGAAACACCAGCTGTAACCTGCCGAATGGATGGGGAGAGCCTTGACTTACACTTCTGGTTTCATGTGTAATACCTGGCAGTGATTACAGACCTGTCTGCCTGTTTGGGTCTGTGCTCCACTTTCTGTCTGTTCTACCTGGGGTTTCTGCTGTCTAGGGTTCCTGTTTATCCTCCTCAGTTATGTCAAACACTGAAAATAAAACTGTTAGCCAGGGCATGGCTTCTTGGCACGGAACATGTTTTGTTTAGAGTGTCTTGGTCTTGTTCCTTTTATTTTTGTTTTTGGTGATGTCTTTAATTTGATGAAACAGAACGCAGGAGGGCTTTAAATGAAGTTCATCAGAGAATGGTGATGAAAGCTGAAATGCAACAACTGTAATGAAATCATGGGGTTGGGGAGAGATGGAGATAGTTGGGAACACTGAAGCAATAATAATACCAGAAGGCATGTCCTAGCTGCAGGATCACTGCCTGCCACGCCATGGTGATGCTCTCAGGTGATCTTGCTCCTGCAGGGCAGCACAGGGGTTGCTAGAATGAAGTTGGGACCTTATAACTATGTCTTTGTGGGTTTCTTTAAAATAAAACAAAAATACTGTCTGTCTCGGTTCATCCAGGTCTGCATTCTAGCCTCTAAAAGTACACTCGGGTCCTTTTACTAAGGTGCACTGAAAAATGGCCTGTGGTAGTGTAGACGCGTGTTTTGGGCACACGCAGAATTATTTTTCAGTGCACTACAAAAGCTGCCTTTTAAAATTTTTTTGCCAAAAATGGACGTACGGCACAATGAAAATTGCCGCGCGTCCATTTTGGGTCTGAGACCTTACCGCCAGCCATTAACCTAGCGGTAAAGTCTCACGCGGTAACCGGGCGGTAATGACCTATGCGTACCAAAAGCCTCTTGGCGCGCTTCCGATTTGCGTGGCAGAAAAAGGAAATATTTTTTGGCTGCGCGTATCGGACACACATCAAAAATGAAAGTACAACAAGAGCCATGCAGTAACTCCATTTTGGCGTGCATTGGGCGTGCGTAGTCGCCTACATGGCTTAGTAAAGGGGCTCCTCAATCTTTCACCAGTTGTGGGATTTGGTGCAAAACACCAGGTCGCCTTCATCTCACTACTGCGGAGTTAATTATTTTTTTTGCTAAGGGAACAGAGGATGTTTAATGTAATCAAAATATAAGTTATTTAAAGGATTGTGAACAAAGAACTCTCTTTTTATATCTCTTCTCATCACTTCATATGTCTTTTCATAAAAAGGAGGGAAAAGCCTCAAGAAGCTAAACAGGCTTACAAAAGCTCAGGGCTTAAAAGCCAAAAATGCTTTTTTGCTTCATCATAGGCAAAATAAAACTCCTAAAACTGACATATACGCGCTATTATTCTCAGATAATTATGGCAAATTATTTAGCAATGTAAAAAGCTTCACTTGCAGTCAAGTCTGTTTTTCCCATAACAAGACCGAGACTGGTGTTGGCCAGCATTTTGATTTGCTGCATCAGGGTCCCTGGGTCCACATTGATAATGCTCTATTTGAGCATAGCTAGGACGGGAGGCAGACTTGCAAATGGGCAAACCGAGCTCCGTTAATATAAAAAAAAAAAAGTGGCATCAGATGCAATCGAAACGCTGGCCAATGTTGGTCCTGGTCTTGTTATGGGAGAAACAGATGTGATTGTACGTTAAGTAAAGCTTTTTACATTGCTAAATAGCTCTCCCATTGCCCATCTCACTCCTTCCTCAGCCTTCCATTCCCTTCCAACTTCAATCTACTCCCCATGACCTTATTTCTACCCCATATAATCACTGGCCTCTCATTCATTTCCTTGTCACCCTCCTTTAGCCTCTCCCACATGGGGTTCCACCCTTCTAGCCCTCATCCTCTCCCTGTTTGGAGTGGAGGAGTAGCCTAGTGGTTAATGCAGTGGATGTTGATCCTGGGGAACTGGGTTCAAGTCCCACTGCAGGTTCTTATGACTCGGGGCAAGTCACTTAACCCTCCATTGCCCCAGGTACAAATAAGTACCTGTATATACTATGTAAACTGCTTTGAATGTAGTTGCAAAAACCACAGAAAGGCAGTATATCAAGTCCCATTTCCCTTTCTCCCTTCCCCCAGCCTAGTATTCTGACATATCCCTCTTCTACACTCCCGCCCCCCCCCCCTCACTAGCATCTCTCTCTCCCTCCCGCATGGTCCAGCATTTCTTACTCTGTCTTTCCTTCCACCCACAATCCATCATCTCTCCCTGAATCCAACATGTTCTCTCCTCCCCCCTCCTGTGCAGCATTTCTCCTTCCCTCTCCTCCACCCTAATGTGCAACATCACTCCCTGTCTTTTTCCTCTTCCTTCTCATCCATTATTTCTCTCTCTCTCTCCCTGTCTGTCCCGTGGATCGCAGGTCTAACATCTCCCTTCTCTCCCCCCTCCCCCCGGCAGCATCTCTCTATCTCTGCCTCCACCATGTCTAACGTTTCTCCCTTGTGCAGCATCTTGCCCTCCCTCCCAGATCCAACATTTCTTCTAGTCCTTCACCGCTCCTGTGCAGCATCTCTCCCTCCCTCTCCCCAACCCTCCTACCCTACATCCAACACTTCTCTCTCTCCCTCTCTCCTCCATGTCCAACAATTATTCCTCCATCCCATGTCAACAATTATTCCTTTCTTCTACCCTCCCATGCAGCATCTCACCTCTCCACCCCCATGCCCAACAATTTTCCCTTTCTCCTACCCCCCCCCCCCCCCATGCAGCATCTTTCAAAGGGTCACCAGTGTGTAAGAATCACTGCCGCTGCTGCTGGCTGACCCAGAAGCATTCTCTTACTGCTGGGGGGGCCTGGGCCCTCCCAGCAACGGTGCACGCTGCAGGCCTTTTTTCCCTCGGGCCCTCCCTCCCCTTTGGGCAGCGCCACAGTCTACAGCAAAGCTGCACGGCACCGGGTCTGTCCTGCCGCCCTCCGCTCCATTGTCATCATCTTTGGCGCTGCCAGGGCTGTCTGCTGCTGCGACTGCTTCCTCTGCGCTGGCCCCGCCTCTTCAGAAAGAGTATCGGAGGTGAGGCCGGCCGGCCGGAAGGAAGGAAGCAGTCGCAGCAGCATACAGCCCTGGCAGCGCACAGATCCACTGCAGATAAGCAGCAGAAGAACTAGTAACAACTCTGCCAGACAAAGACGATGACAATGGAGGGCAGCAGTGTAGTGGCAGGACAGACTCGGTGCCGTGCAGCTTTGCTGTACAGTTAGACTGCAGTGCTGCCCGAAGGGGAGGGAGGGGAAAGAAGGCCTGCAGCCAGCATGTCAGTGAGTGGTGGCTGGGGAAAGGGAGGGAAAAAAACTGCAGCATGCTGGTGGGTGGTTGGTTTGTGTGTGGGGGGGGGGGGGGGGGAGAGAGACAGGCGCACTGTTGGGATGAGGGAGTGAGACAGGGTACAGCTAGGTGGGGGGAGGGACGGACAGATGCTGCAAGGGGAAGAGGGAGAATTGTTGGATAGGGGTGGGATGGGGAGAGGGAGGGAAAGGGCATGAGAGAAAAAAATGTGTTGGACATGGAAGTGGAAGGGAGGGAGAGATGAGAGGGGAAATGTTGAACATGGCATTGAGGTGAGGGAAAGGAAGGATGGAGAGATGGTGGTGGGTGGGGGGGTGTAGAGAGAGATGTTAAACCAGGGGCTCAAGGCAGGGAGAGGGAGAAAAGTTGGATATGAAGGTGGAGAAGAGGAGAGGAAAGGAGAGATGCAGAAGCGGGGGAGGGGAGAAAGAGGGAAGATGGCTCCAGGGAGAGAAGATAGACGGATGGTAGGGAAGAGAAAGGGGAAAATGTTGGACAATGGGGGAGGGGAGAGAGATGGGACAGGAAGATGCTGGTGGTGGGAGGTAAAAGGGATAGGGAAATAGGCTAGGAGGGTGAGGAGGGTAGAAAGAGGGAACAGATGCTGGGCTGGAAGGGTGGAGGGAGGGAGACACTGGGAATGGTGGAAAGCATGGGGGAAAGGCCCAGGGAGTGGAGATGGCAAGGAAAAAAATGAGAGAATAGTGATCACAGGGGGTAGAAATATGGTAATGGCATGTAGATGGAAGATAGAAGGGAATGGAAGGCTGAGAAGGAGAGAGATGGGGAATGGGAGAGCTAGTGGGTGAAAGGAGATGGAAATGTGATATCTGAAAAATAAAAAGAAGGAAAAGATTTAGAAAGAGGATGAAATTTGAGTTTACAGAGGCAGAAAAGAAAAAAAAAGAAAGGAAAGAGCTAAAATGGAAGGATCAATATTTCAGAGTTAGGTGTAGTGAGGAAATGAAACGACAGGAGAAAAAAGACAAATGGACAACCGCTTGAAGAATTAGCAGAAGACAGACAGGAAAGCGGGAAAGAGAAATTGGAACCAACATGATGGAAAAATAAAATGTCCAGACAATAAAGGTAGGAAAATCATTTTACTTTGAATGTTTTAAATGGAATATGTTAACTTTGGGAAATGTGCATAGCGGATGTCTTTTTATTGTGTTAAGTAGAAAAGAAAATGCGCTTTTGTTTTGGGGTTTTTTTTCTCCAGTGTTGCAGTACATGCTGAGGTTCCCAGTTCAATTTTGTCTATATATCTTTATTTCTAATTTGTGATCCTTGTTCTGTAATTTGTTAGGGTCTGTCAGTATGACTTTAACTGCAGATGAGGAGACTGGAGAGGAGAGGGAATTGGGGGAGGGGCTTTATTTTCTGCCCTGGTCACCAGCATGGCTAACGGCAGCCCTGACCCTTGCTGTAGCTAGTGGGGATTCCCAAGCCCTACTAGCTGGGGTCTCTTCTGAAGCTGGCCAGAGATGCCTTCTACTGAGCTTGGCAGATGGGGGCAGCATCCTGGAGCCACTGACAACTAAGCATGTATGGGGTGCTGGCATCAGTGGCTCGAGGAGTTGCTGCTGCCTACTGGGCTTGGTGGAGAGGAGTTCTGGCCATCTTTACTGGAGGCCTTCAGCTGACAAAGATTGGGGATCCTCATCTGCTAAAGGATTTATATTTTGAATTGAGAAGTGCTGGGGGAGAAGTTCAAACTTACCGCATGGCCATTTCTTTTTTCCCACCTTTCTACCCGCTGCAGTAAAAGGGGACTCTGCGCAAGGCAAAAACACGCACTGCCACAAGTGTGGGTCCCCTTTTACCGCAGCTTAGTAAAAGGGCCTCAAAGTTCCTTCTTTGACTCATGTCCATTGAGAAAGTCCTTGTAGGACAGCTTTCTGCATGGTCATCTTTATTATGGAACAGCATGCCACAGTATATTTATTTAGTGCATTTTTACCCCACCTTTTCCCACAGGATGCGGGCTCAAAGTGGCTTACAATAGACTGGAAAGGCGCTCGCCAGACCAGTGGCAATACAAATACAATATTTAAACAAATAAGTAGGCAGAGAGAAGAAAGCAAAAAGAACAGAATTAAGGAGTCCAAAATCAGGTCTTGACTCGTTGAGACACATTAAGGCAGATCCTGCGAACAGGACAGGAATGCAGGTGGTGGCCAACGGCTGGAATCGGCGATCCAGGAGGAAACAGGACCCCTTCAACATGCAGCACTCTCCAAACACGAAGCAGCGGCAGATGTCCAGCAGGCGGCAGCACCGAGGACGACCACCCCCGGTCCAGCAGCAAAGCCGAGAAGGTTTTGACTCGTAGTGACAGATGCCGGGAACAAGCAGCCTAGGTGACGACCACGGCCTGGAGGCAAAGCAGAGTGGAAATCGGCACTGGCGGAACACACCGAAAGAGGACCCTCAGCGCGGGAGATGCCAGTGGCCCGATGGAAAGGCTGATGAAGAATCGGGTCATATAGACGCCAGGGAAGAGCAGATCAACAGTCAAACAAGCTCCCTGCATTGTGCTAAACCGGACCCCGCTCTCCGGCACCCATAACCGCACTGTCGATGCAATCGGGCCCCCAGCTGGTTCACTGACACGCTGGTGATGAGTACCGACGGATATCCGCTCTCCCCAAGATCTCTGACCAAAACCGAGTTGTCAAGAAGACAATCCGATCACCGCGGTACCCAAGGAAGCCGGCACGAACAAAATCAGGCCAATCCACAGCCCAAAAATGAGTTAGCTCCGCGATGGTTGCTGGAGCCAACGGTTTCTGAAGCCCATTAATCAGCGGCCATTTTAGAATATGCGCTATGAACCTTCATTGGGTTGATTCAAAGCAAGTCTTAAAGCTTATATATTTACACGAGCCTTTGAGCATAGAATAGCAACACGTGCTAAGTAAGGGGCCTTTTTTCTGAGGTGCACTGAAAAATGGCCTGTGCTAGTGTAGACGCGTGTATTGGATGCGCACAGGTCCATTTTTCAGCATGCCTGAAAAAAAAAAGGCCCTTTTTTGGCCAAAAATGGATGTGCGGCAAAATAAACATTGGCGCGCATCCATTGTGGGCCTGAGACCTTACTGCCACCCATTGACTTAGCGGTAAGGTCTCATGCGTTAACCGGGTTGTAATCATCAGCGCACATACACTTCTGTTTACCGCCCGGTTAGCAACGCACGGTAGAAAATAGAAATTATTTTCTGCCGCACATTTTTGATGCAAGTAGAAATTTGAATTACTGCCTGGGGCGTGCAGTAGCCAGGCGGTAGTTCTAATTTGACCCAGGTTGGATGCACATAGGCACCTATCCAGCTTATTTTTGAAAGAGAAGGCCGGCCATCTTCCGACACAAATCGGGAGATAGCCAGCCGTCTCTCAAGGCCGGTGAAATCGGCATAATCGAAAGCCGATTTTGGCCGGCCTCAACTGCAGTCCGTCGCGGAGCTGGCCAAACTTCAAGGGGGAGTGTCGGCAGGGTACAGAAGGTGGGACGGGGGCATGGTATGAGATGGCCGGCTTTGCCCGATAATGGAAAAAAGAAAGCCGGCCCTGACGAACATTTGGCCGACTTTACTTGGTCCCTTTTTTTTCTGGTCCAAGTCCCAAAAAAGTGCCCGAACTGACCAGATGACCACTGGAGGGAATCGGGGATGACCTCCCCTGACTCTCCCAGTGGTCACTAACCCCCTCCCACCCTAAAAAAAAAAAAAACTTTAAAAACTTTTTTTGCCAGCCTCTATGCCAGCCTCAAATGTCATACCCAGCTCCATGACAGCAGTATGCAGGTCCCTGGAGCAGTTTTTAGTGGGTGCAGTGCACTTCAGGCAGGTGGACCCAGGCCTATCCCTCCCCTACCTGTTACACTTGTGGTGGTAAATGGGAGCCCTCCAAACCAACCCCAAAACCCACTGTACCCACATGTAGGTGCCCCCCTTTAGCCACAAGTGCTATGGTAATGGTGTAGAGTTGTGGGCAGTGGGTTTTGGGGGGGATTTGAGGGGCTCAGCACCCAAAGGAAGGGAGCTATGGACTTGGGAGGTATTTGACTTTTTTTTTAATTGTTACAAGTGCCCCCTAGGGTGCCCGGTTGGTGTCCTGGCATGTGAGAGGGACCAGTGCACTACAAATGCTGGCTCCTCCCACGACCAAATGCCTTGGATTTGGCTGGGTTTGAGATGGCCGGCCTCAGTTTCCATTATCGGCAAAAACCAAGGCCGGCCATCTCAAACCCGGCCATCTCTGACATTTGGCCGGCCCCAACCGTATTATCGAAATGAAAGATGGCCAGCCATCTCGTTCGAAAATACGGTTGTTTCCGCCCCTTCGCGGCGCCGTCCTCGGAGAGGGGCTCCCTTAGAGATGGCTGGCCCCGTTCGAAAATGCCCCTCCACGCGTCTTAGTAAAAGGACCCCTAATAGTTTTAATGTTTATTATAGTTTATTATTGGTTGTATTTTTACTGCATTTCATTTCATTTATTGCTTATCTCTCTCAGCTATATTTTTATTATATTCTTTAAATATTATGATTGATACGTATGTGAAGTGTGGTATATTGAAGAAAACAAAAACAAAAGTTCTGAGCTTAGCTGGAAATGTTCTGTCCTGGCATCCTGGGATGACATAGCCCAGTTGTGTGTCTGGTCCATCCTGCTGTGCACGGAAAGCACCTTTTACAGGTTGCTGAAGGATAGGAAACACCTCCTCCCCCTTCCCAAGACGATAATTCAGAGAAAATTATTTTTCATTGATGGGTGATGGATGTGTGGAAGAGACTTCCAGTGGAGATTTTAAGCTCCAAAATATTTGCAGAGTTCAAGCTTATTTGGGGCCTTAGTGGCAGACTCAGGGGATGACAACAAAACACATGAAAACAGCAGGCCCATACAAAGAGGCAGACTGGTCCTTCCTGCCAACATGTTCTATGTTTCTGTGTTAGAGGATGCAGAGGATTCTCAAAAACTGTGGTTAGTGTATGTTCCCTAAGATGATTTCCATCTGCTGGCCCTGTCTGTTCATAAAATCCCATTTTCAAGCGACCTTCATCACCAAACTCCAGTCACGCCATCGCCCCAAAAGAACAGGTTGTCATAAAATTGGAAACTCATGTTTATTGTGTATATATGAAAACTAGAGTATGATATCTTCAGCTCTGCATCCTTTTATCCTATTGCATATAGATGGTTGACCTTTAATATCATGTTCTTGTTTTTGTAGACAAGCAAAAACACGCACCTGTTTCTGCCATGGTGTACCTTTACCTAAGAGAGGAAGGAGAGACGTGGAGCTGCTTTGATAAAGCAGCTTCATATGGCTTTTAGTTCTAATAAGTTGACATGCGA